>NW_008354274.1:3054262-3097591 GCF_000622305.1 Nannospalax galili | reverse complement strand
TATTGTATAACTGTATTAATTCAACTGTAAACCTAAAAATTTACAGCCAATTTTGAAAGAGATGCATCTTAGCTCTGGAAATTGTTATTGAATATGTCAATGCTGTTGTAATGAAATGCTTCTTCTGATTGTGTGGTTATTAAATAATTAAAAAAAAATCTGCAAGTAGCTGCCCACTAGAAAAGGAAGAGACTGATGTACTGTTAAAGAAAAAAGTGTCAACTACTCAGGAGGCTGAGGCAGGAGGAACTCATAGAGCCAACGAGTTCAAGACCAACCTGGGCAACATAACCTGACTCAAAATAAGAACAACAAAACAAACTCAGAGAGGGCCGGACAGATGGCTCAGTGGTTAAGAGCAAGTACTGCTCTTAAGTACCCGAGGCCAATTCCCAGCACCCACATTAGGCAGCTCACCAACTCTAACTCCAGCTCCTTGGGGGATCTGATGCCCCTGACTTCCATGGGCACCTGCCCTCACATGCACATACCCACCAGCAAAACATACACATACACACTATTAAAAAAAAACAAAAACAGCTGGGTGTGGTGGCACACACCTTTAATCCCAGCACTTGTGAGGCAAAGGCAGGTGGATCTCTGGGAGTTCCAGGCCAGCCTGGTCTACATAGTGAGTTCCAGGACAGCTGGGGCTACAGGGAGACCCTGTCTCAAAAAGACCAAAAACAAACAAACAAACAAACCCAAAAAACAACAAAATTCCCCCGAAAAGCTGGAGTTGGTATCTCAAATTCATCCTCATCTAGTCCATAGTTCTCAGGCCAACAGAGCTTCACCTGCCACTAAACTAACCCATGCTCAGGAACAGATCATCAGGACAGAGGCTAGAGCATCTAACACACCTCACAGCCCCACCTCTGGGCCCCAGAGCAGGACAGATGTGACCAAAACATCAACCCTGTAAGGCTCTGGCTTTACGGCAGGGGGCAAATATGGGCTTCATTTCTGGAAGGATTCCTGATGGCTTGTGCTTTACCTGCTAATAATAGCTTGACAGATGCTAATTCAGAGGTCACAGGTGAGATGAGGCATGTGGCTGGTCACAGGATCTCAGACATGGCTATACATCTAATAATGTGTTCTTAGCCAGATGTGGTGGCATAGGTCTATAATCATAGCAATAGGAAGACTGAGGCGGGAGGATCAAGAGTACAAGGCTACCTTAAGCTACATGGCAAGGCCCTGTCTCAAAAGCCATGGGTTGAGAATGTAGGTTAGTGGTAGAGTGCTTGCCTAGCATGGGCAAGGTCCTAGGTTCATCCCCAAGCTCCCTACCTCCAACACACACAAGAGAAAAGGCTACCCTTGGTGCCAGGCACTGGGATGAATGCATATCTAACATATCTTGTTCAATCCAAAACATGGTACAATGATCTCCTTTACTCCTAGTTGAAGAAACTAAAGCTCAAGTGTTAACTTGGTTGACTCAGTAAAGTGCTTGCTGTGCAACTATAAGGACCTGAGTTCTATGCCTGGAACCCACATAAAAGTTGGGGTGTGGTTATATAGTCTTATCAGCCTAGCACAGGGGGACGTGTGTGTGTGTGTGTGTGTGTGTGCGTGTATGTGTACACAGGTAGATTCCCAGAGCTCATTAAGAGACCTTGTCTCAAAAAATAAGCTGGGGGGGTGGTGGTGGAAAGATGGCTCAGCAGTTAAGAGCACTGGCTGCTCATGCAGAGGACCCAGGTTTGATTCCCAGCATTCAAATGGCAGCTAACAACTGTCTGTAACTCCAGTTCCAGGGGATCTGACACCCTCTTCTGAACTCCATGAGCACTGCGCGACATGGGTGCACCTACTTACATGCAGGCAGCACACTCATACACATAAAAAAAAAAAAATCTGGAGAGTGAGGAAGACACCCACCATCAACCTCTGGTCTTTACATGCATGCCCCCACACATGCATGTGTATCCAAATGCACACATATACATTACACAAGCTAGTGAACCTCAACAGCTGAACTCTTTGCATGTGTGTACATGGCCTGGGAGATAAATAGTACAACTGTGGACTAGGAAAGGCTACTGATAAGGTTTTCTGCCCCAAGCTAAGTGCAATGGTGCCTCTTACAAACCAGACTATGCCATCTGAACAAGAGCAGCAGGCTCCCTTCTGAGAAGACCTATCTGCCACAGAGACTCAGAGCTCCAAGACAATAAGGGGCGGGCGTCCCTCTGTTCAGTGGTGGAAGCTTGCCAAAGGGAAAGGATCATAGCGTCTTCCTGCTGGACATGACCAGGCCTTATCCTCCCCCCACCATAGGCTGAACAAAAGGTAAAGAAAAGGGCTCAAAGCTGCTTACATCTGCCAAACACTGAGTAATCCCAATACAGGGGGCAGCAGGCTCTCTGAAGCAAGAAGAGGCAAACTGCCATGCAGTCCAGGAGCTGCAGCCAGCTGGGAGGCCAGGCTGAGGGCAGGGAGGCCCTGGCTCCCCAGTGGGGCCTGCCCAGGCCTCCTGCTCCTCATAAAGATGCCCTTGTGCTGTGCTGCTTGCCTGATGCTATGGCTACCAGGCCTGTGGGCCCTGGGACTACTGACTTAGCAAGCCATCCCCTTTGCTAGCCCTCAGAATATAAGCGGTGGGAGGACAAGGGACTGAGAGTAACTTTCTAGTTTCTTCTCTTTTTAGAATCACTTCTCAAATTTTCTGCTGACAAGAGGTTAGCAGGACTTCATGAGGACCCCCACCCCCAACACAATGTCACAGACACACACAGATACATGAAGAGTGGTGTAAACAGAAAAGGAATCTCAGGGATAAATGTCTTCAGGTCCTAATATTATGTGGACACAGAATGACCTCACCTGACCATGAATGGCAGTGTGCACTTGCCAGAGGGATGGCTATACCTGGCAGAGATGGTCATCTAACACTGGTGGCCCTTCAAGGGGGCACTTCCCTTGCTTGGCCCACTGAGTCAAGGCCTTGTCTGACAAGACACCACCTATTCTGGCCCCTCTTTGAGGCAAAAGCTCCACCCATTCCCCGCCCCTCTTTGAGGCAAAAGCTGACACACTTGTCATTCAGAGCAGAAAAGAACTATGGTAAATTGGGTCTGACTGCTATCTCGGCTACTCGGGAGGCTAAAGCAGGAGAACCCCAAGTTCCAGGCCAGCCTGGGCTACACAACAAGGTCCTGTCTCAAAAGCAAAAGTAAAATAAACTTAGTTGGCCAGTCCTTGCTTGGCATGCGTGAGGCCTTGGGTTTGATTTCTAGTTCCCCAACTCCCCACAAACCAACCAACCAACCAACCAACCAACCAACCAACCAACCAACCAAACAACCAACCTTTCAAGGCCTAAATGTTTGGATAGAGGTGAAATGATGACATTTACATTTCTCAATGACTGTCAGGAAAAAAAAAAACAAAAAACCAAATAACAACAACAAAACCAAAATGACTTTGGGTCAGACATACCTGGTTATCTGTGCATATTGTTTGCTTTTATTATTATTGGATCTTTGCTACCATATTAAAAATGCACACTGTTATGTGGCCCAGGCTTGCCTTCAACACTCAGCAATCCTCTTGCCTCAATTGCCTGAGCACTGGGATTACAGGTTTGTGCTACCACACTTGGCTCTCACTAACTGCTCTTAATTAACCTTAAAAATCACATTAATAAGCCTGGAGAGATGGCTCAGCTGTTAAGAGCACTGGCTGCTCTTGCAGAAGCTGTTCTTGCAGAGGACCTGGGTTTGATTCCCAGCACCCACATGGCAGCTAACAACTGTCTATAACTCCAGTTCCAGGGGATCTGACACCCTCTTCTGACCCCTGCAGGCACTGCACGATATGGGTGAATTTACCTACATGCAGGCAATTTATGCATACACACAAAAGAAAAATAATAAATATTTAAAAAGTCACATTAATAAACTTCAGTGTTACAAAAAAAATTACCATACAAAACAAATCAGATGGAGCAAAATGACCTTTTATCTAGGCTCTTGTTTGTCACCAGGAGACAGGACGGCCTGTCCAGACCACCTGTAGAGGCAGTGTGCAGGTCCAGGGGGAACACTAGGGTTAAATGAGATTACTTGCATGAAGATAACTTGCCAACTAAACAAGGGTCAAATTGAACTACCATTCCCTCTTCCTGATGACTCCCTGCCTTCTTCCCTCTGTACTGGAAAAGGGACATGAAATAAATATCTAGTACCAGCTTTTTTTCCTTTTAGAACTGGTATCAGGCCAGGAATGGCAGTAACTCCAGCACTCAAGAGGCTGAGGCAAGGAGGATCGTGAGTTGGAGGCTGACCTGAGCTACATAGGGAGTTTGAGGCCAGCCTGGGTTGTATAGGGAGACCCTGTCTCAAAACAAGGAAAAATGTGGCAGCCATTCAAGAACTTGGACCTTGGACTTCTGTGACTGCAGTGCCACCTAGAAGGGAGTATTCATGGAATAGTCTGGAATGCTCAGAAACCAAAGCCAGGCTACTTTGGGGTACCTCCTTAGAGCAACACTGGGGGTTTACTCAGGATCAGTGCCAGGCAGAATGTCAGCTACCCACAGCTCCAGCAGCAAGAACTTTCTGGACAAAGAGGACATTTGAAAGATGTCAATGAACTGTCTCCCCAAGTGACATGTTTTCCACTTTGTCAGAGAATTTCACTTGATATTTCTGAAAAAAATCTCAAAGCTTGGCAAAAAAGAAGTAAATTGTAGAATTGGCTTCTTAAAGCTCAGATATTGGTTAGGGAAGATACAATATCTTATCACATTCTACCCTAAAATTAGTAAAGTTCCTTCTGAGAAGACAGACAGCATTTAGTGAGAAGCTGAAAATTAAAAAGGAGGAGAAGACTGGCTGGAGAGATGGCTCAGCATTAAAGAACACTGGTTGCTCTTGCAGAAGACCTGGGTTCGGGTCTAAACATCCTCATGTCGACTCAGAGCCATCTGTAACTCCAGTTTCAGGGGATCCAATGCCCTCTTCTGGCTTCCCTGGGCTTTGTATGACATGGGTACATTTACATTCATGCAGGCAAGACACTCTTATGCATAAAATAAAAAACATTAAAAAAAAGTAGGTAAGTAGTGCTTGCTTCAGAAGCACATATAGTAAAATTGGAATGAGAATGACACACAAATTTGTGAAGTGTTCCATGTTTTTTTTAAACAAAAACATAAAGCAGAGAAAAAGTAGCTAAGAAGCACAAGAAGATTCATAATATTCATACATAGCATTTTAGCAGATAAAATATGGTTCATCCACACAATGAAATACTATTCAGGAACAAAAATGGACAGAATTCTCATACAGGATGAATGCTATAACGTGAGGGAACCTGAAACCTGAAATACATTACTCTAAGTCAAAGAAGCCAGCTATTGGGCTAGGGAGATGGCGCAGCAGATAAGGCACTTGCTGTGCAAGCCTGAGGACCTTAGTTCAGATACCCAGAACCCACTAAAAAGATGGGTATGGTGGTGTGTGCCTGTAGCACCAGTGCTGGGGCGGGGGGGTGGAAGGCAGATCCCAGGGGTTCAATGACCAGCAATCTAGCGTGAGCTCCAGGTTCAGTGAGAGACCCTGACTCTATAAGAGCTGGGGAGAAATAAAGGACAGTGGCATGGATCTCTGGCTTTACATGTGCAAGTCTCCCACCTCCCCTGAAAATACCACAACAAAAACAAAAGCTCATTATTGTATGACTGTATTTACAGGAAATTCCCAAGAAATCTGTAGCCAGAGAGTGGCAGAGAACTGTCTGGAGCAAGGAGCTGGGATCTGGGATTTGGGAGCTGGGTCAGTGTACACTGGCAGGATGGGCTGCACTGGGGGGATGGAAAGGTTTTTAAAAATGGGGTTATGATGCTGTTTGCACAACTTGGGGAAATTTATTGAACGTGCTTGAATTAGACACTTTTATAAAAACTGCATAAAAAGAACAAAGTTTTCCTAAAGCCAGCTTATTTACTTAAGACAGCTCCTTGCTTGCACCAAGGATTAATCATCTCCGTTTAATAATTCCTGAGCGGCTCAACGTGGGTTCAGACCTAAGATCTATTTCAGAGGCTCAGAGCTTGAAGGGAGGAAAGCTCCAATTATAAAGTCTGTTATGGGCTGTTTTCATCTTTATTAAACCACAGCTATTTAACAAAATAGCAGCAGGAAGTTAAACAGACCCCTCGTGTCAATTAAAAGGAAACTGGGTAAGAGTCCTAAGTAGAGCTGCAGGCTCTGACAAGTTCCCTTCAAAGGTCCTTTGAGGGGGGGTGCCTGGCCCTTCCCCTCTGCTGGCCCCTGGGGAGAGCTGTGGGTTGGGTGCTGCTGGGGTGGGGGATTCCCAAAGTGGATCCCTGCCACTTCCTTGAATAAAGGATGGGTGGAAATGAAGTTTGTTTGGTGGCCTGATGCCAGCACAGGCCAGGCCAGTCTATGCAGGGCCTGTTTAGTCTTGGTCCACCCGTTTTTCTTTTTATTTACTGTTTGAATCCTTCATGTAAGACTAAGATGCTACTCCCTCAAAGCAGTTAGAGAACTGGCTGTAGAGAGACTAAGGCAGGAGGATCAAGGCCAGCCTGGGTTAGAGTGCACTGTCTCAGGAATAAAAGGCTGTGCTTAGAATGTAACTTATCAGTAAGGGGAAATCACTGTTTTTAGGTTTTATTATAAAACCTTGCTACCCAGCTGAAGTTTATCAAGATGTCTCCATTTCTCACAGCTCCATGGTGTGGGGTTGCAAGGCTTAAACATCACTGAGAAAAAAATATCACATGGTAAAGAGGGACAGAGTTGGGAGAAAGGGAGGGAGAGTGTGCACACATAGGCCTGGGCAGATGGTAGTTTTCAGAATAATCCTTGCAACTTTTCTCTAGGTCTGAAACTACCTCAGAACCAAAAGCCAAAACATGAAGAAATGACAACGGGAGATACTGTTTGTTCATGAACACCAGCATGGAAACAGGAACACAGAATCCTTTTACCAGATAAGGAGTTGGCCAGGCTCTCCCACCTGACTCCCCACCAGTCTGTGCCTGCTCTGGGAGGCCTGGCCCTCATGACTCCCTCCCCTGGTCTACAGCGCCTGTCAGCAAAGTCACCAGCACCCTCGGGGATGTGCAACTCCAGGAACTGAAGGACAGAACAGAGCCTGCCTACTAGCCACAGAATGCATCTGCAGAGTGGGCACAACTTCTCTAAAGGAGGCTGCCTGCACTTGGTTGCTGCACTAGTCTCTCCCAGCAGTTCCTGGGTCTGTTTTGAATATATACTACTGCTGAAACTCACGTGCAGGCTACTGGCTCCAGGGTGTGACTCCTCTACCCCATCCCAATAACACCTTTCACAATTAATGACTGTAGGGCTCATTTTCAACTTCAAGATGCAGACTTTTCTGCTGGCACCAGGGTAGCAGGGCTGCCATGTTTCTGTGTCATGGCTTAGGGATTCAGTGCCTGTTCACTGGCCATGAGCTGGGTGGGCCGCACTTGAGTATGTTTAGGGTTTTGTTTCTGTGCAAACCCCTCTCCCCTCCCTCCCAGCATGTGGCAGCGGGTCCTGCAGAGATTAATTACAGCTGGACTTGCTTCAGCCCTATCCTCTTAGTGGATGAAATCCTTAGAGACTTAAGGAAGCATTAATTACTTTAAACGCCCTGTCCAGACTGAGTGTACAGTGCTCAGGTAGGTGGATTGCAATAACCTACTGTGTCATGAAGAACATGGAAACTTTTCCTTACAGGACAAGCAGCTAGATCCCAAGAACCCAGTTCACACTCCCAAACCTCAGCCATGGACACTTACAACCACCTGTATTAAACTTTAGGGAAAAACAACTTGTCAAAGGACACAAGACCTGTCAAAGGAATGAGTGGGCAGAGAGTAATAAGTGCTCTGTAAACATGACACCCCGCCTCTGGCTCAAACATCCCATTAAGGTGAAGATCAGCAGCAACTTGCAGAGGGTCTCTGCCCTGTGTTGACAACATGGGACATCTTGCACACTCCATAATGCCACATACACACTTAACTTTAAAAACTTACAGTAAAAAAACACATTAATAGGCCAGCAACATGGCTCAGTTGGTAAAGAGCTTATTACCAAGCCTTGATGACCTAAATTTGACCCCTGGGACCCACATGCTCGAAGGAGAGAACTGACTCCTGTATGCTGTCCTTTGACCTCTACACATGTTGTGGCACATGCAGGCCTGCACATGTACACACAAATAATAACAATGTAAAAAAACCTTACATTAACAAAATTTACTACCTTAAACTGGGTTGTGATGACAAATACCTGTAATCCTAGCACTTGGGAGGCAAAGGCAGGAGGAACAAGGAGTTCAAGGTCATCCTTGACTACATAGTGAGTTCAAGGCTAGCCTGGGCTACAAGATACCCCATCTCAAAAAAGCCCCAAAAAGCAAGAAAAAAATTTTACCATCTTAACCATCTCCAAGTATATGGATTAGGACACTGCCAAAGCCTTTGCATCTTGAAATTCTTAAGCTACTGTCATGAAACAGAGTTTCCTGTCCTTTCTTCCCAGCCCCAGATGATCGTGCTCCTGTCTCTCTTCAGACACCCCCTAAGTGGAGTCCTGTTTGTCACCAGCCTGCTTTTCCTGAAGCCACGTCTTCAAGTTTCATGTTGTCAGAGCCCCCATGAACACCTCTTTTTCTTTTGAAGACAGTGCTTCACTATACAACCTAGGCTGGCCTTGAAGTCCTGATACTTTTGTCTCAGACAGCTGAGTGCTGAATTACAGGTGTGTGCCATCATGCCTGGGCTTTCTTCTCTCCTGAGTCTGAACATTCCATCATATGTACAGACTGCATTCTGTGCATCATCCATCCTCTGCTAAAAGACACCGGCTTGCCCCCCTCAGCTGTCAATGAATAGTGCTGTTAAGGAGATGGAGGTGCAAATAGCCCAGGTCCTGCCTTTAGTTGTTGTGGGCATGCAGCTAGAAGAGGATTTGCTGGGTTGTATGGTGGTTCTAGTTTTTAATCTTCTAAGGATTAATCTTCTACAGTCCGTGAACTATTGTGCATTCCCACCAGTAGCTCACAAGGGCCGGATTCTGTGCATCTCCACCCACACTCACTATTTTCCTTTCCATAGCCACCCTAAGGGTGAGCTCACTGAGGCTGTGGCTTGTGCCTCTCATAATCAGTACACAGCACATCCTCTACAATCACACTGGTTATGGGCATCATGGAGAAATGTCCAAATGTCCACTCTGGTCATTTAATCTGTTTTCTCAGTTATTTAAAGTTTTATTTTGAGACAGGGATTCACTATGTAGCCCTGGCTGGCCTGGAACTTGCTGTGTAGACTAGTTTAGCTTCAAACTCAGAGACTGGCTTGCTTCTGCCTCCCAAGTGCTGTGCACTTCCATGCCTGGTCCAGATTATATGTAAATCTGTTGCTGAGTTATAGGAGACCTGGTATATTCTTCCATTACACTGATTACCTTTCCACCTCATTGTAGTGTTTGCTGCACACTTTTTTTTTTTTTTTTTGGGTCTCCCCGTAGCCCTAGCTGGCCTGGATTCGCCTGCCTCTGCCTCCTGAGTGCTGGGATTAAAGGTGTGCGCCACCATACCTGGCCTTGCACACACATTTTTAAGATTGATATGGCCCCATCTGAGTTTCTCTCTCTTCCCTGCCCCTCCTTGATTGCTTATTTCTTTCTTTTCCTTCCTTCTTTTTTGAGAAAGGGCTTCACTGTGTAACCCCAGCTGGGCTGGAGCTTGCTATGCAGACCAGGCTGGTGTCTAACTCACAGAAATCCACCTGCCTCAGCCTCTCCAGTGCTGGAATTAAAGGTGTGCACCACAATGCCGGGCCTATAACCTCAATACTTGGGAAGCAGAAGCAGGAGGATCAGGAGTTCAAGGCCAGCCTGGGCTACATAAGGCCCACTCTCAAAAAACAAAAACAACCCCCTCCCCCAAATACCACAAAGCAAAAAGAGGTAAAAAATAACTTAAATTGTATATTTTCCTTTTTTTGAGACAGGGCCTCACTATGTAGCCCTGGGTGGTCGGGAATTTGCTATGTAGACAAGGCTGGCCTTGAACTACTAGCACCAGATACATTTTCAAATTCTGAAAAATTTCAGACTTCGGGAAAAATAAAATAGTGCATATGCTTGCTACACATTACAAAACACTACCACTGTCTGGGGAACGCCCTGAAGTCACATGCTGGCCAGTGTGATGAGTATGTACTGTAGGCCCAGTTACTCTGGAGGCTGAGGTGTGAGGATCACTTGAGCCCATGAATTTGACACCAGTCTTGGTAAAACAGTGAAACCTTGACTTAAAAAAATGAACTAAAATCAAATATACCAATATATGAAGAGTGACACATACACATATTTCTGTGCCTATGAACACCATTGACATCATGGTAATCACCCTTGTCATAATGTTCCTGAGACACATATATTTACATCTCTTAAGCTAAGCAAGATCCGCACATAGAACTGCTATGTCAGCGCATGGACATGGTAGTTTTTAGTCTGGGCATACTGTAGTCTTCCCACATGACCACACTGATTTATATCCCAATATAGAGTTTATTATCTCTCTTATCGCATACTCACTATATTGGCTATTCTCAACCAACACCCCCCCAACCCATTTTATGGGTGAAAGTGGCATTTCATTCTATTTAAACCCTAAGGTTTGTTTTTTTCCTGGGGGGGGGTGTCCTGTTTTATTTTTGCTGTTTTTTTTCCCTCATCTTAGAGGTTGGAGATCAAATACCTTTTCATAGTTATGCTACTTTTATCTTTTAAAATTTATTTTTATTTTTTGTGTATGAGTGTATTGCCTGCATGTATATAAGTATGCCCGTGTTGTCCAATACCCATGGAAGCCAGAAGAGGGCATTGGATCCCTTGGAGCTGGAGCTATGGACAGTTGTTAGCTTCCATGTGGGTATTGTGATTTGAACCTGGGTCTTCTGAAAGAGCAACCAGAGCTCTTAGTGGCTGAGCCATCTCCCTAGCCCCAGCTATGCTACTTTTAAAAAAGCAGTAAAAAAATCATAAAGTCATAATAGGAGCTGGCAAAATGGCTCAGTGGGTAAAGGAGCTTGCTGACAAGGTGGAAGACTTGAGTTTGATCCTCAGGGCCCACATTGTAGGCGAGAATGGATTCCTATGAGTTGTCTTGACTACCTCATGTGTGCTGTGGCATGTGCATACCTCCCCAAATAAATAAATGTAATTAAAAGATTGAAAAAAAAGTCATGTGACTGAAGAGATGGCTCAGCAGTTAGGAACACTTGCAGTTCTTTCAGAGAACCTGGGTTCAATTCCCAGCACCCATATGGTGGCTAACAACTGTTCATAATTCCAGTTCCAGGGGATCTGACACCCTTTTCTGACCTCTTCAGGTGTTGCACACATAGTGCATTTGCAGGCAAAACACTCATACACGTAAAAAAAAATTAAAACAAGTCACAATAAAACAGATCATGGTGACACACAGAGATAAGATTCAATTGAATGGCTGGGACTGTAGCTCAGTGGTAGGGTGCTTGCCTAGCATGTGCAAGGTCCTGGGTTCAAGTCTTAGTACTAAAAGAAAAGAAAAAACAAAAGCAATTCAAGCTACAGACTAAGCTACAAGCTTAGTAATACGTGGAAAACAGACTCAAAAGCATTATACTGCATAGACTGTCACAAACAGGTCTCACACACTTTGCTGAAGTTCACTGTTATCATATATGATTCACAGGATAATTGTATGGCCATGTTTATTCTGGTGAATCCCAGAGTGAACTGACTCACTCAGCAAAGCTGCTTTGTAAGGCCCCTTCTCACTTAGAAACAGGCTATGGTTTGGCTAACAGATAATACTGTTGCACTGACTTTAAAAGACAGCTTGTGGTTTGACAGCAGCTAGAACCCTGGTAAGGGCAAAGATTCAAGCCCAGTGCAATTCACCTTGTTACAGGGTCATGCTGGTAATCTGAAAGGGGACTAAGTATGATGTGTAGATTCCACTAAAGCCACCTGTGCTGTCCTCTTAAATGTTAAAACTATGAAGGATATGGTGACTGTTATGGGATGGTAGGGTCATGGACCTGGTATATGGTAGGTATTGGACTCTGGTGATTTCTTGCCAGAGCAAATGGGCAGGGAATGGAATTAGTGACCAAAATGATTAAAATCAAAGAACAGAACCTGAAATGCAGAACTCATAAGCAGAAAGAGGCGAACTGTTCATTTAGCTACCTAAACATGTCAAACCCCAATTTCTCTCTACACCAGGTTCTTCAGTGTATAGGTTTCACTCTAATAGATTTATCCCTTTTTTTTGCTGCTGATATATGGCTTTGTTATCGAGGCATCACCTTGCTGCCCAGAATGGCCTCAAACTTGTACTCCTCCTGTCTCAGCCTCTCAAGTGTTGGGATTACAGACATGTTCACAGCAGAGTATGACCTTTTATTCTACAGTCTCATTCAGGCTGAAATGTCACACATAGTGAACTGAGACAGAGTAAGCAGGGGCTGCCTTGGAGACAGAGATGTAAGTAATAGGGCCCAAAGAGGCTCTGGAGGATAAAGCAAGGAATAGAAGACACATTCTATGAAAATAAAGACCCGATGGCTGGTTGTGGTGATGCAGGCCTACAATCCCAGTACTCTGGAGGCTAAGGCAGGGAGGAGTTCAAGGCCAGCCTGGGCAACACAGTGAGACTTTGTCTTAAAAAGTAGAGGAGGCAGTTTAAGGGCTTGACTCCCATCCCTCTTAGTCACCAGAGCTCAGGAAAACCCCAGTGCCTGGTGTCTGAGCTGCAGAAGCAGGTATCTGCCACCACTTCTATCAATAAACATAGCAGAGAAATAGAACTGCCTGGTCTTTGTGCATCTGAAGAACTCTGGGAACCCAGTGTCTTGTGTTATATTGGGTAGCCTGTTCTGAGTGGTGAGTTTTCTTAAGAAGGACAGGTACCATTATACCTTGCCTAGGAACAACAAAAGGAATCATGTTTCCAAATGGGCATGAGCAGAAGGGACCCCAGGGGTTCATTGTGTTCTCCGCACTGGCCAGGCATCAGAACTACCTGAGGAGCATCCCACCAGTGTACTGAGATCCAACTTAGGCTCCCTGAGTTTATCTGGGCATGGAGGACCCTGACTCTACTCAGAGAGTCAGAACAGCTAAGCATGGCAGCACCACTGTGATTGGTAGCAAGAGGGAGACAGATACAGTAGCTGTGGCAGGTTACCCTTGGCAAGAGGCCCTGACCATAGCTGGGTCTCCACAGGAGTGGAGGTTGATTCTGGATGGGACTTTGCTTGCCCAGAGGTGGGTACCCATGTTCAGGGTGCCATAAAAAATGGAATAGGGGGCTGGAGAGATGGCTCAGCAGTTAAGAGCACTGGTTGTTTTTGCAGAAAACCCAGGTTCGAATCCCAGCACCCACATGGCAGCTAACAACTCTCTGTAACAGTTCCAGGGGATCCGACACCCTTTTCTATCCTCCATGGGCACTGCATGACACAGGTACACTTACACGCATGCAGGCGTAACACTCATACACATGAAACAAAAATAAATCAGTAAAAAAGACATCATTAAAAAAAGGGAAAAGGGGGCTGGAGAGATGGCTCAGAGGTTAAGAGCACTGACTGCTCTTGCAGAGGACCGGGATTCAATTCCCAGCACCCACATGGCAGCTACGAACTGTCCTTAACTCCAGTTCCAGGGGAATCTGAAGCCCTCTTCTGACCTCCATGGCACTGCATGACACAGGTGTGCTCACAAACATGCAGGCAGGCAATACACTCATACACATAAAATAGAAAAAAAAAATGGAATAGGGGGCTGGGAGATGGCTCCGTGGGCAATGTGCTTGCTGTACAAGCATGAGGACTTGAGTTCAGATCCCCAGCACCCATGTAAAAGGCTGGGCATGTCAGCACTCACCTAAAACCCCTGTGTTGAAGGGTAGAGACAGACACATCTTGGGGACTTGCTGGCCAGCCAGTCCAGCCAAAACAGCAGGCTCTAGGTTCAGTGGAAGACTTTGTTTAAAAAAAATAAGGTGGAGCTGGGCATAAGTCTTTAGTTTCAGCACTTGGGAGGCAGAGGCAGGTGGATCTCTGTGAGCTGGAGGCTAGCCTGGATTACATAGTGAGTTCCAGGCCAGCCAGAACTACAGAAAGAAAGTGTTTCAAAAAACAAAACTAAATGAAAAAGGGGGTCAGGGGAAGAGTAGAGTTGGTGAGATGGATCAGCAGACACAAGCCCTTGCAGTGCAAGCCTGATGATCTCAGTTTGATCCTCAGGACCCACAATGGAAGGAGGGAACTGACAGCCCAAAATGGTCCTCTTGCCTTCACACGTGCATTGTGGCTCATGCTTGTCGTTCCCTACCCCTATAACCCAATGGAAGGCAGAGTGCATAGCTCTGAATGGCTGATCCTCAGTGCTCCAGAACAAGGACACAGGGTGGCACATGATGCTGATGATGGGCAGAGAACCTTCTTATAATAGGAGTTGGAGACAGAAGTGGAGAGGGCAGTTAAAGGCCTGGTCTAAAAGGGAGATGTACAAGGGCTGCCTCAGAAGTGTGCTCACCTCAGTGTGAGTGGGGCTAGAGTGCCTCCCATTCCATATGCCTGGTTTTTGGTGGATGTGGGAACAAGGGATGGGGGGATCAAAGGATGGGAGGATGCTGTGTGACTATTCAGCTCTTGCCAATAATCTTGCTTAACCGTCAGACCTTTTTCTTTCTCTGCCTAATCTCAAACCCCAGTCCCCCAAATAACGCAGGGGGCCATAGGACCACAGCTACAGGTTCTGGAAGCAGGGGTGATCCCTAAGCAAGAGGATGGCACTGGGGTTTCAATCTTTTACCAGAACCATAGGCCCAATGGCAGGAATTTGTGCTTCACCCTATCTGGCAAGGGTGGGTTCACAGAAAATGCAGTGTGCTGCCTGGTGGCAAACACAGTCCACTGGTTCTCCTCCTGTGTCACCTTCCTGCTGGATTACATAACTGCCCAGATGCTGGAGCAGCAGCACACTGTCAGATCCCAGTATCCCCAAAATAGACAAGTCAGGGCACAAAGAGGAGGAAGAGTAGCTGAAGGCAAAGGACAGAGCATAGGCTATGGTGTGAGATGTCCAGCAACGTTTTAGCACCTTGAAGGACTCAGAGCCAGGAGGGGATGCTGTCTCCGAGCTTTGTCATTCAGATGCCTGCTAGGCTGAGACTCCATACAGATCACAGACATGTTTCTCCACATCACAGTGCTGCTGTCAGTGCAAAGCTTGTGTCCTCCCATTCCTATGCCAAAGTCCTAGATAGTATAGGAGATAGGTGTGTGTGAGGTCATCAGGGTTAGATGAGCTGTGAGGGTGGGGTCCACGGTGAGCTAGTGCCCTTATAAGAGGGGAGGCAGCAGGGCTTCCCCTTCCTCCCTGCCACGTGAGGATGTAGGGAGAGGCTGTGTCCACAACAGGGAAGACAGTTCTCCCCAGGAGCCTCCAGGGGACCATCTGTGGCTTCCATCCCAGCCTGTGGGTTTTGTTATGCGCGCATGAGCTAGGACTGAACACAGTATGACTATGGAATCTGAAAGGTTCATGAGTAATAACTCGGACTAACTTCTAAACTTTGACCTAATTTTAAGCAAGGAAATTAAAAAACAAACGAACAAACAAAAAACCTGACTAAAAAAGTGCCGAGGTGGAGCTGGGGAGATGGTTCCATGGGTAAAATGCTTGCGATGAAATTATGAAGAACTGAGTCTGGATCCCCAGCACCTATGTAAAATGCTAGGTGAACATGGTGGTCCACCTGCAATCCCTACGCTGGGAGAAGGCATCATCCTGCGACAGGCTGGCTAGCTAGACTGGCCAGATTAGTGAGTCCTAGGTCCAGTCTCAATGTATAAGGTAGAGAGTGATTGAGGCAGACATTCAACATCTACCTCAAGCCTTCACATGCATGTGTACATATGTACTCACATGTGCAAACACACATACATCCCCCACATTACCCTCCCCCCAACATAGTTCTGGTATTCCTAGAAAGAGGTTTTCTCCTTTCTGAGCCCTTGACGTGGTTGTCAGATGGTGGATCACAATTGCCCTTACCAGGGCTCACACAATTAAGCTCCACCTCATTACCCTGCACAAAGATGCTCAGGGACCTACCTGCCTGCTCAACTGCTAGACTGTTCTGCTATAAGAGCTGGTGGTAAGGGACTGTAGAAACAAAGGTGTAGTTTACTACAATTAAACAAACAAAAATGGGGAAGACAAAGGTCACAGCAAGTTAATAAATCGTTTTATTTAGCTCACATGCAGAGTGGTTTTCCTAAGGACAGTCAGAACAGGGCAGACCTTGATTTTTCTGGCTGCTTCTTTCCACAGAGTAGTGCAGTTTTTTAAAAACTAGTGACTATTGAGGTTTTATCAAAGGCAGTGGACAGTACCCCTCCTTCCCACCTCAGTGGAGACCCTCATGTTTCACTCCCACCCCTCAAGGTTTCCTCCTGACACTCTGACCCACAGTTTCCCATTCATGCTGAGCTGTTCATCACACAGGTTGCAGCAAGCCCAACTGCAGGCTCTTGAACTGCCATACCGTGAGGACAGAAGGTAATGGGGAATCCTGCTTGCAGCTCACAGCCCAGAGCAGAGCACAATGGAAATTCTGAAGCAGTGAATGAGTGTCCTAAACATGCAAGCTGGACAACATGGTACAAGACCTGCCAGAATCCACTTGAGAGGTGCCAATAATGGTGGCTCTGGTAACAGGCAGCAGACTGGGGGGGGGGGGGTCAGTGTCCAGGGCTCCTCCCACTCAGGGGACTCTGCCTACTGAGGGGGACTGTACCTGCTGAATACGGTGACAGAAGGTGGGGTGGCGAGGCACACATCATATTAGTCACACTGGCACACATCACAGCTAGTCAGGAGCGAAACTCTGTAAGTCTGCTTTCAAAAACTCCATGTGGAATCTATAAAATGACTTTCTAAGGAGACTGATTTTAATGATCTGCCCTCAAAATGCTTCACGGCTTTTATGATTATATAAAAAAAATACAAGTTTTCAGCATAATTAAAAATAAAAATAATTTAGGGCCAGCAAGATGGCTCAAATGGGTATGGACGCTTGCTGACAAACCTGATGACCTGAGTGCAAACACCAGGACCCATGTGGTAGGAGAAGAAAACCGACTCCTGTAAGTTGTCCTCTGACCACCACATGAGCCCCTTGGTGCATGTGCATACACATAAATATATACACACAGAATAAATAACGGTAATAAAAATAATTTAGAGCTGGCAGGGAACACCTATATTCCCAGCTACTCAGGAGGCTGAAGCAGGAAGATTGCTTGAGCCCAAGAGACCAGCCTGGGCCACACAGTACCACTGAATAACAATCAATTCAGAGAATGCATGGTTCTGTGATGCAGACACACAAAACAAAAAAGAACAGCTGAGGCAGGTCAGCCACACCAGGCTTTGCCTGTTTCTCTGCTTGGGCCTGTGTACTTTTCCTTCTACACGGTAGCAGGATATCCGGACGCGTCTTGCTTCCTGCCCAGCTTCCTGACTTGCTGGATCAGGGACTTCCTGCCACGTCAGTGTCCAAAGGCCTTAGCTCCTCTGGTCCTTGTACAGTGTTCAGGAGTCAGATTCTAGTCCTGGTGAGTGTTCAGCTTACTTCCCTCTAACTTTATAAACACAACTTACCTCCTTACAAATAATCTTTCCACATTTGGCTGCTTTTCCTTTCTACCTCTGATCATTATCAATTCTGACAGGGAAAGTACGTAACAATAAATACACAGCAAAAATGACACAACAGAACCCACACAGGTCAAAAAGTGGGACGGACGAGTACCCAAAGGTGTCCCCATAAAAAGCCATGTATAAGAATTAACCTGTATCTTGACTCTGGGAATTTCATCCCTTTTCTGTGTAGTTTGTTTGGTGTGTAGAGCTTGGAGCTCACCGATTCATCTAGACTGGCTGGCCGGCAGAGATTCCCACCTCTGCCTCTCCTGTGCTGGGATTACAGAAGTGTGCTGCCATGCCTTTTTTTTTTTCTTTTTAATGTGGGTTCTGATGCTTGAACTTAGGTCCTTATGCTTGCAAGGCAAGCAGGTCACCAACTGAGCTATCTCTCCAGCCCCTGCTGCAGACTTTTATCATACCAATGTGTGAATTCCTCCAGTGTGGCTAAAGTTTTAATGTAATCAAGTTGTATTCACACAAACTATAAGGTGAGGATGTAGTTCAGTTGGAATGCTTGTCTAGTTTGCATGAAACCCTGGGTTCCATCCCCAGCAACCCATAAACCTGGTGTGGTGGTGTACACCTATAATCCAGCACTGAGGTGTAAGAATCCGGAGGATTAGAAGTTCAAGATTGCCCCTGGTTATACAGTGAGTTCAAGTCCAGCCTGGACTACATGACACTATCCAAAATAAAAGACGGAAGCAGTATGAAACACATATGAAAGCAGGAATTACCCATAGCTCAGCATTGCAGTATCTGTGGGCCTCACCACTCTGCGAAGGAGCTGCGCCACCTGATTGCTGAGAGACAGGTAAGCTATTTCTAGGAATAGTGTTGCTATGACCATCAAACACACCTGACATATTCCACGAGGGGGAGGGGGGAGCCTATGTGCCATGGGGAACACTCAACTTTACCCAGTAATGACAATGTGCTCTCTGAATTGGGCACATTGGTCAAACTTCCTGCCAGCACTGGTGTTGAGAGATTGAGGCTTCGTGGAATCCCCAGCTGTCCTGACACCCAAGAATCTGGCAGGCATGAACATCACTTCTTCCTCCCAGCAGTGGCTGTCCCTCATTCTCCTAGTGTGCTTCTTGTAGACTAGAGAACATTCCTGGAACATCCTAGACACCTGCACTGCAGCACGCTACACTCACGGTCTCCCTTCTATGGCTGACGGTGTGTAAAGGCAGAGATGCTGATTTAACATGTTGAAGTCACTAATCTTTCCCTCTTGCACTTTTTCCTTTGTTGTTGTTTTGAGACAGGGTCTCATACAGCCCAGGCTGGTCTCAAACTAGCTATTCAGGTCAGGCTGGCCCTGAACTCGTGATCGTCCTGCCCCTACTGCCTAAGTGCTGGGATTACAGGTGAGCGCCACCATGCCTGCTTGGACTTGCCTTAACAAATTCTTCCCACCAGTGTTGTGGCACACATCTGCAATTCCAGCAAACAGAAGGCTGAGGCAGGAAGACTGCCAGTCTGAGCTAGAGTGAGGACTTATCTCAAAAAAGGGAAGAGGTTGGGGGAGGGAGTAAAATTCTTTGTGAAGATCCTCCTGTATGCCCTCCCAAAAGACTCATGGTGGTGCCTGTTGTACTTAGGTCTCTGGTCTATTTGAAACTGGATGGTCGCCAGGGGCCCACTGTGAACAGTCTACTCATCCAAATCTGCATCCATACCTTGCTGCCTTATATTAAAAAATAAATCACCACATCTGATTAACAGTCTTTGGTAAAGAGCCAGGTGCCAATTATTTTAGATTTTGTGGGCCACAAATAGTTTTCTCTACTGCATAGTTATTTTTCTTAGCTGGGTGGAAGGGCATATAAAAATAAGCCATATGGCATTTATCCTACAGGCCAGTTTGCTGAGCTCTGTGATAGACCAGTCCTCCTTTGTGTGTATGTGTGCGTGTTGCACAGGGCCTTGTGCATGCTAGGCAGGCATCCTACTACTGAGTTACATATCCCTGACACCCCAATTCTATCCCTCCCATTTTATCTTTCTTCAAAACTAGCTTGCTGCGTGTGGTGGCACAGGCCTATAATCCCTGCACTTGGGAAGCAGAGGCAAGAGGATCTCTGTGAGTTTAAGGCCAGCCTGGTCTACACAGTGAGTTCCACAGTGAGACCCTGTCTTAAATCCTTTCTCCCCAAATAAACTCAACAACATGGACAGCAGCAACAACAAAAAGCCCCTGATACTAGTTCTCAGAGGAATCCAAATGGAAGCCACGATGAGGAAAAGAGGCTAAAGCTGGAGACTTGCACTTGCAGATTTCAAAACTCACTATCCATGACTACAGCATAGGGGACCTACAAAAGGAGGGGTACAGAGACCAGCAGAGAGTGGAATGTTTCAAAATGAACCTAACTCCTGTGACCCACTGCTTTTCCACCAGGGCACCACGACCCTCTAAGAGCATGGAGCAGATGGTGAGCATACTGTGCTGGAGCTGAGCTCTTCATCCACATATGCACACAAACATCAGCACTAGTGCACTTGTACCCGAAGACAGACTCCCCAGACCTAAGAAGAGAGCAGGAGGAAGTCCAAGCGACCTTGGTGCTGACACCAAGACTAAGAACAAAAGAAGTACCGAGCCAATGATCACTCTTCTTTAGGGGCAGACTTCCCTTTCCCACTTCAACTCTAGCCCCAATTCCTTTCTCGAGGTTTGCCATGAGCAGCCAGCCTCTTGCTGAGTTCTGAGCTATCTCTAGTTTGCCTTTGGTTTTATGGAGGTCTATGCTGGAAGCGCCCCTCTCTGAGGAGCTCCTTCTAGGCATCACTCCACTCCCTCTGGCTTCCCTGTAGCCTTGGGAAGAAGACTGCCACACCCCCAAGTTCCTAGCTGTCTTTTTCAGGAGCTGTCTTTAAGCTTTTACATGCTACTTTCAACAGAGTTCTGTTTTCCCTGTAACTGTTTTCTAGGTCTCCCTCTGTAGACACTGCAGGTGCTGCGGTGTCTGGAAGGCCTGCTTTGTATCCTGCCATCTCCCTCTCCAGGCATCCCTTACTGTGTGCTGGGTGAGCTCTGGGATGTCCTGAAGCAGCAGTGTCTGTGAGGACTCAAGCTCAGAGGAATACATATATTATCCACTTGATATTACTTTAAATCTAGCTCAGGGGTGGCTAGGACTGCCGTGTTGTGAATTTGGGTGACAAGCTCCCAGGGCAGCCAGCCAGGGTACAGTTTTGTCTTCCCCTGCCCTGAGTCGCCACTGCTCCACTTTCGTGGGGCAACTTTTGGTTCATCCTTGCTCTCCGAGATCTCCGCTTGTTACAGAGAGTTTGATCAGAGTCCCAATACCACCCTCCTCTCCATTTTTGAGAAAGGCTCTCCCTCTGTAGCACAGGCTGGTCTTGAACTCACTATGCAGCCAGGGCTGGCCTTGAGTTTGTAATCCTCCTGCCTCAGTGCCCCAGGAGTGTATGTAATCTACAGGTAGGCACCTCCATGGCTGGCTTGACTCCCTTTCAAGATCCCCCAAACCCCAACTCAGGGGCAGAGTTCAAACTGCCAAATGTCTCTGGAAGAGCAATTGGCTGCTAGCCTATCCCCTACCCCTATTCTCTCTTAAATCCTGCTAGCAATTATGGGCTTCAGTAAAGTTATTTATTAATTAAATAATTGAATTTTTTAGATTTTGTGTGTGTGTATGTGTTTGTGCCACAGCTCATGAATGGAAGTTAAGAGGACAACTTAGGGGAGTTGGGTCTCTCCCAACTCTCCATCATGTGGGTCCAGAGGATCGAACTCAGGTCATCAGGTTTGGTGGGAAAAGCTTTTACCCACTAAGCCATTTTGCTGGCTCTCATAAAGTTATTTTTAAACTTTTGTCAAGCATTTTAAATTATTTTCAGGCAGTCTTTGGATAACCAGCCCACTATAACTAGCAGCCAGAAGCTTTACAATTATGGTTTTAGGATAAATTGTTTGGTTAATGAGTTACTAGTGCAGGGCAGAACATGTTGCTGTAATCCAAACAACAGAATGACACCACACTATGCACCCATTACTTATTAGGACAGTAGCTCCTGTAAAGCCAGTCAGTTCACAGTATTACTAAGGTTAGCTATAGGGGCTGGAGACAGAGCTAAGTGCTACAGTGCTTGCCTGGCAAGCTCAAGCTCTGGTTCCGTCCCCAGCAGAATAAAAAAATAAAACAAAACAACACCCCCCTCAAAACCCTGAATAAAACCACTATCAATCTAACAAGAATATTTTTTGAAAAACATTTCATTCATTTAGTGTGCATGTACATGCCATGGCATATGTGTACCATGTGGGTCCCAGGGACTGAATTCAGGTCATCAGGCTTGGCAGCAAGCCCTTGGATAAGAAGTTTTACAATCATTATTTTTGTATTTCTATGATAGGCAGTAAGGTTGGGGGTTTTATTCTTTCATCCTATTTTCTATGGGGAAGATGGGGATAAAGCCCACATTTATTGGTTTAGAAGAGCTTACTCATGTAGCCTACAGCTGTTTTCTCAATTTTATTATTTTAAAAATATTTTATTAATTATCTTTATTGAATGTGTATTGTCTGCATGTATGTAAGTGCACCTGTGCTATGCAATGCCCACAAAGGCCAGAAGAGGGCATTGGATCCCCTGGAACTGGAGTTACAGACAGTTGTTAGCTGCCATATGGGTGCTGGGAACTGAACTCAGGTCCTCTACAATGACAGTCAGTGCTCTTAACCATGGAGCCATTTCTCCAACTCCAACATAAAACCACTTTTATTGTTTGAGAGTTCTGTTATATAGCCCAGGCTGGCCTTGAACTCTGGCTCCTGCTGCTGCCTCTGACTCCTGAGAGCCGAGATGACATGCCCCAAAGCACCTTGTGTGTGTGGTGACTATGCTAACGTGTGCCCACAGGGAGGCCAGAACAGGATGCTGTCATTTTCTGCCTTGTTGCCTTTAGACACCCAGGACCTACCTCTCACTAAACATGAAACTCACTGGCTGGTTAGCTCTTGGGAACTGCCTCCCCCCACCCCCCTCAAACACTAAGGTTACAAGACAGTCATGCATGGCTATGTCTGGCTTTTATATGGGTGCTAGAGATTTGAACTCAGGTCCTCATGCTTGCAGACCAAGTGCTCTTACCCACTGAGCCATCTTCCCAGCTGACCTCCCAGCACCTTTTTTTTTTTTATGTTGTACTCTCCTACCCCAAATAAGAAGTCAGATGGGTAGATGACTCAGCATGTGCTGTGGAAGCATGAGGCCCTGGTTAAATACCCAGCATCCCTGTAAAAAGCTAAAAATCTGGGGGTGTAGCACATGTGCCTATAATACTAGCATTGTGGGTGGGGGGTAGAGACAGGAGGATGGCTGGGGCCTAGCTCCAGGTTCAGTAAGAGACCCTGTCTCAAGGGAATAAGGCAGGGTGTGATAAAGTAGGACACCCAATGTCCTCCTCTAGCCTCCATGTGTGCATGGGCACATGCATGCATACACACACACACACACACACACACACACACACACACACATGCACGCCCACACACAGGGCAGGTAAGCAGGTACTATCTGCAGTCAGTTACACTTATGACAAAAAACTTTCCGCTGAGAGTTCTGCTATGCCTCCCTTCACTGTGCTTTATTAATTTTTTTTGATTTATATATTTCTATTTTAGATGTATGAGTGTTTTGCATATGTATGTAAGTGTACCTGTATCATGCAAAGCCCACAGAAGCTAGAAGAGGGTGTCAGATCTATTGGAATGGGCGTTATAGATGGTTGTTAGCTGCCATGTGGGTGCTTGGAATTGAGCCTGGGTCCTCTGGAAGAGCAGACAGTGCTCTTAACCACTGAACCACCTCTCCAGCCCCTCACTGTGCTTTAAAAGATCTTAAAATTACATTCATTTATCTATCTATTTATTTTATGTGTGTAGATGTTGGAAGTCAGAGACAATTTTTTTAAAAAAATTTATTTATTATTTTTATTTTATGTGTATATGTGTATTACCTGCTTGCAGCTAAGTGCATCCATGTCGTGCAATGCCCGTGGAGGACAGAAGAGGCTGTCGGATCCCCTGGAACTGGAGTTACGGACAGTTGTTAGCTGCCATGTGGGTGCTGGGATTTGAACCTGGGTCTTCTGCAAGAACAGCCAGTGTTCTTAACTGGCGAACCATTTCTCCAGTCCCAGAAGACAACTTTTAGAAGTCAGTTTTCTCCTTCTAACATGTGGGTCCCAGGGACTGACTCAGGTCATCAGGCTTGGTGGCAAACACCTTCATCTGCTGAGCCATGTCACCGGCCCCCTTTACTGTGCTTTAAAAGCTGAGGTGCAACATGGCAAGGTCATCTTCCCGTGTCACTGAGTCATAAGCAAGAGTGTAGCAGTGGACACCAGAATGTATGCAGTGCCCAAGGCAAGGAATACGCTGCCCCTCTCTGGAGAGGGCTGACCCCACACCTCATTCTCCTTGGAGGAGGCTATCATGATGGTCAGCAGACCCAGCCTCTTTTCCCCTTGTGTCTCAACTATAGCTGGAATGGAAAGATAATTCCATCCAGGAAAGTTACTCCTTGGTGGATGCAGTTCTCAGAGTGGAGGGACAGAAAGCAAAACTAACCGAAAAACCCAAGTTACTGGACCTCAGCCCATGGAAGGTTTCTGACACTGAGATTCAGGGGAGAGGTTGGGCAGGGAGGGGAACAGGGTACAGCCGTGCTCTGGGCATTGCTGAAGTTCTGACAATGTCCTCATGATGACTGTTCCACCTACTGTCTTACTGCTCTGATAAAATGCTACAGATATTTCTGTATAAGTAAATACACCCATGCACCTACCCCATGCACCTGCCCCTACAAACAGAAGTCATCCCAGACACACTTGCTTTCAGTTACCTTTGTCTTTAAATAAACACACAGATGACCTGAAGCCACTGCTGAAGCTTAAGATGATGAAAAACAGACACTACTGCCCCCCAGGACTGTCTTACCCTGACCACATGCCAAGCTATGTCTAGACCAGAAGCACTGGGGATGAATACGTTTTTGTTCTTCATTGCTGTGCCCCTAGCACATGGCAGTGTCTAACATGCACAGGTGTTCCATCTGTGCTCAGTGAATGAATGAACAAATGAACGAATGAATGAATACAGGGAGAAATAAGCAGACTGAAGTGTGAAGCCTCAACTTCTGGGTGACTACCAAGAAGATGTGGTCTTGGCCACATAGCCGCCTACTTGGGCTTATTTCCATGCCTGACACAGTACAAAGCTGACTTCCTATGCTAGGGATTCATTCCAGCTCTAAGGCACTGTATCCAGTGGACACACAGATGACATCTGACAAAAGAATTCTATGCTAACTTCCTAGATGGAGACAGTACCAAGCAATAGTTGGAAACAAGCTCTCTGGATGTTCACACTTCCTTCTTTGGCAAACTCCGTGACTACAGCAATTTCCATTCCAACTTCAGGTCTCAATCTCCTTTCCCAGGACTTGGGACTTCATGGGGGAAAGACCTCACCCTTGGTTCCATACTTAGATTTTAACTTCTACTCTGCCCCCAGTTGTTTCTTACGTTCTTGCCCTTATGAAAAGATTTCTTCCCCTAAGAAACTGCATCTTCTATTTTCCATTCTTTCCCCTTAATTACTCAAGTTAGTATAAGGAGGAATGTACAAATGGAAGAGGGTTAGTAAAATGTCTCTTTGGCTTGGCTTGGTGGAACATACCCACAGAACCCCAGAACTCAGGAGGCTGAGGCAGGAGGATTTTGAGTTTGAAGCTAATCTGGGTTACACAATGAGACTGTCTCAAAGGGAAAAGCCATTCTCATGTCCCTAGACAGTCCCCACAATTAGTGTATATAAGGTTGAAGCTGGGGCTGGGGAGATGGCTCAGTGGATAAAGAGCCTGTCGAGGAAGTGTGAGGACTGGTGTCCAGATTCCCTGAACTCCTGTAAATGCTGCCATCGGTGTGGTGGTATCTGTCATCCCAGTACATGGCGGGTAGAGACAGATCTTGGGAGCAGCTGGCTAACTAGACTAGCCTAATTAGCAGGCTATGGGTTCAAGTGAGAGACCCTAACTCAATATATAAAGTATAAAACGATTGAGGGAGACACCTGATGTCAACCTCTGGCCTCTATATGCATATGCACACACATCCCTGCACACGTGAACACACATACCAAAAAAAGAAAAAAAAAAGGTTGTAGAGAAAGAGGATACATGCACAGTCTCATATGTACTTTCAGATCCCTTGGAGGCGGAGTTCCAGGCATTTATGGGAAACCTGGCTTGTTACATGGGTGCTGGGATCTGAATCCCATTTCTCATGATTACACAGCAAATGTTCCTAACTGCTGAGCCATCTCACCAGCGCCTCCATCTTAAAAACAAACAAACAAAACAAACCCCAAAACAGGCTGCCCTTAAAACTCATAATCCTCCTGCTTCAGTCTTCTAGGTGTTGAGATGACATCCACTCTGTGTCACCTCATTCTGGTGATGAGCAGACACTGGACACACAGGGACATTCTACAAAGTGACTGCCCACTGGCTTCAGCTGTCCAGGTCATAATAGTCAAGGAAAGATGGAAGGAGAAAAAAAGGACAGGAAACTAAGCACAACAGGGAAGCCAGGGCTGATCCTGACAAATAAGTACGACGTCAGAGGAAGGATTAAGTTAAATTTCAGGAAGGACTGTGGCTTGATGAACAGCCTTGTACCAAAGTGAATATGCTAGCTTTGACTGTGTACTGTGGCTGGGAAAGATGTCACTGCAGGAACTGATCTGAAAGGATGGCACGTGGACTGTGGGCAGAACCTCTTAGATGAGGGGAAAAGCACAGCAACTCAAGGAGGAAGATGGGCAGAAGACAGGCTGTGCCCATGAGAGAAAACACAGAGTCAGCAGATGAACTTGAACTCAGGCAACTTTAAATATGCCCCACGAGATACAATTAAAACCTGAACACCTGGAATTCTCTCCTGCTGAGGGCAGCGTACCACCACCCACCCCAGAGAGAAGACTGTTTTAAGGGCCACTGCTCTCCGACAGTGAGCAAGGTCACTAAACAACCGAGGTCCCTGAGCTATGTGTCTGGACTATGGTAAGAACCCTTTGCCCTAGGTACCTGAGTGAAGTGTACTCCCTTTGAAGTCATTTAGATGGCTAAGCCTCTCCTGTGTGTTTTAATATTAAGGTTTAGGGGTTGGAGAAATGGCTCAGCAGTTAAGAGGGCTGGCTACTCTTGCAGAGGACTCTGGTTTGATTCCTAGCACCCACATTGTGGCTAACTACCCATTCGTAACTCCAGTTCCAGGGGAATCTGATGCCATCTTCTGACCTCCGCAGGCATTGTATGACATAGGGCACTTATGTACATGCAGGCAATACACTCATACACACAAAAAAATAAAAAATATTAAAAAAAATTAGGGTTTACAGCAAGATATACCTTGCCCGTTTATATGCTTTTTTTGGTAAACAACAAAGTTTGAGGATTTCCCTACATAACCTGGGCTGGCCTTGATCAATATCCTCCTGCCTCAGCCTCCTGAGTGAGTGCTGGGGTGATGGGTACGTTCCACCATGCCTGGCTGGGTCTTGAAGGAAATTCTCAAGGGCAGGTGGTCATGCAAGCAAGGCTGGAGGCTCCTTACCAGCTGGAACTCGCTCCTGCGGCTGAAGGCTTCCCTGATCCCGGAGTCTCTCCAGAGCGCACTCAGGGCTGGCACGTAGAGCTGGAAGGTGGCGGGCTCCACAGGCAGCCCTGCCTTGTTCTCGAAGGCCATCAGAAACATCCCATGCTTCTCATTCTCAGAGTGTTGCCAGGGAATGCCAAGCTTATCACGCGCATCCACGAGCACTCTCGAGCCCTGGAAGGAGGTGAGAGGAAAGGGGATTTAATTGACCTGAGACCACAGTGGATACCCTCAGTGCTGACTGCCACAAACTTGAAACTGCACATTGTCAAAGTCTGCAGCCATGTATCCTGGTTTGACCTGGCATGAGTGTCTCAATTCCTGGGATCACAGCTGTCCTAGTTAACTTTAACTGTCAACCTGACACAGCCTAGTCACCTGAGAGGAAACCTTCCATTGAGGAATTGCCTAGACTAGATTAGCCTGTGGGCATGTCTGTGGGGTTATTATTAATTGATGCAGGAGAGAACAGACCACTGTGGGTGGCACTTTCCCCTGGCAGGAAGTCCTGGGCTGTATAAGGAAGCTAGCTAAGCATAAGTGAGCCAGCAAGCAGCTTTTTGCCATGGTTTCTGTTTCAAGTTCCTAGTCTGACTTCCTTCAATGTTTGACAGTGACCTGGAAGTATAAGACAGACAATTCCTTTTCTTCCCTAAGTTGTTTTGGTCAGTGGTTTTTTTTTTGTTTGTTTGTTTTTTTGTTTGTTTTTTGTCTTTTTTTGAAACAGGGTCTCCCTGTAGCCCCAGCTGGCCTGGAACTCACTATGTAGACCAGGCTGGCCTTGAACTCACAGAGATCCGCCTGCCTCTGCCTCCTGAGTGCTGGGAGTGTACCATCACACCCAGCTTGGTCAGTGTTTTATCATAGCAATAGAAAGGAAATTAGGAAAAAAAAATTAGGACAGCTTGTAGAGAGAAGTAGAGACTCATGTACAGTACTCCCACTTTCCTGTGATGGCACTAGGAAGGCATAGTTGATGTGGAACAGAATGGCAGTGTGTTTCGCTAACCTCATTGGAAAAGAAGTCACAATGTAAGAACGTCAACCACAAAGCTGACTCCCAGTAGCATCAACTCCCACCATACCAAGATTTGGGATGGCTTGTCCCAACTTAACACAGGCAGGAAATCATACACTCAAGGGCAGTGGGCAGCCCCTACACAGAGGGACTGGGCTGATATGGTCTGAGTCTGCCCCACGAGGAGCCGAAGCCATGTCCCCACATAAAGTTATATTGTTTTCCATTCTTTCACTTATTTCCATGTCAAAAATATAGCGAGTGCTTTCCTGTCCTTTCTTCTCCTCACAGCCAGAGACAAGGGGATGGAGAAGAAGCTTAAACACAACTGTCAGGGAATGCCTGGCTGGAAAGAGCTGCATCTCAGTTGCTCCCAGATGCTGCTTCAAGATGGGTCAGGCAGAGTCAGGGAGATGTGGAGGCAGTGGGAAGCTCCACGGCTCTCCTGACAGTTATTGTAATTCAGAGTGGTCTTGAACTGAGTAGTCGAAGCTGGCCTTGGACTCCTGATCCTCCTGCCTCCACCTCATGAGTGCTGGGATGACGAGCATACACTATGATGTCTCACATATTTACCTTTAAAAAAAATTAAGTAACAGCCGTCTTATGATATTATGCATATGTTGACCAATCTGCCCACATAAAGTGTTTGGCTCCACGGTTGTAGTTGTCCCTTATCCTAAACTACTTCACCCAACCCCAAGGCAGGTCCTCATCAGTTATGCCTTCTTTAGAGCTCAGTTGCACTTTGGGCTGGTTCTTACAGCTTCCACTCCTGCCTATACCCCACTGGGTCAAATGGAGCAATGCCTCAGCCTTTCCTGCAGGACCAGCTGACAGCAGCACCTGGCAGAGGTGCCACTCCCTTGGAGGGCTGTGGTGGTCATACCACTCTATCATTTATTTCACCATTTGCCAACCGCATAACTGACAATCGACCTATGCTTAGAATACATAAACACTCTAACTTGGCCTGGTCAAATGGCTTTTGCAGGTAAAGGCACTTGCTGCCAAGCCTGATGACCTGAGTTCCATCCCTGAGATCCACATAGTGGAAAGAAGAAAACTGGCTCCCACAAGTTGTCTTGACTTCCACATGGCACCATGATGTGCACATACACACAGACACACATAGACAGACAGACACACACACAGTAAATGTAATAAGAACACTCGAACTTAACAGTTGAAATACTCAGAAATGTGTGCAGCCCCTGAAGAAGCTTCTGCAGTGAGCACACATAGACAGGTGAAGGATGCCCACGATGGTGACACATCAGGAAGGCAGAGCAAGCCCATTCAGGACACACCTACTGAACGCTGAGATTCAGGTGACAGCACTGAAGCGTAGAAGATGCAGACACAGCATCTCTCACACACTGGTGGCAGAATGTGAACTGTCCACAGTGCTGGAAGATATTCCAGCCACGTCTTAGAAAACAAAGCATGAGTTTACTACACAGCCTGGTGACCTCCCTTCTAAATGCACAGAGAAATGAAAACCTGTTCACAAAGACCTTTGGAAGAACATTTGCGTGTTACGAATGGTAGACCATGCCATGGAATACTACCCAGCGATTAAAAGGCACAAATGGTGAAGAGGGCAGGGCTCAGGGGTAGAGTGCTGGCTTAGGATGCAAGGCGCCCTGGTTCCAGCCTTGGTACTGTGAGGAAGAGAAAAATTCAGTCTGAAAAGATCACAGGCTACAGGACTCTGGTTATATAATATTCTTTCTTCCTGCCCTGACTCCCCTACACAATATTCTTGAAATGACACAAAAATGGACAGCATTCGGTGGTTGTGGGTTGGTGATGGGAGCAAAGGCTGGTGATGGACAGCACAGGATCTCTGTGGTCTGACTGGGGTAGAGCCCACACTGTACAGACCCATGTCTACGTCCTGACTTTGCTACTGTAATTATGTGCGGCCTCTGGGGCCTTCCCAGCTCCTCATTTTCTTTGACCTTACCACAATCTCCGGCCTTCCCCAAAGGGTAAAGTTGAAAGGTTTGAGAGCTCATCCCTACTTCCTATGTTATGCACAACACTTACCTGAGCATGCAAAGCCGCCCCTTTGTCCAAATGAGAAGGGACCTGCCTTGCTGTCGTTTTATTTTCTGAGATAGTATTTTGCTACACAGCCAAGGCTGACCTTGAACTCTCACAGTTCATCTTGCCTCTACCTCCCAAATGACAGCTACAAGGTACCTTGTCAGGTGTCCTTTTCACACAATAATTTAGCTTCGCGAGGAGTGTGGCCACCCATAAAGGAATATACAGCCCAAGTCAGGTCTAATGGCACAGATTTGTAATTCCAACACTTGATTAAGTTCAAGGCCAGCCTGGACAACACATGGAAACCCTGTCTCAAGAAGCAAAAAAATTTACAGCCCCTTAGAATGATTGTTTTTATGTAACAGAGACAAAGACTGGGGCTAAAACTGACTCAGAAACCTGTAGGTCATTACCAAGACTTTACTTGGTAAAGACAGGTCATTACCAAATCTTACCAAGACTGCTTCTAGCACTGAGAATCAGGCCTTCCCCAGTGCTGGTGGAGACTGGTTGAGCTTATAGCATACTTGCAGGGGCCCGTGAGATGGCCCAGATGGTAAGGGTGATTGCCACAAAGCCTAATGACCTGAGTTTGATCCCTGGGACCTTTATGGTGGAAGGAGAGAACTAATTCTTGCAAGCTGTCCAGTGACTTCCAAATGTGCTGTAGCACCCCCCTCCAAAAACATGCATGCATGCAGGTTTACACACACATGAATAAATGCAATAAAAATTACTTTAAAAGCACACTTGCAAAACTGGCTCTCCACTAGTACTGGTATCCCTCTCTATCCAAAGCCAGCAGTACAGTGGGGGTGGCTCCAGGTGGCTCCGCCCAGCCCCAGAGAGATCTCTGTGGTCTGTTTCTTTGTCAGAATCCTAGGCAGGTGGCAAAACTGCCGGAGAACTTTGAGTTCTAAAACTAGTCCAATTTCTGTATCCATTTCTCTTACTTGAAGGAAAAGGACATCAAGAAAAAAATGGTGCTTCTCTTTTGTTTATTTAAATTATTTTTTCAGGCTGGGGAGATGGCTCAGGCAGTAAAGTGCTTGCTGCACAAGCATAAGGATCTGAATTTTACCCCCATCATCCACATTATATCTAAAAAACAACCAAGTGTGGTACTTCTGTAATCATAGCACTAGAGAGGCAGAGGTGGGAGAATCTTCAGGGTTTCCTGGTCAGCTAGTCTAGCCAAATTGGCAAGATCCAAGTTCAGTGAGACCCTGTTTCAATAAATAAAAGACATCCAACATCAACCTCTAGCCTCCACATAACACACTCATGTGTATGTGCACCAAACACACTCGTACACACAACAAAAAATAAATTATGTAAGTGTAAGTCAAAACCTGCTTCATTAAACTTTGTTCTGTACTTTGCAAACTGAGGTCTAGAAGGCTTTCTACTTTGGGATACATGAAGTTCCAAATATGCTTCTAGAGGTGTGACCTCTTTGTGGCTCAAGTCTTAGGTGACACTGTGCTTACTGTACATTAAAGAACGGAGGACAGGTTGGGTGTGCTGGTGCCCTGTTTTAGTCCCAGCATTTGGGAGGCAGAGGCAAGCAGGTCTCTGTGAGGCCAGCCTGGTCTACATAGCCGAGTGTCAGGTCAGCTGGGGCTACAGGGAGATGCTGCCTCAAAAAATACACCTACCCCCAAAAGGAACTGAAGACAGGGTGCTTGCTGCTCTTGCAGAGGACCAGAGTTTGCTCACCAGCTTATAATAGCTGTAACTGCAGCTCCAGGAGATCTGATTCCCTATTCTGGCTTCTGAAGGCTTGCATGCATATGCACACATACAAAATCTTTTTAAAAAATGAGGAGAGTTACTAGTATCTTAAAAGTAAGATACTACGGTGGGTATGGTGGTATAAACTTGTAATCCCAGAACTTGGGAGGTAAAGCAGGATGGCTGTGAGTTCAAGGCCAGTCTGGGCTTCAAAGCCCAAAGGGCTTAGGGTAGATATTAGTACAGGAGGCCTACTATAATAATATCTTGCTACTATCTTTTTCAATAAAAGACCAATTTCCTAAAATATGAAAGCAAGGAAACCCTAAAACTCATACCTAACAAAACTGTCAACAGACTCCAGTTTTTGACAGCCCAGAGGAAAGCCCTGCTTTCAATAACACTGTCACTTAAGATCTGATTTGCTGACAACCACACATTTTAGTCAGTTGTAAAAACATGAAGTCTCAAGCAAGTTGACGACTTCATCCTAGTACAAGGAAACACTTTAAACTGTTCATCTGCCCGGTGTGGTGGCACATGCTTGTGGTCCCAGCACTTGGGAGGCAGAGGCAGGTGGAAGGAGCTGGAGGCCAACCTGGTCTACATAGTGAGTTCCAGGTCAGCTGGGGCAACAGAGAGACCCTGTCTCAAAAAAGACCCCCCCGCCAAAAAAGAAAAGAAAAAAACCCAAAAAACAACAACAAAAAAACCTGTTCATATGAGATAACTTATAAACTTAGCAACTTAAACTTTCTGTCACGAATGGAGTCCCTACCTTCTGGGGGTGCGTGGATTTTTATTTTATTTATTTTTATTTTTTTATTTCACTGGCTGAGAACCAAGACATGCAAATCCTGCTATCTCATTTTCTCAAATGGACTTTGCTAGTTTTGCCACCTGGTCAGCCCAGTCTTTTAAAGTAGCCATTCCTGGAATACACACTGACGCTAAGTTGACAGCAGTGGCCAGTGAGGAGACTTGGCTGCAGCAGTTGCACAGAGGCCATGTTGACATGCCTGGACAGTGCATGGACACTGGAAAGCTGTTGGTTAAAAACCCACAGAGCCTAGTGGCTAGGTGCTGGCTACCATCCAAATCAAAGAGAAGCTGCCAGAAATGTAAACAGGATGCGTTTCTGTAAGTTAATGATTCCGGCAGGCAGGGATAGTGTCTCTCAACTTCTCTCTGGAATCAGTGCTGAGAGACTCACATTTAAGGTCAGAGAGGACGAGAAAGAAAAACAGAGGCAGCCAGCATGTCCCCCAGCCACCACCCATTCGCAACAGGAAGGTGGATGGTGTCCTAGCCTGGTGGTTCTGCCCACTGGGCACTTTTTGGTCACACAAACACATTATTTTGCTAGGAAAGCCACCCATGAAGTTCTACCAGCAGTTAGACCAAGAGCTAGAAGCAAAGAAAAGTGCCAGGCAGTGGAAAAAGATCCCAGAGTGTGTCTCCTGCTTCTAGAGATACCTCAGAGGACAGAGAAGGCAGATAAGACACAGGGCCCTCATATTGAGTCCTGAGATAATGCTACAAAAGCAGGCCAGAAAAATGTGTAGACCCAGAAACATCATCCATGGAGAGAGAGGTGTCGTTTAGACAGCCTAGGGCCAGCTAACAAACCCCCAACTTCTTTGGTAAGAAATAGGGATGAACTAAGGTTTTAGAAAAGGGGCAGGAAGAGGCCTAGCTCCACCTCCACACCCATAGAATTGGTGTCTTCGAAGGAGGAGGGACACAGCAGGTCAGCTGCAGCTGGCAGCCACGGGGCCCTACCTGGAAGCCAAACAAAAGAGGGGCAGAACATGAAGAAACTCAGAGCAAGGGAGAAGCAGCCTGGTGAAGTGTGATTTGTGCATATGTGAGCTTTTGACAAGCTTAACAGGTCAGAGGGAGAGTCCAGGAAAAGCTGTTAGAAATAGTCTGACAGAAACTATCAGAAAAATGGCGAACTTGGAGGCAAAACTCTGGGTTTTCTAGGGCATGGTGGGGCCCACCTGTGATCCCAGGACTTGGGAGGAGGAGCATAAAGATCAGAAGGTCAAGTTCTACCACATAACAAGTTCAAGGCCAGCCTGTGAGACCGTCTCAAAATCAACTCCCCAAAGAGACCAAAAACTCCTCTGGGTTTAGGATATGCAAAGAAGCAGGGAGCACACTCAGGTTTCTTCAATTACCTCAAAAAGGTTTGTCTGACTGGCCCTCAGCAGGCTGGGGGCCTTGGCCTACTGTACACACAGGATGCAGGTAGAGGGAGTGAGTGTAAGCTTTCCCACAGAGCCATTAAAAACTGATGTGGAATGAATGGCAGGTGTGTGTGCACGCCCTCTCTACATGTCTTTCTAAGAACCAAAGGTGCTGTGGAGGCAGGGCACCTACTGAACTCAGAACTTGATGCTGTGCCACTCTTCTGGAATGAACTGTGCTGTGCAGTGTGTAAGCTCCTTTTACCATAAGATGGAAGCTCAGTCACCAGCTCCTCAGGGTGACGATGACTGACAACTGTGATTTTCAAGCTATCATCTATGCTACAAAGAACTGTTTAGAGCAGGGGTGAGGGGATAGACCAGAAATGTAAACTGTCCTGTCAGTCACCACCTCTCACACAGCCAACAGCAGCTGCCAAGACTTGACCCGATCCAAGCTCATTCCCGAAGAACCCACATTTCTGATATTTTCCAGAATTTTTACACAAAACAATTAAGATCAACATGCAGGGGATAAGCTGTAAACATGGCCAGGTCAGAAGAAATTTCATGAGTTCAAATTCAACCCACTTTTCAAAAAACATCTCCCTTCAGCATTCAAGAGGCTGAGGCAGGAGGACTACAGAGTGAGACCCTGCTCAGAGTAAATCAAACAATACTCACGCTGGGCACAACCCCCCTGCCCCCCAACAAAGTCTATGGCTGCTGGCCTCACCCTAGTGTCTACTGAGTAGTGAGAACATGGCTCGGGTAAATGACGGTACATTATAGACACACTGAATTTCAGAGGCAGTACAAAAACCCAATAAAACACCTTCCTGTTAACACTGATTATATGGAGCTCTAATACTGTGGATGGGCATACCAGATTATACCAGATATTTTAAGAGTTATTTTAGCTGTTTGTGCTTCCTTTGATGTGGCTACTACAAAGTGTAAAGTGTACATGCAGCTCACGTATTTCTATTAGTCTTGTTATATAATGTGTGTGCATATGTGTGCATGTTTATGTGTGCCTGCTTGTTCCTATGTATGAGTACAGGCCTGTGCTTGTGTGTGAAGGTTTAAGGATACCCTCAGGTGCTGCTCCTTGTCTTCTACTTTGAGACAAGGCCTCTTTTCTGCTGTTTGCACTGTACAGGCCTGCAAGTTCATGTCTTGCTGTAGGAAAACTGGGTTACAGACATGTGCTATTGTGCCTGGCTTTCTGTGGGCTCTAGGGGATTAAAACTCAGTCCTTAGGCCTCCACAGCAAATGTTCTTAACCCTCAACCATCTCCCTAGGCTGTTCCAAGACAGGGGCTCAGCCTGAAACCCTGGCTGGCTTTGAACCTGGAGTTCTTCTACCTTATAGCTGTCTCACCACTCTTGGCTCAAATGTCATACTTTTAATGTACAAAACAGAGGAAATATAGACGTGTAAAAGAAGAAAATTAAATTATTTATAGTAGGGGCTGAAGAGATGGCCCAGTGGTTAAGTGTTCACTGCTCTTGCCGAGGACCTGAGTTCAATTCCCACCATCCACATAAGGCAGCTCACAACCACCTGTAACTCTAGTTCCAGGGGATTCAATGCCTCTGAGAGCACTGCACTCACCTGTATATTACCTACCCTCCACCCAATTAAAAATAAAAATAATCTTTAAAAAGTATTAATGGAAATCACTATCTACAAATAGCTGGCAACAACATCTTAGGGCTCTTGGACAACATTTCTAGGAATACCTCACATCCACTTTCCCATGTCAATAAATATTTCAAGCTTGCAAAGCTTGGAACTGCTGCACAGTAGGCCAGCATATGGGATGTGCTACAGTCAAACAAATCTTCACATTAAAACCACAAATCTGGGGCTGGGGATGTAGCTCGGGTAGCCAAGTGGTTGTCTAGCAATCATGAAACCCTGGATTCCATTCCTAGCAACACATAAACTAGGTCTGGTAATCCTAGTACTTGAGTGGGGGGTGGAGGCAGGAGGATAAGGAGTTCAGGGTTATCCTTGGTTACATAGAAAGCTTAAGGCCAGCCTAGGATATGAGACCCTGTCTTAAAACCAACCAAACAAGCAACAAGCAACAAGCAAGCAACCAACTACAGATGATTTCCGATGGATAGAAAGTACAACTAATCATTCAAGAATCCCCTTGATCATATGGGGATGGCATATATCTGACTATTTCCTTGTAACCAATTGCTACTAGTTGAATTATGGAATTGGTAGGTCAAAATATATGCACAGGGGGCTAAAGAGACGGCTCAGCATTGAGAACACTTGCTGATCTTGCAGAGGACTGGAGTTCAGTTCTCTGTACCCATATCAGGCAGATCACAACCATCTGCAATTCCCGCTCCAGGGGACCCGACATTCTCCTCTGGCCTCTGTGGGTACCAGTACACATATGTACATATTTACACAGATACAAAATGCCTAATGTTCCAAGCATATGAAATCCTTGTTTCTAGCAAGAGAGCTAGGCTCAGCCAACACTTCCAACAAAACTGCATATCAAGGCACAAAGAGCCATTTAAAACATCAGCCTGAGTTCAGGATAGTCTAGAATTTGATGGGAGAGTTAACATTAATGCCTATCTGTATGAAACACTGCCACATAAAGTATAAGGGAAAAATAGTCAGGACAATAAAGCTCTCTGTTCTTGTGCTTCTAGAGCAATCTGGCAGGGAGTGGGGAATGTGGGTGAAGCACTGGTCTAGAAGGTACGAAGTCCTGGGTTCCAGACCCAGGAATGCCAAAAAAAAACCAAGTGGTGGAAAGTTTGAAACTGGCAAGACCAAAAGACTAGAGACAAATGTACAGAAGATAAAATGATCACTGAAGAATGCCATAAACTCAATGGCAACATAAGCCAAAACGCAATTGGGCATGCCCATAAGTTTCTCACCAGCACTAAGCAAATGCTTGCTGAGTTGTCACACTGAGCTCTGAGTTAGGTGGCAAGTTTTAGACATAAACAGAGAAAAGCAAGATTGCTCGGCTCCTGAGAAAGAACTCTTGCGAACATAACAAACAGCACTGTGGCCATAGAGGAGCTACTGCACATAACTAGATGGGCCAGGACAGGCGATGTCCACCTGTGCTCCCAGCATTCCAGAGTGTGAAGGATGGGGATTGAAGCCAACCTGGGCTGCAGAGCCGAGGCCCTGTCTTACATCACCCTTCCTCATCTACTTTGGTATTATTTTGGCTGTTTCCTTCATTTTGGGACTTGGCAATAACTCAAAATATCCTGGTCTCAGGAACCTGTCTTCCATGGACAGGATGGGTACTAGTTTAGCCAACTGAGAACAAAAATCTTAAATTCTATTTTATTTGCACTTATGAAAGAGAAAAGAGTTGGTTCCTACAGTTACTTTTGTTTTATTTTTGTTGTTGCTGCTTTGAGACAGTGTCTCATTATGTAGCCCTGGCTGGCCAGCAACGGGCTATGTAGACCAGGCTAGCTAGCTCTAATTCACAAGAGCTCCACCTGCATCTGCCTCCTGTGTGCTAGGATTAAAGATGTGTGCTATCATGCCAGGCCTGGTGGTTCCTGCAGCATCGATTTCAGGATCTGTTGATGCATTTTCCTCTCCCTCAGTTCCCCCTCCCATCTTTCAGTGACTTCCAATTCTCTATACACTGCAGTCCATGGAAGGCAGTTAATCTGAGCTCAGGCTGGGCTTCCTCTGGGAGTCCAGGGTACTGCCACCAGTATGTGTTTGGGAAGTCACTTCAGGGTCCTTGGCATTGCCAAGAGACCTGCTGGTCCCTGGAACCTGTGCCTCCCCTGCAGGCTGGCCACAGGCATCCAAGAGTTCCTGGCACTTAAGTTAGCCACCATGTAGGCTGGCACAAAGAGCCTACACCCTCTTGTGGAGCCACAGGGATTAGGGTTGGGAAAGACAGGTCCCTATGTCCTGCATCCACCTGTCAGCAGATGCTGTCCCTTGACCACTTCTTGACACTCTCAGGCTACTGCTTTGGTCCAAGCAGCACAGCCTCTCAGCTAGAGGGCTGTAGGTCTTTTGATTGGTATTCTCAACAGTCTACTCTCAAAACCAACAACCAGCTCAGCTGATTAAGCCAAGTGGGTTCCCAATGCGCCACTGTTTAAAAGCTCACAAGGCTTTCCACTGAAATCAGCAGGAAGGCCAGTTTTCAGACTGGGCAGGGCTGACCTGCCGTTTCCCTGAATCTTCCCATGGTAACATAGTCCCCTTTTCCCTGCCTTGCTGCTTGAGCCAGGACATGTCATTGGTTTTCTGCCCTCAGACTGGGGTTCCTACTGCCAAACTCTAAGGCTTCGGGTCTGACTGGATTTCATCCTGGCTTTCCTGGTCTCCAGCGGGCAGATCACGGGACTGCTCAGCTTCACAATCTCAGGGCTGGTTCCTCATATAGTCTCCTTTTGGCTCAGTCTCCTTGAGAGCCCTGGCCAGGCAGAGATAAGAAGGCTTGCTCCCAGCAGTGTGGCCTCACCTTCTGGAGCTGAACTGATGGACACTGGCCTTGCCTGGGCCCAGGAGAGCTCCCAACAGCAAGCAGCACATTTCAGTTTCCATGTGGAGTGCTGCTCGAGCCATGCATATCATAAGAATCTCAATAACCTGGATCAGGCTGGGCATGGTGGTGCACAAGTGTAGGCTGGGCAAGAACACTGCAACTGTGAGGCCAGCCTGGTCTACAGAGTAATACACTGTTTCAGATAAAAAGGAGTGAGGTAGGGAGAGGAGGTGGCACTAGGAGGATCCCTGGAGCCTGCTGACGAGCCAGTTTAGTAGAAACAGCAAATTCCAGGTTCAGTGAGTCTCAAAGAATAAGGCAGAGTGACCAACACACCTGACAGTGTACTCTGACCTCCACACAGGCACTTACCACTGAGAGTACCCACATGCACATATGTACAAATATGCATTCAATACATATACATACACCCTCACATGCATACACTATAGTAACACTCACTCACTCACTCACTCATTCACTCCCTCCCTCCCTCCCTCCCTCCCTCCCTCCAATAGTTTGGATTAAAGACAATTGAAGCCATCAGAATAAAGTCCCCTCTCAGCTTTATCCAAGTTCATGATCAAAGTCATATACCAAGACTCTGAGAGAACTTTTCAACCATCAAGACCTGTTGAAAGGACACTGGGGCCTTACCTGGGTGTGGCTTACTCCTGCCTTCAACCTGGCTGTCATGGCACAGAATTTCAGTTGAAAGGGCATTTAAAGGTACTGTGTTGAGTCTCTCTCCAGTGTGAACACCTTGTAAAGCTTATCAGCCTGTGTCTGCCATCCCGAGTCACTGCAGGCCTCACAAACACCTATGTTTCCCACTCTGCAAGGTGCATGGGAGTCTGTGATGGCTTGCAGGACTCCCAGTGAGGATGTATTAAGTACATTTTATTTTTAGTACCTAACAGCAGGTATTCCACATATGACAAGGACATCATTTGTGTCCTGTGGTAGCCCTGCAACCAACTCAGTTCACCCCCATGTGCCTTGTACTGTGGCTGGGGCCCCTGGAAGCTGACCTACGGGGAGGGAACAGAAAGAGCAGGTCAACAGAAAGGCAGGGCAGGCCTGCGACCCGCACTATACTCTGGTCTCTGGAACCCGGCTGCAGGAGGGAGATGGTCAGGAAATAGGCTGCCAGGCGGTCAGAGAGAGAAGGATGCCGAAGCTGACCTTAAGATGAGCCAGCCATGCAGCAAACTGCGGCAGGGCTTCCCTGGCAGAAGGAATCTCATGGGCAAAAGCCCCGAGATTTGCATTTTTTGCAAAAATTAAGCAAAACACTGGAGAGGCATGATTGTGAGGAGGGAAGATGCCACAGCAGTGGTGGGAGCAGGTTACACTGTGTCCCTGCTTCTTTGTGTCTTGTAAATGTGAGTTCTGGAGTCTGTGTAAAAGCTGGGAAGGCATGGCTGTCACCTGTCATTTCAGCATTTGGGAGACAGAGACAGGGATCCTCAGGGTAAGCTAGTTAGCCAGACTAGTTAATCGGCAAGCTCTGGGGTGAGCAAGAGCCCTGCCTTAATAAATAAAGTGGAGGGCAATTAAGAAAGACATCCAATGTCAACTTTGGGCCTACATATGCATACATGTGTACATGCACCCCCACACATGCTACCACTCATACATGCATATATACCACACATACAAAAAAAAATCTGTTCAAGGAGGTCTGGAGAGATAGCTCAGCTGGTAAAGTGCTTGCCCTCCAAGCATAAAGACCTTCATTCAACTTCCAGAACATATATAAAAAAATATGAGAACAGTGGCACATCTGTAATCCCAGCACTGGAGAGGAGACAGGTGGACTGCTGGAGCTCACTGGCCAGCCAGTCTAGCTCACCTGACAAGTGCCAGACCCTGTTTAAAAAGACAAGGGGGACAGCACCTTGGATGCTGTCCACCTCTGGATGGACATGGACATGGACACACACACACACACACACACACACACACACACACACACACACACACACAATCTCTGAGGATGATGTAACTTGGTGATAAAGTGCTTATTCTACATCCACAAAGCCCTGGGTTACATCTCTAGTACCTTAAAAAAAGAAAAGGAAAAAAAGAACACCTTTGCAAGTTTGCCCAAACAGACTCAAAGACTGCTCACTTGGGAGCCTGGTCTTCTGTCATATATGTATCTACATGTGGATGACAAAGCTACTTTCAGATTTGCTCACCACTGGTTGAGATGCCAATAAAATTGAAGATTCTGCCTGCCTACACTGCCACGAAGTACCAGGTCTAGGGGAAAGCCAGGCCTGGAAGGAACTGTTTGCCCACAGATGCTCTGGCCCCACCTTCATCTGAGGGCTGGGTGCTGCCAAGAAGTCTGTAATTCATTCTTCATCTTAGGGGGAAGCCTAAACCTCAAAGCATTAGGAGTGGGCCAACACTGGATGGTCACAGAACAAAGGATAGAATTAAAGTCTCTCCCCACACTGCCATCAGCAGAGAAAACTATGGGTTGCATGGGTGGGAAGGGGGAAAGGGTAGGGTACTGTGGTGGATGATGAGTTCAGACCAGGACAGACATACTTTTGCATGACCATCTCCTGGGGACCAGGTGGGCCAAAGAACTGACTGGAAAAGTCAGAAATAACTTTGTATCTCAACTGAAACATCCCCCAGCAGCAGGACTTCCACACATTTCATTGGTAAAGTGGTATTATAAAAGCTGTGCCATCACTGGATTTCCAATTCTATCCTAGAAAGCACTGTGAGGCTCTTTACAGCTGACTCCAGGGCTCTGGCTTCTTGCTCCTCTCTAGGACATGCCAGCAGTCCTCCTGAGCCTCAGGGCCCTCCTCACAAGCAGGCCAAGTCCTCTCTCTAAGGCTCAGGGTTGTTATCTAAGATCATCTGGGGAGCTTGAACCTCTGGGCTCCAGACCAAACCCTAGACCCTTGATTCAGGGACTCTGGGGATGCAGCTCAAGCTGAACTCTTCTGAGGGCTCAGAGGGGAGGTGGCAGGGTAGGGAGCAGTTCCTTACCCTCATGTTTGCTCAGCTAGGCAAAGGACAGTCATGCTTCTTGGCACTCTAGATCCATGGCCTCTTTCAGTCACTTCTTGTATTAATCATGTTTCTTACTTCCTGCCTCTTTGATAGTGTGACACCCAGGGCTTTGCTGATGGGGGAGGCATGGTCCCTCCCAGGTCCCCTCCCTGTGAGAGTCCTTCACACTTGAAAAGCCAGCACAGAGCCCATACTCAGAATCACCTCCTCAGCTCCCTCTAGCTCTACCCTGTAGTGGGGCTCCATTCCTCTGCCTCAGCCATTCAGGGCTAGGCTCTGGACAACCAGGGACCATTCTGAAGCCCCCAACACGATTTAAAATGCCTGATTCTAAACCTCTTACTCCACCTTGCCTGTTTCTTCTTGCAGAAACCACAACAGAGACCCCTGCTCATGTCTCCCCGTGTCCCTCTGCTTCCTGACCAACCTGCCCTGGTTCTTGCTTGTGTGACCTGGCATGGGGGTGCCTTCCTCCTGCCTCACCACAGTCACATCCATATCTGCCTGTCCCTCATCCCTGCTGCAAGCAGATCCTAGCTTACCTCCTATCTCTCTTTCCCTTTTTGGCAGCACACATCTAGTAAGTCCCAATGATAGATTTACTGTGACTGGTTCATTAATCTAAAATTAGCCATGTGGTTTTCCAGACCACGGAGTTGTCCCTTGAGAAGCAGCACTGACGGTATCTGGTGGAGCCAGCCTGGCCTGCAACTGCCCTGAGACCCCACATCTAAGTATGTTCCAGAGCAGCTCTGGCCACAGCACACTGGGGATGCAGGTAAGGACATACAGAGTATACTGTCTGGAATGGAGGAAATGGTAAACAATCTGGCTGGATCTCAGGAAGGGAAGAGATCACCAACTGCAGTGAGCCACACGTGGGTTGGAGAACAGACTAGAGCTCCATGTACCGGTAGGTACGGCCAGGATGCAAACAAAGGGTGAGCAAATTGAGTCTCAAGCCATATGTTCAAAATGGCATTATTCATGTCAATTCTTAAAACAATATTATTTTTATTTTATATGTATGAGTGTTTTGCCTGTATGTATGTAAGTGTACCCATGTTATGCAGTACCTCTGGAGATCAGAAAAGGGCGATGGATCTCCTGAAACTTTAGCCACCATGTGGATGCTGGGAACTGAACCTGGGTCCTCTGCAAGAGCAGTCAGTGCTCTTAACCACTGAGCCATCTCGGTAGCCCTCATGTAAATTCTTACCGCCTCCCCCCCCACAGCAAAAACACACACACATATAAAACACGGGAAAACGACCACTCATCTCGCTCGC
>NW_008354274.1:3026716-3054116 GCF_000622305.1 Nannospalax galili | reverse complement strand
TTTCCCCCCCCCCCCCCCCCAGGTTATAGACACACAAACAGGTAACAAGTGTAAAAGACCCATGTGAGCAGCTGCCTCTGGGCTAAGGCAGCCAAGGATGAAGAATAATTAAGACCTACAAGAGAGTGCCCTGGCTGTGTCCAGGCACAAGCCTGGCATGCATGTCCCCTCCTATCCTAAAAACAACCATGAGGCAGTGATCTCCAGTTCAAAGGTGAGGAAATGGAGGATCGTGAAATGGAAATCCCAGTGACTGCACTCCTGCCTGACCCAAGTGCTAGGGTGGAGCATCTGGGCCCACGTGCCCCCAAGTGGCTATCCTGTCTTCACTGTCCCTGCATTCTCAGGTCCCGTTCCTATCACATTCTTATTTAACACATAGAACCACTAGAAACACAGGTTGCATCATTTTGTTTCTCTCCTAAACTTGGCAATGGCTCCCTACGATACTCTACATTATTTTTGTATGTGTGTGTGTTTACATGTGTGCATATGTGTGGAGGTCAAAGGCTGACCTCAGGTGGTGTTCCACAAGAGCCATCCACTTTGTTTTTTGAGACATGGTCTCTCACTGGAACCTGGAACTCTCTGAGAAGGCTAGGCTGCTGTCTGGCCAGTAAACCCCAGGGATCCACTTGTCTCTCCCTCTCCAACACTGGAATTTTGGGCATGTGCTACCTCACCAGCTTTTTATGTAGGTGCTGGGCACTGAACTCAGATCTTCATGCAAGCACTTCACTGATTGGGCTATCTCTTTGGCCCCCTCCATTTCAATGAACTATGTCGGCAATGTTTCGGATGAATGGATGAAGCCCAGGACCTTGCACATGCTAGGCAAGTGCTCTACCACTGAGCTTACCCCTAGCCCTTGAATTCTTTGAGGCAAGGTCTTGCTACATAACCCTGGATGGCCTGGAATTATGTAGGCCAGGCTGGTCTTAACAGTCTCCTGACTGATTGGGATTATAGATTCCTATTTCATTTTGAATGAAAAATCCTTACCATGTCCTTCCCCCAGCCTCATGTCTGTTCCATTGCCACTGATCTCAGCTGTCTACAGTTTCTAGGAACGCTCCCATTTTGAGCACTTAAGTCTCTGATCCCTCTGCCTGGAGTCTTTCCTCAGGCATTCACATGGTCTATGTTCTCTGCAAGCCTTTGCTCAGTATCCCTGAGCCAGGAAGCCAGCACCAACTGGTGTTACTTTCTCCCTCACTCTATTTTTCTCCAGACCTCTTACACTTGACATTACATACTTCGTTTTGCCTTTTTTTTTTTTTTCCGGTTTCTAATAATGTAAATTCCATGGTGATAGACACCGTGTCTGTCTGACTACTGCTGTGATCCCAGTGCTGAGCATAGACCTCACTTGGACATTTGAATGCAGGTGTGAATAAGACACTTATCCCAGGTCTCAGAGCTGGAGAGCATGATATCAAGTCTCAGTTCAAGCAGTGTAGATCACTTCTAGAAGAAAGGAGAAAGCAGCATTGGGGAAATTTCAGAAGCAAATAAAGGGAAGACCCTTCCTAAAGTACAGTAATGTCAGCTATTGAAGAGCATGACACTCAGGTTCAGTCCCTCCTGCATCCCTGTCTGGCTCTCACCCACTCAGCAGTCTCTCTTTTCAGCTTCATTTTCAAGTCTCTGTAAGTGGCCTGTATACTAATTACTAATTTAAAAGGCATTAGAACACCATAAAATTATTTTAACATTTCAAATGGTGCTAAAATTCAATACAGTACATTACAGTTAGTTTACTGAACACAGAAGGACTCTGTAATGATTGGAAGGCATTGTTAGGGTTTTGAAGGTTTGGGGGGAATAATCATTAAGAACACTAATTATTAAGCCAGGCATGGTGGTACAGGTCTTTAATTCTAGCACTCTGGAAGCAAAGGCAGGTGGATCTCTGTGAGTTTGAGGCCAGCCTGGTCTACATAGAAAGCTCTAGGTCAGCTAAGGCTACACAGTAAGACCCTGTCTCAAAAACAAAACAAAACAATAAAAACAACAAATGAAACAAAAAAACCAAATAAACAAAAGGAACTATGCAGCATCTTCAGCCAATCAGGGAAACACAAATTAAAAAGACACCAAAGTTCTGTCTCACCCCAGTCAGAATGGCAACCATCAAGATGGCTAAACGGGCTGGAGAGATGGCTCAGTGGTTAAGAGTACCAGCTGCTCTTGCAGAGGACCTGGGTTTGATTCCCAGAACCCACATGGCAGCTAACAACCATCTGTAACTCCAGTCCCAGGGAGATCAGATGCCCTCTTCTGACCTCCTCAGGCATCGCACAACATGGGGGCACTTACATGCAGAACCTGTACACCAATGTGTATAGAACATTCTTCCTAATAGCCGAAAGATGGGAACATGCCCATGTCCATTGCCTAAGGAACATATCAACAAGACAGAACACCAACCATTCAGCATAAAAGGAATGAAGCTCCATTCTACATGGGTGACTTGTAAAAATCATGCCAAGAGTTATGGCTTCAGTCTGAAATGTTCCCTAAAGCTCATAGCCACCAGACCTGGCTATTTTTTAAATTGAAAAAGAAACTCCTGCTGGGTGTGGTGGTGCACACCTTTAATCCCAGAACTTGGGAGGCAGAGGCAGGTGGATCTCTGTGAGTTTGAGAGGACAGCCTGGTCTACAAAGTGAGTTCCAGGCCAGCTGGGGCTACAGGGAGACTGTTTCAAAAAGACCAAAACAAAGCAAAACAAAACCTCCTAGTTGTTTGTGGGGGCTCAAGCCTATAATGCCAGCACTGGAGAGGCTAAGGCAAAAGTAAAATTCTAAGACTGTGGCTGATAAGGCTAGACTGGGTCAGGGGTGCAGGGTGGGCAGAGAGAAAGAAGAAAAAGGGGCTGGAGATGCAGCTCAGGGCAGAAGCACTTGCCTAGCATATGCAAAGTTGTGGGTTCAAGTCTCAATACCACACACAATCAGAAAGTTTCCCAGTGAGGTGAAGCAGATACCTGGCCCTACCAGCCCATTACCTTCCCTTTCACTTCACAAGGATGAAGGGACTCCATCTTCTATCTACACAGACAACACTTTATAGGAGCCATTCCCATTCCGCTATGATGCTAAGTGAAAAGAGATTAATAAGTGGCTTCTGGCGAACCTTCTAAGTACTCCAGGTTTAAGAATTGTTGTGGAGCTGTGTGGACTAAAGGTGTTATACAAATACCACTGAGAAGCCACCCCCTCTTTTCAATAGTGGTCCCCATGGTGAAGCATTCATCTTGGTGGAAGCTGGTGGGAATAGACTAATATTCCCTTCAGTAGTCACTAGAGTGTAAGAAAATGGTGCCAGTCTTCAGCAGCCACTAGAGCCACCAGTTCAAGAAAGTCATGAACATACAATTGCTTTTACAATCTGCTCACAGCTTCCTATGATTGACTCTATATAAGGAAAGGAGCCTGGCAAATTCTCACTGACTCCCTGGGTGGCCTGGAAGAACAATTCGCCCAGAGCTAGATCCCCAAAGGCCAGTGGCCACACCTCCATGATTCTATATAGTGAGCTCTTCACCACATGAGAATCACACACAAGGCCAGGTGAGCTACTTTCCTCCCTGGGCAACTGTGCCAGCAAAGCGCAGGCAGTTAGGGAACAGGTTGCACCCCAGTTCTGCTCACAGGACCTCCGCCTTCTGAAGCATGGCAAATACTTTGTTGACAAGGTCATCAATATTAAAATCTGGTTTTTGGGTTCTCTCAGTCTAATTTTTTGCCCTGAAGGTATTTATATATTCAACAAGTATACGAGTGCCTACTGTGTGTTGGCAGTGTGCCAGGCCTGGTGAACCAGAGGAATCAGGCCAGGCCCCTGCAGGCTACCCAGGACTGCCATTCTGGGACCAGTGCCTGGAGCTCTATGTAAAACATCACATGCTCATAAAAAGTGGGATTCACATCAACACCAATGTTTGACAAACTGAGCCAAAAAAGTTAGAATCAGTGTCCCAGTTTTTGTCTTCTAACTCTGGAGGGGTTATGGACAGAGCTTGCGGGTGGAGTGCTTGGTTAGCATGTGCAAAGCTCTGGGTTCCCATGCCCAGTTGTTGGAAAAGAAACACCCAAAACAAAATCTTCTGGACTTAAACCTACCAATCCTGGAGCTACTACCATAAGCAACAGATGTTTCCTTCGTAGGTTTTTTTGTTTTGTCTCCCAGGTTTACTTGCTGGGGTCCTCCCCCCAACCCCCTACCCTGTGTATGAGTGCTTGAGACAAGGCATAACCATGTAGCCCAGACCCTTCATGCCTCCACCTCCTGAGTGCTAAGATTACAGGTGTGAGCCTGTATTTATATATTTATATACTACCCTGGACAAGTCCTTCAGGTATCAAAGACCTACCCACTGGCACTAGGTGCTGCAGTGTCTAGTAACCTGGGAATTTGGTATGTTCTCACTTCTTAAGTCTAAAATCTATCTAAAGTGGGTCCCTTTCTCAAACCCTACTAAGACTGAAGATAGGGACTAACTTGTAATGGAGTCAAACAAAAGACAACATTCTCAGGCTAAGACAGTCAGCTAAACCCCCGCCCCCCGCCCCCCGAACACTAACTAAAGATGCTTCATGGATTTGTCACCTGAGGTCCTCTGCCACTCTGTGACCTCACTTGCTGGAATGCAATGCGGTCTAAGAAGACTAGAGAAAGTTCTTCAGGAGCACAGTGGTACTAGCCACCAGTGTAGCCATGACAACCAGAGTTCCCATGCCCAGTGATTATCCATACAGACTCTGTAACATGACGGTTGGGCCCCAGCCATGCACGGCAGTTTCTGGAAGGGCCCTTTGCACTTGAGGTGTGGTGAAGAGTGGTCAGCCCTGTGAGTACTCCTCTGCACTTCACATAATGTACAAACAAGCCCAAGGGATGTGTTTCCTAACTGCAGAGATGAGAAGGAACTACTTCTAGAAAAAGGCTACATATCAGAGGAACAGGCAGAGCAGGGGCAAAGGTGGTTTCTGAAGCTCCAACTTCCACAAGGGCAAGTTCAGAACTTTAAAAAAAATTTTTTTTTTATTTTCTGTGTATGAGTGTTTTATTTACATGTATGTAAGTACGCTACATGTGTGCCTGGTGCCCAAAAAGGCCAGAAGGAGGTGTCAGATCTCTTGGATCTGGAGTTAAGGACAGGTGTTGGCTGTCAAGTGGGTGCTGGGAACCGAACCTGAGTCTTCTGCAATTACAGTAAGTGTACTTAACCACTGAGTTGTCTCTCCAGCCCCAGAATGTTCTTTTTAATAAATCTTTATTTTACTTTTAATTAAATACACGTGTCTGTGTATGGGTATGTGTATGTGAGTGTAGGTGCTTGCAGAGGCCAGAAGAGGGTGTCAGATCCCTTGGAACTGGATTAGAATTATGAGCTACCATGTGGGTGTTGGGTCCTCTGCAAGACCAGCCAGTGCTCTTAACCAGTGAGCCATCTCTTCAGTCCCTAATTCAGAACTTTCTGATAGTATACGGGAGTGTCCTTAGGGCAGGTAAAAAGGCACAGAGTGTGGGGGGTGGGGCTCCTAAAGAATCAGACAGCCATCCCTTGCTCTCTCAGTTATGCTAATAATGAGCCTCCACAGATTTAGAAAAACAAGGCTGTTTGGGAAGAAGCAGGCATGATGCAAAGAATTAAAACAATTCACTCAATAAGCTCTTAAGATCTGTCACTTCCTAGAAAGACAGGGAAAATCAAATCATAGCCATAAACTTCAAAGGATCCTGTATTCTAGTTGGAGTAGACAAACAAAATTAACAAAATGGAAATTTAAAAGGCAGACATAATAAAACTATATACTTGTGCCACCCACGCCTTTAATTCCAGCACCCAGGAGGCAGAGGCAGGCAGATCTCTGTGAGTTCAAGGCCAGCCTGGTCTACTTAAGTTGAGTTCCAGTCCAGCTGGGGCTATAGGGAGACCTGTCTAATAAACAAAAACAAACACCCCCCCTCAAAAAAAAAACCCTATATATTTGCATCTATAAAATGTGCAGACATGGTGGTACACGCCTGTAACCCCAGCATTCGGGATGCTGAGGCAAGGAGGGTTGTGGGTTCCAGGCTAGCCTGAGTTCCCCAAACAGCTTGGGCTACAAAGTGAGACCATATCTTAAAACACCAAAACAAACAAAATCTACAGAATGCAATGAAATGAATGACTTGATGGAATAAAGGACATGCAGTAAAATTATAGACAGAAGAGAGTAAAATAGTTAAAATTTTTTTTAAATAGTATATATTCTCGAAAAGTAAAAAAGATAAATTCTCACTAGTTAGAAATATTATTTTGGTGAATGTCAATATTTATTCATTATCATTGTTTTTTACACTCAAAATGTAGATTTTATAAGAACTCATGGGGACTGAGGGGACGGCACAGTGGGTAAGAGTGCTTGCTGAGGACCTGAGCACCCACATAAACAGGCAGTCATGATTGTGTGTGCTCCAACACTGTGTAGGGTAGAGACAGGAGGACTGCTGGGACTTGCTGGCTGCTAGCCTAGCTCTGGGTTCAGGAAGAGATGCTGTCTCAAAATAAGGTGTCGAGTGATAGAGTAAGCCACCCAGTGTCTACCTCTGGCTTCCACACTTGCACACACGTCTGCACACGTCTATGTACAACACATACAAACATACAATTCACTCCTTTTCTAGTGAAACATGTTTACAATCATATTTCACATTTCAGAATACTGTCCTCAGTATCAACACCCTGGAAACACTTCAGACTTTGGGCCCTGGTCCCCATCCCTATTCCCACAGACACAACTCTGGCCTTCCTTTGGGCCAGCTGCTGGAGCAAGCCTCTGCACGTCACTCCTCTGCGGAGCCCTTCCAAAGGAGCCTGTGCCACTCTCAGCCACAGCCTGTGACTCTCAGTGCGTTGCAGGGCCCACGGGCACTGCAGCCATCTCTGCCCTTGCCCCAAGCTGGCCATACTGGCTCCCATGGTGCTCCAGCCCTGCAATGGCAGCATGTCTCCCACCTTCTATTGTTCAGAGGTCATACAACAGTGACAGCTCTATCATCATCACACTCCCTGGGCCTGGCTCGTTCATCATTCCTCATCTTCTAACATTTGGTAAGATTACCTGTGTGTTGTGTGGTTTGTCTGTGCCTCACATTAGAATGCAAAGCTCCAAGGAAACAACTGGTCTCTCTCTCTCTCTCTCTCTCTCTCTCTCTCTTTCTCTCTCTCTCTCTCTGTTTGTCCCTCCCTCCCTCCCTCCCTCTCTGTTTGTCTCTCCATACCTCCATTATCTCCCGGGGTCTCACTGTGTAGCCTGGGATTTTGTAATCCTCCTGCCTCAGCCTCCTGAGCACTAGGATTACAGGTTTGAACCACCACTTGAAGCTTGTTTTCAATTTCTTTCCAGCAATGTGTCCCGAGTATCTAACATACAGAAGGTGTTCAGTAAATACCTAAATACTGGCTGATTAATATGACTTAGGAATGGGGTGGTGGCTTCTATTATGAGCTGTTACTTCACTCTGCCTCTTGGCAGTTAGCTTGTAGCAGGTTTTTAACATTGTGAACACACTTGTTACGCAAAGGGAATAGAGCAGCATAAATACCAGCTATGAACTTCAAGGACATCAGACTCCCAGGCCCTGCTCTGGGCCTACTGAATCACAATCTGCATGTAAACAAGACTGCCAGAAACTCACCAGACTCAGACGGCTCAAGCATCCATCTGACTAAAGAGAAGCAAGCAGATCCCATCGTCTCTGGCCTAAAGGACAGATACCTGGACTGGCTGAACCGTGGACCTGCCGTGGGTGCTACACAAGTCTTCATGTTCAGCTTTGATCATCATAGCACTTTGGGACAGCTTACACTAGTCCACACTCTAAATCCCTCTGGTGCTCACAAGAAAGCAAAGAGCACACACAAATGAGTGAATATGAGGGGGAGGCACGGGAACCACCAGAAATAGTTGGGGAGGAGGAAGGACTCCTCTTTCCTCTGATCGCTTGCCAGGACTCCCCACCACTACCCAGCAGCCAGAAAGCAGGAAACTTGTAGCTCTCATCTACTAGGTCAGCTCCAGGGGCAGATGGCAGGCAGGGAAGCTACAGCTGTCATCTTCCAGGTTAGCTTGGGGTAGAGAAGGGGGTGGGGGGCAGACGGAAGCTAGTGTGTCCCCACTCTCCCCAGCAGTGAGCTGGAACAGGAAGCTCCCTCTTTCCCTAAAAGGGTGAACTTTCACTTGATTGGAGGGTGTTTGGAAGTGGATGAAACATGGAGTAGGAGGGCACTAGAGAGGAGGGGCTATCTTAGCAAGTAAGGGGAGGGACAGCATAGCCACTGTGGTCATTTCTGCCTTAAAAAAAGACTGGGTCTAGGGCTGGGGAGATGGCTCAGCCAGTAAAGTGCTTGCCCCGCAAACATGAGGGCCCTAGTTTGACACCCCAAGAACCCACGTTAAAAAAGAAAGAAAAGCTGAGCTACCCAGCGCCTGAAATCCTAGTGCCAGGTTTGCAGACAGGAGGAACCCGGGGCTGGCTGCTCATCTGAACTGAATCAGTGAGCTCCAGAGCAGGAAGAGACCCTGTCTCAAAAAATAAATTTTTGTCTCAATAAATAAATTACTCGATCTGCCAGGAGATTAAGGCTCACTGTTATTTCTGTAGCAGGAAAACAGCCTTAGAGGAATGTCTAAGAAGACATCTAAGAACAGTGTGCAGAGAACACCCAGTGAGGAAGTCAGAGGAGACACCCTCAAAATGGTGGCTGTGGAGATGATGGCAGAAGGCAATTCAAAGATTCACTTTATTATTTTAAAATTATGTGAGTGTGTGCGTGTGTATGTGTGGGTATGGGTATATGCATGTGAGCACAGGTGATTGTGGAGGCCAGAGGAGGCATTAGATCCCCTGGGGCTGAAGTTACAAGGGGTTGTGAGCCACCTGATATGGATGCTGAGAACCAAAGTTAGGTCCTCTACAAGAGCAGCAAGTGTTCTTAACCACTGAGCCATCTCTCCAGCCCACAGAAGGCAATGAAAACATCTAAAAATGACAAGTCTCTGGAGGACTTTCATTCCACTTGTATATTCCCAACATTTTCTTCAAAATAATGATAATTAAAGTTAGTTAATTATTAACTTAATTTAAAGAAATCACTGCATATTTTCAATTCTTGGATATGTGAGTGTCCCGTTTTTCAATTAGGTCTCCCTCCTTTCCTTCCTCCCTCCTTCCAAGAATATAAGGCTTGTTCTGAGAATATAATGAATCATCACACAGGTCTTACTAAATAGCGTAAGAGACAAGAAGGCTGGACTGCAATTCGGCAGTGGTGCACTCAACTAGCATGTGTGAGGCCCTAGGTTGGATCCCTGGAACTGGCAAAGGCCACTAAAGAAGTAAGGGAACCTCCTACAGACAGAGCACAGCGGGTCAGCATATGAGAGGACCTCAACACTGAAAGGGAGGCAAATCAGACTCACAAAAGATCTAATAACAGACAGGAGCAAGTGTTGGCAGGGATGCAGAGAGATAGGAACCCTCACACAGGACTGGTGTGCTGCTTCAGAAAGCAGCCTGGCAGCTCTCTCATGTCAGACAAGGAGTTATTGTTCCAATGATCTCCTTCCTAGGGAGAGGCTTTTTTTTTTTTTTTTTGAGATAGAGTCTCACTATGTAGCCCTAGCTGGCCTAGAACTTGCTATGTAGATCAGATTGGCCTTGAAGTCACAGAGATCTACCTGCCTCTGCCACCTGAGTGCTGGGATTAAAGGCATGTGCTACCACAGCAGGGATCTTAAGAGCCTCACCCCAAGGCCCAGCCTCAGATAGAGGTGCTGGTGGGTGGCAGAACTTTTAAGAGGAGGTGTCTAGTGGAAATCTGTAGGTGACTGGTGGTATGCCCCCAGAATAGGGCCTGTGTCCCTCCATTTTTCTCTTTTTTGCTTCCTAGTCAAGAGTGTATGTTTCTTCCCCTTCCCTTCCTCAAGACAGGCTGAATTACCACAGGCCTAAAGGTGATGTGGCCAACTAAGGATGAACCAAAACTTCTAAAACTGTGAACCAAAGCTGGACTGAAACTTTTAAAACTGTGAGCTGCACTTAACCAATCCTCTTAGAAGCTAATATTGTACAATCCAATGAAATAAAGATGTCAGTTTACATATGGCATGTGCCTACACATGAATGTTCAGAGGCATTCTTTGCAAAGTGAAAACATGTATGTGTGTATATATCAATATATAAATGTATGTGTATGTAACAACAATAATCAAAGAGGACAAGAAGTTGAGAGGGAGTAGGGGAATGTGGGAGGAATTGGAAGGGGGAGAGTAAGGGTGGGAATGATATAAAGTGCTCACATATAAAAGTCTCAGGAAAATAAAAAAAATATTTTAAATAAATTAAAAAAAAAGCCAGCATGGTGGCACACACCTTTAGTCCCAGCACTCAGGAGGCAGAGGCAGGCAGATCTCTGTGAGATCAAGGCCAGGCTAGTCTACACAGTGAGTTCCAGGCCAGCGGGGGCTACAGAGAGTCTCTGTCTCAAAAACCAAAACCAAAAAATATATAAAGAAGAGGAAAGAGTCCCAAATGCCCATCAATAGGTAGAAAAGCAAACTATGATACATCTATACAGTGGAATATTACTCAGTCACAAAAGGAGGAACTAATAAAGCTATCCATGGTGGCTCATCCTTGAAATCTCAGCACTCCAGGTCAGTCTGAATCTAAGTGAGACCTTGTCTCAAAATAAAAAGTTAAAAATGGCTAAGGATGGAGGTCAGTGGTAGAACATTTATCTAGCATGCACAAGGTTTTGAGTTTAACCCACAACACACACACATGCACACATACACAAAGAAACAACAGCATCAAAAAAACCACAGCAGATGAAACCTCACTGCATACTTACTGGAATGACTAAAGTCCAAAACACTGATGATGCCAAATGTTGCCAAGAATGGGGAGCAACAGGAGCTCTCATTCTCAGAGGCTTGGAATACAAAATACACAAGACAGTTCCTTAGGGAACCCAACGTTTTCTTGCTATATGATTTGACAATAATGCTTCAATATTCTTTAACAAGCAAGTGAATAAACAAACTGGTATATCCATGCAAATGGATATGATTCCACAGTGGGAAACTATCAGGCCCTGTTAAAAACCACCACAGAGAACTTTAGCTATAGACTGTTACGTGAAAGAAGCCAGTCTGGAAAGGTTGCACACCATATAGTCCAACTGGAAGTCAAGAGAAAGGAAAACTTTGGAGACAGTAAAAGAGCAACAGCTGACAGAGCTGAAGGAGGGAGGGAGGGAGGGAAGAAGTAGAACATGGACTGCAGGGCAGCGAAACTTTTCTGCATGATACATTTTCCAAAACTCACAGAACTACAGGACACAGAGAGCAGGCCCTGATGTAAACCATGGACTTTAGTCCCTAATGCTGCCTCCATACTGGCTCATTGACTATAACAAACACACGGGATGTAGGACAGGGGAGAGACTGGGGAGTATGGGAACTCAGGCAAGTCACCAAGAATTAAAACAAGTTTCCAATTAAAAAAAATGCTGAAGATGCTGTGGTCTGCTTGGCAAATATTTACACATTCTGAAAATAGTCGAGATGACAAAAATTCTAACAGGATTCTAACCAGAAATTAAGTTAAAACACCTACAGTTCAAAATGAAAATTTCTACAGAGGAATCAACAGTGAGGAAAGGCTTCAATCACTAGGGGATGGTGAAATCATCTTCCTAGGGAGTCATGACATAAAATGGCTAAAACACAGTTTCCAAAATAACGTTTACTGTGGAGAATATTTTTCAGAAATAACAAGTCCAAAATTATATCATAGAAATAAACACACATATGTATTTTTTTGAAAATATTTTTTATTTTATGTGTGTTTGCCTGCATGTTATGTTTATGTACATGTGTGCAATGTCCATGGAGGCCAGAAGAGGGTGTTGGATCTCTTGGAACTGGAGTTAGGGACAGTTGTTAGTCACTATGTGGGTGCTAGGAACTGAACCCAGATCCTCTGCAAGAGCAGCCAGGACACTCAACTGCTGAGTCACCTTGCTATCCCCTAACTTAAAAACAGGATTATAGTGCTTGAACCATCATGTTTGTGTACGTGAGCGTTGGTGTGAGGTTGAATATGTGTTAGTGTGAGACTGAGTGTGTATGGTAGTGTGAAGTGTATATGGGCACTACTGAGAGGGCAAATATGAACATGTGTCCTACCACATGAGTCCTGGAGTGGCTGTGTTCACAGACAGCAATTCTTATACTGCTGGCATTCCCATATCCCCTACTAACTTTCCTGCACAGGGAAAATGTAACCTGTGCTGGAGGCTAACACCTGTCCAACACCCCAAAAAGCAGTCATGTGTTACCAAGGGAGAGTGGTTATTTTCTCAACTGAAATATGAATTACGAGTCTTGCCTTACTCTAGTGATCACAGGGCTGCCACCAGTGCTAAGCAAGGGACTTACATGAAAGGGTAGTTGAGAATTGCATAGCCACACAGAAGGTGCTTGGTACCACTGCACAGTGCCAAGCCAGAGCAGCTCACCACCCCTGGTGCAGGTAGCTTTAGTGGTTAAGAGCACTGGCTGCTTTTCCAGAGGACCGGAGTTTGGTTCTCAGTATCCACGCCAGGCAACTCAAGATCACCTATAACTCCAGCTTTAGGGGATTCAATGCCACCTTCTGGCCTCCATGAGGAACCTGCACACGTGGCAAACACACAGAGAAACACAAATTTATTTTAATTAAAAAAAAAAAGAAACTGATAAAATGATTCCTGGGACTGGAGAGAAGGCTTGGTGGCTAAAGACACTTGCTGTACATGCGTGAGGACCTGAGTTCAAGTCCCCAGACTCCATACACTAGGTGCATGTCTGTAATCCCAGCACTCCTACAGCAAGATAGGAGGTGGAGAAAGGAGACTTCTCGGGAAGCTCCCAAGCCACTTAACCTGGCATATACAGCAACAAACAAAACAGAGATCCTGTCTCAAACAAGGTGGAAAGCAAGACCAACACCCCAAACTATCCTCTCATCTCCACATGTACACATACATACACACACACACACACACACGATTAAAAAGCCAAAAAGAATCCTGCTCTTGAAGACCTCATCTCACCAGGCACCCAAAGGAACACAAATAGGCTGTTCTCTAGTGGGTGTGTCTACCTCAAAGTGGTCTGTGCATGGTGTCCAGGTCTGACAGGCAGACTTTGAAGACAGGTGGCCACCTAAAGCTCCTAGCAGAGAGAGAGAGAGAAGAGGGTAGCCCTAGAACTGGCCAGCACACCCCTCCCCTTTGCAATACTGATGGGGAGGAAAGCCCCATCCATTCTCCAGAGAGTGACATGAGGACTGTTTCACAGGAAGCACCTGTAGGACCCAGATGTCCTGCAACTTCCCACCCCAAGGGTGGGGATGGCTGCCCCCACTAATCTATTCTCCAGTGGTGGCTACTGGCTTCTTCTGTTGCTCACTTGTTACAGGTCTGCTGTTATCTGCATTTCCAGCTCATCTCATTAACTCTGCCATTTCCCCTTTATCTCATGCTATTGTCCTATCTTTGAGCACAAGCAATTGTTTAATCTTTATGTTTCTGTTCTACAATATAGGAAGCCCCTGGGGAATCCACTTCTGTTCCAGTTTACCTGTTTTTCTGACTCAGTTTTTAGCCTTTTGCCTTCTCTCTCCCACTCTCCCTCTCCCCAAACTTTTGGTTTTGGCACCTTAAAAGTTTCTCTCGGGGCTGGAGAGCTGGCTCAGTGGTTAGGAGCAATGGCTATTCTTGCAGAAGACCTGGGTTTGAATCCCAGCACCCACATGGCAGCTAACAACTGCCTGCTAATTCCAGTTCCAGGGGATCAGACGCCCTCTTCTGTTCTCCTCAGGCACTGCACTTACATACATGCAGACAATACACGCATACACATAAAAAAAATAAATAAAAAGTTTCTCTCTCATTCTCCTGCCCCACCCCCCCTTAGATTGAGCCTAGGGCATTATAAATGCTAGGCAAGCACTCTATCTCTGAGCCTCATTTCCAGCCTTATTTCTAAATTTTTAAAAAATATTTTATTATTTTAAATTTTATGCGTATGACTGTTTTGCCTGCATGTATGTAAGTGTATCACGTGCATGCAATGCCTCCATAAGCCAGAAGAAGGTGTCAGATCCCTTGAACTGAAGTTACGAATGGTTGTTAGCTGCTATGTGGGAGCTGGAAATTGAATCCAGGTCATCTGGAAGAACAGCAAGTGTTCTTAACCAATGAGCCAATTTTCCAGCCCCTATTTTTAAGTATTTTAATATTTATTTTATGTGTCTGGTACATGTGTGTGGGTGTGTGTGGAGGCAAAAAGAGCGTCAGATCCCCTGGAGCTGAAGTTACAGGAAGTTGTGAGTCACCTGACATGGGTGCTAGGATCTGAACTCAGGTCCTTTGGCAAAGCAAACAAATGCTCTTAACTACTGTGCCCTCTCTCCAGTCCTTTAAATTTTTTTTTTAATTTTATTTTGAAACGGTATACATCACTAAGACTGGCCATTTCCTTCTAATTTTCTACACTTAGCTCTCCACCAACCCATTCTTCCCAGAGTGCTTTAGGCCAACATATACTATTTCTACCTACTTGCTCCCAAGCTCAGAGCTGGGGTTTGAAGGATGGATGGACATGGCTCACAGTCAGATATTAAGGGACTTGCTCACTTGGCCTGCTCAGATGATTACGTTTAATGAGACACCTGCTCTGACTAGCCTGTGGACAGCCCTGGTATGTTTGTTTAAGCACAATCTCAGTACTTTCTACCTACCAAACATGTGCTGCTAAGGAGGTAAATGACCAAGCCTGTTTTTCTGTTCTCTCACAAAAATATAGTTATTGGGCACCTTGTGTGAGGCAAGGATTGTAGACCTAAATGTGTGTATGGAAAGCACAGATTGAAAACCCTGTTATAACACAGAAAAATTTAAGCAGCACATTGTTTTGTGTTTGTGTGTACGTGGAGACCAGAGGACATCCTTGGGTCTTGTTCCTTGGGTGCTATCCACCTTCTTTTTTGAATCAGGGTCTCTCACTGTTCTGGAGCTCATCAAGTGTGTTAGAATGAATGTCTGGCCTGTGAGCCCCATGGACCCTCCTGTCTCCACCTCTCCAGGGCTGGGATTATAGATATGTGCATTATCATGAATGGCATATTTACTTAGGTTCTAGGGGATCAAACTCAGATCCTTTGAGCATTTTAGGGACTGAGCCATCCCCAGCTCTGCTCTGTATTTTGTTTCTGGAGCAATGCATCCCTTTACCTATGAAGGGAGCCAGAAATGAGTAAATGATTTGCTTTCTGGGTTAATGTTGAGTCTTTCCCTTGGAACCCTGTGAATCTTGTCTACAAAGATGAGTAGAATTTCACCTTAAAAACTAATGTAATCTGCAGTACTTGGTGTGCTGTCAGTGGCTGTGGAGGTGTGCCCACCTTGACCCCTACCCAGATGGAAATTTCTCTTGGAGCGGTCTCCCTGTGCTGCCAGGCTGGCCTGGACGTGACAGGACACAGACCAAGCTGACTACAAACTTGCAGTTACTCTCTTGCCTCTTTCTTCCAAGAGTTGAGATCCTAGGTGTGTGCTCTGTAGATCCTTTTTTCTAGATGTGATCTGCCTTCTTTAGGGGCAGTGCTGCCCTTCAGCTAGTGCAAGAGAAGAGCTGGGCCTTTTACACAACATGAGCTGCTTTAATTTGAGGATTTTCCTGTAATTATAGCTCTAGATAAACTTTAGATCCTCATGTAAGAGCAATTAAAAAAAAAAAAAAAAGAGCGATAGGATCCATGGCCTACTCTCAGCTCTGCCATCACAAAATCATCGTGATGAGCTGTCTACTGACCGTCCTCTAGCATAGGCTCTGTTCCTAATGACACCTGACAGATGATGATGGGCAGATGCTGCTCCCTGACATGATGCTGCTCTAAGTAAATGGGAATGCCAAAGGAAAGACCAGTCATTTAGGGCTCTGAATCCCTGACAAAGGCCACAAAGAACGCTCTTGACTTTTTTTTCCCCTCTTCGATTGATGGGAAAAGATGCTTTTGTTTGGGGTGTTAAAAGAGCCAACCATATGTGTCCAAGTGTAAGAGAAAATCTGCTTACTTAAGTGCAATTTGCCAACAAGGCAATAAAATCCCAACTGTGCTCCAGACCCCAGAAGAAGCTGACTTCTGCTTCGGCACCCGTGCCAGCCCACCCACCTCGGGAGGCATTAAGTCCCAGGCCAGGCTTCTGAGCCCAAGAAACAGCACCTCTCAGAGGCCAGCAGTTTCAACATGTTTGAAAACACAAACCGGCAATGGAGGTACTAAGTCTCAAACCCCTTAAGCAAAAGTTTTAACAAAATCAAAATAACTCTTTTGAGTTGTGTATGTGTGTGTGTGTGTGGGGGGTATGCATGTGTGCACTCAAGTGTGTGTGCATGTGTGTCTACTCGTCCATATGTATATCTACATGTGGAGGCTGGAAGTCAACATCAGGTGTCTTCCTCTATTTTGGGGACAGAGTCTCTTCACTGAACCTGGGTGAAGCTCACTGTTCTGGCTATACACTGTCTGGCCAGTGAGTCCCAAGGATGCACCTGTGTCCACCCCACCAGTGCTGGAGTTCCCACCTTTTAAGCAGTTAAGAGCACTTCTTGATTGTCTAAAGGACCTGAGCTTTTTATGTGGGTACTGGGGGATCTGAGCTCAGATCCTCATGCTTAAGCATCAAGCTCTTGAAACATGAGTCAGCCCCCAATTCTTTTTTTTTTTTTTTTTTTTTTTTTTTTTAAAAAAAAAAAAAAAAAAAAAAAAAAAAGAATCCTCTAAATGTTAATATACTCTTTCCAGTCTACAATAAAAGTTTTTAATTTGCAGGCCATACGTTCTAAGGTATATTGAGGGAAGCCTGTCAAATAGGCACGTATATGAACTTTCTAGAAAGGTTACAGCTTCAGCTTGTGGCATGAATGGCTCCTTTGGATGAGAAAGTTCCAGAAGCACCTGCTACTTCTTGGCTTTCCCTACATGTTGGATGTGTTGCCATCGTTCTTGCCTGTGTGTCCTCCTTCTCTACATGCTGGAACCTTCCATGGCCTTCAAAAGCAGGCTCAGTCATATGTCCTGCCTCCTCCAGAGCTAACTTCTCTGCTCCCACTGAATCACCTCTCCGCCTCCACAGTGTCGTTTAGTGTGGTGTACAATCATAGCCAGTTACTTGTGCAACATCTCTGTAGCTGGACAGATGCCTAAAGGGCCAGGTAGTCATTACCTGCCCCTCCCCGACAAGCTCCTAGTACACTGCATCCCACATTCTGAATTTAAACAAGTTGGCTGGGCATGGTGGTGCATGCCTTTAATTCCAGTACTCTGGAAGTAGAGGCAGGCGGATCTCTGTGAGATCGAGGCCAGTTTGGTCTACATGAGTTCCAGGCCAGCTGGGGCTACAGGGAGACCCCATCTAAAGAAAAAATAAAAAGAATGGAGATGGAAGAAAAAAAAAGATGGACATGGCTCAGTGGTCAGGAGGACTAGTGTTCAGTCCCCAGCATGCACATGGTGGCTAACAACCATCTGTAACTCCAGTTATAGGGGATCTGACAGCCTCTTCTGGTTTCCACAGGCATGTGGTGCGCACACACAAACACACACACACAGTGGCAAAACATTCATATACATAAAATAAAAAATTTAAAAAACAAACAAATAAAAGATATATTTTTACTTATGTGTATGTATCTGTGTGAATATATGTCACATGTGTGAGGGTATCCGAGAAGGCCAGAAGAGGACCCCTTGGAGTTAGACTTCCAGGTTCTTGTGAGCTCCCTGACATGGGTGCCGGGAACTGAATTCAGGTCCTTTGGACAATCAAGAAGTACTCTTAACTGCTGAATCATCTCTCCAGCCCTGCGTATTCTGAATTTAATTCTTTTGTTTCCCATCAACAAGGGACCACCCACTTTAACAATCCAATTCTTTTGGAAGTTTCTACAGCAATGCATACACACATAAGGCAGGTCTCAGTTGCTGTGGTTAAATGAGACATCAACAGTTATGTGGATGGTTTTACGAGATATAACAGAGACCCTCTCGATACAGCTTGCTGGCCTCTAACTGTATGTGAAATTCAATAACTAACAATGGTCTTGAAACTGAACCCATTGCACATACATCAAGGAACTGAAGTGCTATGAATGACTGCAAGCTGGGTTTGAGAATGGAGGCACACACTATAACAAGGACACGCTGAGATGACTTCCAGAGTACCACATGCATGGACCCCAAGGGAACTGGGCTAAGAACTGAGAGAACCCATCTTTAAGATTAGAGAAAGAGTGGGGCAGACAGTCTCATTGGGATTATGTACAGTGAGTTAAATATTTAATTCAGTTGAGTTGAGGGAGAAGCTGACTTTCCTCTGTGTTCTTGCCCCAAGGACAGGGGAAAGACATGCTCTAAGTGGTGCAGCAGACAGAGGTGGCAGGGCCAGGCAGGGATCTAACCTCCCACCCTCTGCAGGGTAGAAGTAGGTAGTGTCAGGGGTCTCAAGCAGGACCAAGGATGCAAGGAGGAGGAAGTGGGGCTGGGTTGGTGTCCCTTTGCCGACTCCTCCCTTGTCCTGGCATCACACAGGTGCAGGGGCTGATGTCATAGCCCCCTCCACAAGGAAACAGTCTCAGAGATTCTGAGGTCAAGCACATAGTGAGCTGGAGAAACAGCTGAGTGTGCAGCAGTTGCCTAGCATGAGTAGGGCACTGGGTTCAGTTCCCAGTATGGGAAAACAAAAAAACAAAACAACAAAAACGTGCTGTGCCAGCAGAGTCCCACAAGCAAGGAGAAGTGAAAATAATTTAATGCAATAATGCCCCTAAACCCCAAAATGTGGCAAAAGACATAAATGTCCAGATTCAAGAAGGTGAACAAACCCCAAATATATTTAGTAAACAGATAGAAACCTATGTCAAGATTAATCATAACTAAAAGGAATTAAAGAGAAACACTGAATCACAAGAGACAATGATTTCTCATCCTCCAGTGCTGGGGTGCAGAGAAGGCAGAACACTGAATATTCTCTAAATACTCAAAGTGTCTAGCTGGGGTTGCAGCTCAGTTGGTAGCATGTTTCCAAGGTCCTAGGTTCTATCCCCAGTACCACAAAAACTGGATGTGGTGGCCCATGCCTGTCATCTCAGCAATGGGGAGCTGGAGGTAGGAGGATCACATGTTTTAGGTTGGTTATATAGCAATTGTGAAGCCAGCTCGGACTACATGAGACCATGTCTCAAAATTAAAATAAAATAAAATAAAATAAAATAAAAGATGTGTTCATTGTGAACTCTAAAGCTGGCAAAGAGACACTGTTTAAGAAGGAAGGGTATGGGGCTGGAGAGATGGCTCAGTGGTTAAGAGCACTGGCTGCTCTTGCAGAGGACCTGGGTTCCATTCCCAGCACCCACATGGTAGCTATGAACCATCCTTAACTCCAGTTCCAGGGGAATCTGAAGCCCTCTTCTGACTTCCATGGCATTGCATGACACGGGTGTACTCACATACATGCAGGCAATACACTCACACACATAAAATAAAAAGAATAAATAAAAATATTAAAAAAATTTTTTTAAGAAAACTGAAAGAGTGGACAAAACAGATGCCGTGAAAATATTAATAAGAACCAAAGTGGTCACATGAAAACATCTGAGAGTCAGCATCCATATGAAGAGATTCTAGGCAGTTCCCTGACTTCCCCTAGTTTGACACACACACTGACTTTAAGATATGCAATGGCTACACACTCAGTAGAAATCCACCTCACAATTTTCAATGTTTATGCACCAAACAACAGAACCTCAAAATACATGATACTGTAAAACTGGACAGGGCCACAGGGGAGACTAATGAATCCACAATTACAGTGGGGCTTCAATGCCCCACTCTCAGTAATGATATAACTAGTGGACAGAAGCCTAGCAAGGTCACTGAGCATCACCTACCGAGAGCAACACCTGACCTGACATGTGGGGCAAGCCCAACTAACAGCAGAATATGCATGTTTCCAAGTGTCCAAAGACATTCACTGACACAGGGCCACAAAACATTCGCCAGAACCCATGTTCTAGGCCATAAGACAAGTTTTAAGAATATAAAAGAACTTGGGGGGCTGGAGAGCTGGCATTGCATGACACGGGTGCACCTACCTACATACAAGCAATACACCCTTACATATTAAATAAAAATAAATAATTTTTTTTAAAAAAGAAAAGAATATAAAAGAACTGAAATTATACAGGATGTGTTTTCTGACCAAAATGGAGTCAACTAGAAATCAACAATAAAAATAGCAGGAGCACCTCCAAACAGCTAGAACTACAATATATTTAAAAATAATTCTTGGGGCTGGAGTGATAGCTTAGTGGTTAAGAGCACTGACTGCTCTTGCAGAGGACCCAGGTTCAATTCCCAGCACCCACATGGTGGCTATGTGCCATCCTTAACTCTAGTTCTAGGGGGAATCCAAAACTCTCTTCTGACCGCTGAGGCACTGCACAACACAGGTGCACTCACATACATGCGGGCAATATACTCATACACATAAAATAAAAATAATAAATAAAATATTTAAAATAATTCTTGGGTCAAAGATGTCTCGAGCCTGACAACCTGACCATCCTCAGAACCCACATAAAAAGTCAGATGCAAATGCAGTGGTATGCATTTGTGATGGAGAATCCTGGCTTGGAGGTTCCTGGGCCTGGAGTTTACAGCAGCACAGAAACAAGAAAGATCTTGCCACAACAGGTAGAAGGTGAGAGGTGGCTCCTAAAAGTTGTTCTCTTTTTGACCTCTCCTCCAAAAAGAGGTGTCCCATGAAAAGAGAGGTTAGTACTCCAACTGACCAGGACAGAAAAGGCCCTTGGGCCTTACAATACATATACAGTTAAGATAACACCAGCAGTCTAACCACTGTTTGAGCTGAGGACCCAGCTCAGTGGGAGAGTATGTCCTAGTGTGCCTAGGATAAATGAACCTATCAAAGGGATGTAATATTTTGAGCCAGGTGTAAGTGGCACATGCTGTAATCTCACCACTTGGCCAGCATTAGCTACATACCCAGTTTGAGGCTAGCCTAGGCAACATGAGACACTGTCTGAAAAGTAACAAGATAAAGGAGATCTCTAAATCTTAATCTCAAGAAACTAAGAGTCAGGAGAACCAGATACATGCAAAGTCAATGGAAAGAAAAAGTAAAGAACGCCCATAATCCCAGTCTGTACTAAGGAAGGCTCATCAGAGGTTCAAGGCCAGCCTGGGATACAGAGTGACCCGTGTCAAAACAAAAACAAAAACAAAACCACCTCAAATCAAACCAAATAAACAAATGATCAACAACAAAAACAAAACCCAGAATAAAAAACTTGGAAAAATCACAGGAGGTTAAAAAAAAAAATCAATGGAATAAAAAGTTATTTTGGGTTAGAGAAAAAAAATTAATAAAAACGATAAGCCTCTAGGAGGTGTAATAAAAAGAAGGGAGCTAGGGGTGAGGCTCAGCTCTAGAGCACCTTGTCTAGCATGTGTGAGGCTCTGGGCTCGGACTCCCACACTACTAAGGAGAAAAAGGTATGTGATTGTGTTGTTAAAGATCTATCAATTCACTGGGTGTGGTGGTGCATGCCTTTGATCCCAGCACTTGGGAGACGGGCAGATGGATCTCTGTGAGTTCAAGGCCAGCCTAGTCTACATAGTGAGTTCCAGGCCAGCTGTCTCTAGGGAGACCCTGTCTCAAAAAGATCGCCCCCCCACCCAGAAAATCTATCAATCCACATAGGGAGACAGGTCAATCGGTAAAGTGCTTGCACGCAAACATGGAGACCTAAGTTCAATCCCCAGAACTGACATAAATGGCTTGGTGGTGCGCATGTAATCCCAGTACTGGGGATCCCTGGGGCTCGTGGGTCTGCCAGCCCAGCTTAATTGGTGAACTACAGGCCAAGTGAGAGGCCTTCTCAAGAAACAAAGTAAACAGCACCTAAGGAACAACACCTGAGGTTGACCCCCCACCCCACCTCCATAAGCACACACAGGCATGTGCATCTGCATCCACAAGTGTGCTTCCCCAAAACAAAATCAATCAACAGAAGACACAAATAATCTATGGCAGTAAAGAACGGGAGCTATCTTTCCAAGTCCTCTTACTAACACAGCATTGGAAGTTCCAACTCAAGCCTGGTCAAAGTGCACAGACATCTGCCAGACACAACTGGGACAGCTATGTTACATCTCCCTCCTCCCACCCTGACCCCTAAGGCTCAGGTGAAAGAGGGAGCAGAAAGATCCTAAGAGCCAGAGGATGGGGAGGGCTGGAGGGAAACAGCATCTTCTGGACTTGACAGGACCACTGCACTCCTGACCCCACAGCAGCTGGGGTTCTCCTCACAAGGGCAAGCCAGTCTACATGCCAGCATGGAGGGAGGAAGGGCTCACGAGCCCCCACCCATAACTGGAGCTATGGACAGTTGATAATTCAGGAGGTGGGGGTTGTTTTTCTCTACAGATGTGGACCCTGGTAGGTCAACTATATTCTGACAGTCCCACACCAGGGGTATATGGACAGCACAAATTAGACTGGATGAGTTATTTTTTAAAAAATGAGTTAGCAGGGACCTGGGAGGAGTTGGGGTGAATAAGATTATATACGTTACATAAAACTCTCAAATTGGGGCTGGAGAGCTGGCTCAATGGTTAAGAGCACTGGTTGCTCTTGCAGAGGACTCTGGTTCAGTTCCCAGCACCAGATGGTGGTTAACAGGTAACTCCAGTTCCAGGGGATCTGACACCCTCTTCTGGCCTCTATGGACAATGCATGCACATGGTGCACTTATATTCATAAAATAAAAATATTAAAAAAGCACCAACTAGCCAGGCGTGGTGGTGCACGCCTTTAATCCCAGCACTTGGGAGGCAGAGTCAGACGGATCTCTGTGAGTTCTAGGACAGCTGGGGCTACAGGGAGACTTCTGCATAAATTCCATTTCTAGAATATTCTTTGTGTGTGGATATGTGGTACATGCATGTGCATTCATTTGTGTGTGCATATGCAGAGGTCAGGGAAAGCTAGCTAATGCCTTCCTCTATTCTTTGCCTGACTGCCTTAAGACAGTCTTTCACTGAACCAGAAGTCTATCGTCAGCTCTTGGGATCTGTCTCCATGCACCCCCGCCCCCCAACACACACAAACAGTGCTGGGGTTATAAGCATGTGTAGCCACTCTGGGTTTTTTATGTGTGTGCTGGGGATTTGAACTCAGATCCTCATGCTTGCAAAGCAAGTACTCTTACCCAATGACTCATCTTCTCAGTTCCCAGGCAATATTCTTGAAATGACAAAATTATATAATTGGGAGAACCAACTGGTCATTTCGAGGGACAGGGAGGTGAGGAGCGAGGGAGTGCCTGACAGAAATGTTTTGTTTCTGGACTGCAATGGCTGTTAAGAATGTTTTGGAGCTTTACAAGACTGCCCCTGAGGGAAAGTAATAAAGGCGATGACACCTCTGCATTGTTTTCCCAGTGCTTAGGACCCTGTGATGCTCTCAACAGTTAAAGAGTAACTAAAGGGGGACAGAAGAGGAGCGCTTGCCTGTCATGTACAGGTCTGATCACTAGTACTGCCAGTGGGAGGTGGGGGATGGGGTGAACAATCCTACCAGGTTAGGCTTTTAGCTCTGGGATTGCTAATTAACAGGCTGACTATGAGTAGATTTTAAACTTGCCCTCAATTTCCTCATTGCTAAAGAAAATTAAATGCAATTTATGGAAGCACATGATATAATATGCACAGCACATGGTGCTTTTAAAAATTACATGTATTTGTGTGTATGTGCATGCATACATGCTATAGTTCATGTGTGGAGGTCAGAGGGCAACTTGGAGTTTGTTCTCTCCTTTCACCTTCATGGCTCTGGGCACTGAACTGGATCCTCAGGTTTGGCAGCAAGCACTCTTACCTGCTAAGCCATCTTGCTGGCCTGAATAGTGCTTTTAAAAAGAGCTTCTTAGCACTTAATCTCTATGTAAATATTATTCTAAACAGTATCATTCAGATGCTCACAGCTAATTCTTGAACTGGGTAGAGTAATGTACACCTGTAATCCCAGCACATGGGAGGCTGAGGCAGGAGGGTCACAGCAAGTTTGAGGGTCAGCTTGGGCTATGTAGTGAGTTCAGGCCAGCCAGGGATATATAGAAAGACTCTGTCAAATAAGTAGAACTCTTTCTAGGGCTGGAGAGATGGCTCAGCGGTTAAGAACACTGACTGTTCTTGCAGAAGACACTGGTTCGAACCTCAGTACCCACATGGCAGCTGACAACTGTCTGTAATTCCAGTTCCAGGGTATTGGACAGTCTCTTCTGTCCTCCTCAGGCACTGCACAACATGGGTACACTTACCTACATGCAGGCAATATACACATACACATAAAATAAAAATAAGTAAAATATTTTTTAAAAAGTCATTCTAAAGTGACCTGGTCAATAAAACCATGTCAAAAAGAATTAAAATAAAAAAACAAATTTCTCAGTAGCTACAACAGATAAAGTGAAAATATAGACTGACAGTGCATTAAAAAGCAAGTTGGGAAGAAAAAAAGGCACAAAAGTAGGAGACAGGGAGACTTGGGAAAAAGGGGTTCAGTGGAGTGGGATTAAGGAGGGGTATGGGAGTGAAAATGACCAAAATACATTATATACATATATGAAATTGTCAAAGACTAAAAAAATTAAAACTTAAAAAGTACTGATTTAAAAAAAGAGTACAGTTAAAAAAATACAACAAAACAAAAAGCGAACAAAAAGTTAGGAATATTAGTTAACAAATCTTGTTTCTGTTGATAAGGAAACCAGGAAAAGTGGCAGGAAAGGGATAGGACTGACTTTTCTAAAATGTAGTTAACAGACTGAAGGAGACTTGAAATTTGTTTCTAAATATTTTCAGTGCCTTCCAAGTTGAAAGAAGCTGAGCCTGTGAGGCCAGCCTGGTTCTGAGGTCTAGAAGAGCAGCAAAAGTAAAACCAGGCTTCTTGACGAAGTTAGAAAGCAGGCCTGGAGTTATGGGGTGGCAGGCAAAGTGTGTTCTACCCTCTGAAGATGAGGGGGTTTGGAAATACTCCATCTATTCCTTCAGGTACCTGTGTTTGATGTTTAGGAAGTATTCGGCCAGAGCCCAAAGTCACTCTGAGGTGAAAAAGAAAGGTGTGATTTATCCTTCAGCTGCGCTTCCTGATTCCAAATGAGCTACCTCTATTAAAACAAAACATTTTAGCAGCAGATAGAGGAGGAATACTGGCCGGAAGTCTGGCTCCCAGGATCCTTTGGACCTCCGGACCAAAGTGAAAGACATGTCCCAGATGGGCTCTTCAGCCCCTTGCTAAATTTCAAACCCCTCAGACACTGGAGTCTCTAGGAAAGTTTTCTGGGATGTCAAATCTGCCCACCTCTGCTTAGGACAGTTTTCCTTAGACTTGTAATTTGACTTCCAACCCCCAAAAGGGCCTGGGAAGAATCAAGGAAAGGGGAGAGATAACCTCCAAGAGGAAACCTCGTGGAGGTGTCCTCATTTTTCCTCTTTCTCCTTCCCTCCCTTCCTTCCTTCCCCCTCCTCCTTCCTCCTCTCTCTCTCTCTCCCTCTCCCTCCTCCTCTCCCCTCCCTCCCTCCCTCCCTCTCTCTCTCTCTCTCTCTCTCTCGTTTTGCTTTTTTAAGACCGGGACTCCCATAGCCCAGGGTGATCTCAAACTCGATGTGGAACTGAGTCCTGAACTTCAGATCCTCCTGCCTCTCCCTAGGGAGTGCTGCACCGCCATGCTCCTGTATGTGGATCCAACCAAGGGTGCATGCTAAGCAAGCCCTCTACCAGCTGAGCTACAGCCTCAGCCCTCCAGATCTTACTTTGGGGCCTTCTGCAGACTCATGGCAGTGACACTGTGCCCTAGAATCTGTCTCTTTCACATATATAGCAAAGAATATAAGAGGAACAAGGGAGAGGATGCTGGAGGTTTATAACAACATACGGATTACTTGTATCTGATTAAAAAAAAAAACCAGAACTGTACAACAATAGAGGAAATTTGGACACTGAATGGTGAGTGAACATTAAGGTTTCTTTTGTTTTCTTTCTTTTTTTGGCTTGCTGGGGTGGACCCCAGGGACTGGTATAGCTACAAAGTACTCTGAGCCTTGTGCATGCTAGATAAACGCTCTACCACTAAGTTTTATCCCAGTCCTATTTTTTAGCTTCATAACTATCTTGTGCTTTTAAAACAAGGCCTATCGTTTGGCGACACATCCCAGAACATTTTCTAACACGCTGAGACCAAGGTATCAGAGGTGAACAAGACTGGCACAGAACTGACACTTTGGTCTATATATGAAATTTCCCTACTAAAAAATTTAAAGAGTGTTGGTGACACATGTCAGTAATCCCAGCACTGGGGAGATAAAGGCGGAAGGATCAGGAACTCAAGGTCATTCTTAGCTACACAGCAAGTTTGAGGTCAGTGTGGGCTTCATGAGTTTAAAAATGAGGGCTGGGGGTTGGCGTGTAGCTGTCAGTAAAGTGCTCGCCCAGCATGCAGGAAGCCCTGGGTTCCATCCCCTGCACTGCAGAAAGAGGGCAAGGTGACACATGCTTGTCATCCTAGCATTTGGCAAGTTGGGGGGGGGTCGATCAGACGTTCAAGGTCATCCTCAGCTACATAGTGACTTCAAGACCAGCCTGGGCTACATGATAAAAAGAGAATAAAGTGACCAACCCTTATTTACTAATAAAAATGAGAACTGGCGCCTGACTGTTCGCCAACCACACTGGCTGGAGGGACCGGGCTGGCTGGGGACCCTCACCCCACGTGACCAGCTCCAAGACCTCTCCTCACCAACTACCCGCCCAGGAGTGGTCCAGCATTCACTTGCACGGTCTCCAAGCATCCAAGACACGGCCAAGCTACCAGGTCGACGGGGGTCACCCGGGGTACTCCGGCGGGCAAGGCTTGGGCTCCCACCGGGAGGGGCGGGGCCACCCGAGGAATGAGGGGGCGGGGTCCGCGCCCCACCTGGGCCCAGGTGTGCGGGGGGCGGGGCCGCGCGTCACCTTGAGGATGTTGTCGAAGATGGTGTCTCGGAACTCCAGCAGCGCCTTCTGATCGAACTCGCGGCCGTGGATGATGCGCATCTGCTTGAGGAAGGTGGACTTGCCGCTCTCCCCCGCGCCCAGGAGCAAGATCTTGACAAGCCGCCGCACTGCGCGGCGCTCGCGGGCCAGCAGCGCGTCGATGTCGCGGCT
>NW_008354274.1:3023115-3026510 GCF_000622305.1 Nannospalax galili | reverse complement strand
TCCGCCGCCGCCGCCCGGAGGCCCGCACTCGCGCGGCGCACTGGGGGGCGGAGGGAAAGGAGCGGAGGGCGGGGCGGCGCCGCGCCGAGGCGCGCTGATTAGTCCTTGCGGCGTCCATCTTGCGGAGCGCGCTTCTTGATTGGACGAGCGTGCGTCGCCTTGGGCGTGCACTCCTGTGGCCCTCAGGGCGGAGCCAGCGTCGAAGGAGGCGGGCTCTCTGAGGTGAGGGCTCTTCTGATTGGACACACGCTCGAGCTTCTTTCTTTCAGAATGAAAGGGAGGCGGGGTCCTCGGGGAGGAGGTGCTGCCATCTTTCGCGGCCAATCATAAGTGCTCCGAGAGTGTGCCAATCACACTGACCGGCCTTGGGATTGGAAGTTGGGCAGAAGGGGGCGTGTCCAGAAGTGCCAGGTGTACAGAGTGACTCTGCCTTGGTTCCCAGGTTGGGGACAGCCGGCCGGGCTAAGACGTGGCCGTCGCCGCGGAGCAGGGAAATCGGATGAGATATGCCTGCCCCTACGTTTAGGGAGAAAGCTCAGCTATTTTCCTTCCAGAACCACCCAGGTGGGCCAAAAATTTCAAACAAATGCGCCTTTGAGAGTTGCACGGGCGCACAATTAGGAAAAAATAAATAAAACAAAAGTTGCATGGGCCTCCCTAGCCACTTTTTTTTTTTTTTTTTTTACAATTTTTAAGTATTATTTTTATTTTATGTGTACAAGTGTATTGTCTGCATGTATGTGAGTACACCTGTGTCCTGCAACGAACGCTGCGGAGGTCAGAAGAAGGTGTCGGATACCCCTGGAACTGGAGTTAGGGACAGTTCTTAGCTGCCATGTGGGTGCTGGGAATGGAACCCCCGCAAGAGCAGTCAATGCTCTTAATGGCTGAGCCATCTCTCTAGCCCCTTGTTTTTCTTTTTTAAAAAGTTGTTTGTTGTTTTTCCCTGTGAACGAGTGTTTATGTGGATTTATGTGCACCGTGGAAGCCAGAAGAGGGCATCAAACGCCCCGGAACTGGAGTTTCAGCGAGTGTGAGCTGCCCATATGCATGCTGGGATCCAAATCTAAGTTCTATACAAGAGAAGTATCTTCTCTTAATCTCTGAACCATCCCTCCAGCGCCCCAGGGATTTTCTTAAAATGTAATTGAAGGGCTGAGGAAATGTCTCATTGGGTAAGAGCTCTTGCTGTGAAAACATGAGGACCTGAGTTCAACTCCCCAGCATGCATGTAAGTGGTAGAGTGTACATGTAATCTCAGCATTGGGGAGGTCAAAATAGACTATGGTAGCTTGCTGGGAAGCCAGCCTACACAAAACAGCAAGCTTACAGTTCCATGAGAGACTGTTTCCAAAAATAAAGTGGAGGGTCTGGAGACATGTCTCAATGGTTAAGAGCACTGGCTGTTTTTGCAGAGGACGTGAGTTCGGTTCCCAGCACCCACATGGCAGCTAACAACTGTCAGTAACTCCAGTTCCAGGAGATCTAACACCCTCTTCTGACCTCTTGCATTGCACTACACATGTGCACTTATGTACACATGCAGGCAATATACTCATACACATAAAATAAAAATAAATAAATGAGGCAGAGAAACTGTAGAGGAAGAAATCAGTCTTCTTTGTGTGGCTATGTAACACACACACTTGTTATTAATTATCATAATCACTTAAAGATAGTCTGATACCGAATAGTGATTGAAGAGTGGGTTCTCAAGCTGCACTTGGTGGTGCCTGCATGTCATCCCAGCACTTGGGAGGCAGAAGCAGAGGCAGGAGGATTGCCAAAAGTTCACAGCCAGCCAGGGCAATGTAGTAAGTTCCAGGCCAGTCTGGCTACAGAGTAAGACTGTGTATTAAACAAGAGAATGGAATGATGTTTCTTCCCTGTACTACCAATATTTGGGAGGCCGAGGCAGGATGATCAGGAGTTCGAGGCTAGCCTGGACTACATAGTGAGAGCCTGCCTCAAAAAATTAATAGATAAAAATATTCTGCCCCAAATTCTGCTTTTCCTTACAAGTAGACAAACACAGTGAAGACTGGCATAGAAAAACTGTTGACCCAGGGTTGCACAGGGGCACACTGTAACTGGCCATCATGCTGCTTCTTACTACAGATGGTGATCATTAATTGAAAAATGATGAATGAATTTGTTTCCACTAAATTCTATAAATAATTTTTGTGTAACACTGAAGACATGCTTTGGGAACTTCTGGAGGTGAATCTGAAGATGGAAAAGACACAGTCTACACATCAAGACATTTATACCACAGTTAGGGAACCAGGCAGCTCAAGTCACGGGGCAAAGTGGAAACCAAGAATCCATGTATTCAGGGCTGGGAAGATGGCTCAGTCGGTAGAGTGCTTGCTGTGCAAAGAAGACTGAATTTGGATTCCTACCACTAATGCAAAAAGCTCGGTATGGTTGCGTGATAGTGTAATTCCAGTGCTAGAGGTGGGGGGAGACAGAGACAGCTGGCCTCAGGGGCTTGCTGGCCAGCCAGTTTAGCCAAATCAACAGTCTCTGAGTTCAGTGAGAGACCCCTGTGTCAAAAGATAAGGTGTAGGGCTGTTGAAATGACTCAGCCGGTAAGGGGGCTTGTCACTAAGTCTGATGACCTGAGTTGGATTCTTGGCACCCATTTCTGGAAGGAGAGAACTGACTCCTGCAAGTTGTTTTCTGACCTCCACACACACGCTGTGGACACATGCCCTCCCTACAATAACTAACTAACTAACTAACTAACTAACTAACTAGCTAACTAACTAAATAATAAATAAATGTTTAAAAAATTTATAGGTAGAGTGATGCAGGAAGACACCTGAACACAAATGAACATATTTTTTCATGCTCAAAAACTAGGATGGGTCATGATCATATGAGTCACACACACCCACACACACACACACACACACACACACACACACACTTGGAGAGGATGGAAACTTCTCCAGGACCTTGAACTCCAGATTTGTAGTTTACCTCATCTCCTTCAATGTTGTAACTTTGTAGTCTGAGTTTGTAATGTGAGACCATGCGATACTAGGTGTGTTGTGATCTTTGAAACAAGATGAAAACAATGTTTCTTTGTGACACTAGACCCCACTGGAAGGACTGAGTTTGGATCCCTACCACTCATGTAGAAATCTGGATACTGTACTGTGTACATCGTAATCCCAGGGTTGGGTGAGGTGAGGTTACAGTCCAAATACAGAGAGGAGCAGGGACACAGTGACTCAGGTTTATAATCCCAGTCCTCAGGAGGTTGAGGCAGGAGGATCTTGAGTTAAGGCCAGCCTGGGCTACATAGGGGACATTACAACAACAACAACAAAAAAAAAATGAAGAGGAAATAGAGACATCTAAGAGGGAAATGTTTTTGGTTTATATAT
>NW_008354274.1:3014416-3023104 GCF_000622305.1 Nannospalax galili | reverse complement strand
ATTTGTGTGTGTGTGTGTGTGTGTGTCCATGTATGAATGTGGGCATGTCCATACCACAGCTCACGTGGGGTCAGAGGACAAGCTTGAATATAGGTTCTTTCCTTCCACTTTGTTTGAGACAGTGTCTCTTGTTCACCACTGCATAGCCAGGCCCAGAAGTTTCTGGGGACTCTCCTGTCTCCCCTTCCCATCTAGCCATAGGAGTGTTCAGATTATAGATGTGTGCTATTGCATCTGGCTCTATGAGAGTTCTAAGGATTTGAACTCAGGCCCTGACTCCTGTATAGCAAGTGCTTTACCCACAGAGTCATCTCCTCAGCCCCCTGTTTTATTTTTTTCAAATTTAAAAATATATTTTATTATTTTTATTTTGTGTGTATGAGTGTATTGCCTGCATGTATGTAGGTGTACCCATATTATGCAATGCCCGAGAAGGTCAGAAGAGGGCTTTGGATATCCTGGAACTGGAGTTACAGACAGTTGTCAGCTGCCATGTGGGTGCTGGGAATAGAATCTGGGTCCTTTGTAAGAGCAGTCAGTTCTCTTAATCGCTGAGCCATTTCTCCAGTCCCTATTTTTCTTTAAATTAAAAAAAATATTTCTTTTTATTTTATGTGTATGAGTGTTTGGCCTGTATATATGCAAGTGTATCATGGAACCAGAAGAGGGCATCAGATTCCTTGGAACTGGAGTTATGGATGGACGATGTTAGCTAACATGTGGGTGCTGGGAACTGAACTCAGATCTTCTACAAGAGCAGCTAGTGCTCTTAACTGTTGAGCCACCTCTCTAGCCCTCTTGTTTTATTTTTTGATATAGGGTAGCCTCAGGGTGGCCTCAAACTCTGTGTAGCTAAGGATGACCTTAAATACCCCGTCCTCCTGCCTCCTAACAAGTGCTGGGATTATAGGCACGTGCCACCATGGCCTATTGAGGCAGTGCTTCTAATACAGAAAACAGAGAAGTCTGAACCTGTGGAATTCAGACTAGAGTTCATTTCTTACTCAGTTCAAGAAAAATTAAGCAGTGGGCCTGACTAGATGGCTCAGTGGGTAAAGGCACTTGCTACCAAGCCCAGTGTTCTAAGTTTGATCCTTGGGAGGACCCACATGGTGGAAGGAGAGAAGGGACTCCTCACTCCTCACAGTGCCATGGCCCTCACACACCCTCATACACTACACACACACACACACACACACATAATAAATAGAAAAAAAGCAAGAAGTAATTTACAGTTTTAGCAAGTGTTCCAGACATTTACAAATAATTTTATATGTTTATAAATAGCTTGATGCCTGTGTTTATAGAATCATTAAATATTTTAAAGGGCCGCTTACTTTTTTAAGTAACATGTTATGGCATTTTATGGGAGAAATTATATGCTGCTGATGGTATCTAATATGGGCCTTTGATGAGGTCTTTGGCCGTATCTGTCACATTTGTTGAGGGGCTAAAGTGCTTGAAATAAACAAGAGTATTTGTGTGCTCAATAATACTCTCTTCACCACCCCTTGCATTTATATGGCATGCCATAATTTTTAGTGCGTCCTTGCATTATTTCATATCATCTCTCCTGACCACGATGCTGGGAGAGCAGACAAGGTGGTTATAATAAAAGAATCTGAAGGTGAGGGAAATGGATCTGTAGTACAGTGCCTGCCGTGAAAACAGGATACCCAGAATTCAGATCCCCAGAACCCAGATGAAAAAGCCCGGGCATAACTAGGTGTGGTGGCACATGCTTTTAGTTCCAGCACTTGGGAGGTAGAGGCAAGCAGATTTCTGTGAGGCCAGTTTGGTCTGTATAGTGAGTTCCAGGCCAGCTGGGACTACAGGGAGACGGTGTTTCAAAACAAACAAGCCGGGCGTGGTGGTGCATGCCTGTAGTCCCAGCACTTGGGAAGCAGAGGCAGGCGGATCTCTGTGAGTTCAAGACCAGCCTGGACTACATAGTGAATTCTAGGACAGCTGGGGCTGCAGGGAGACCCTGCCTCAAAAAGAAACCCCCCCAAAAGTCTAGCCAAAGGATATGTATTTAAAAACAATGGAAGGATACAACTTGAGGCAGAGAGCCCGGCTGAAGTTTGCACAGCTCGATGAGCAGTGTGGTATACATCACATCAATGTGAGGGGGCGCTGGAAGCTGAAACAATTCTGCGAAGATCACCTACGGAAAAACTCTAAGGTCAGAATGCAATGCAACTGTTTTACAGCTTTGCTTTTCTACCTTAGAAAGACCTAAACATTAGTTCAAGGCCAGCCTGGACTACATAGTGAGTTCCAGGACAGCTAGGGCTATAGGGAGACTGTGTCTCAAAAAGACCACCCCCCAAAAAAACAAAAACAAAAAAACCAACCAACCAAACAAAACCAAAACAACCCCTCTCCCTCCAAAAAGCCTGAGTATGATGGTATGCCTATAACCCCAGTACTGGGCAAGGGAGGGCAGAGACAAGTGGATCACTGGAGCTCATTGGTCAGCCAGCCTACCTGAATTAATGAGTTTCAGGTTCAGTGAGAGACCCTATTCTAACTGGTTAGTTTTTTGTCAACACGACACAAACTAGAGACATCTGCAAAGAGGGAACCTCAATTGAGGAATTTCCTGTATCAGATTGGCCTGTGGCCATGTGGGGTATTATTTTAATTGCTAATTGGTGTAGGAGGGCCCAGCCCACTGTGGGCAGCAACATTCCTGGACAGGGGGGCCTGGGCTGCATAAGAAAGGTAACTGAGCAGCAACCCAGTAAGCAGCATTCCACCATGGTCTCTGCTTCAATTCCTGCCTCCAGGTTCCTGCTCGAGCTCCTGCCCTGGCTTCCCTCTGTGAAGGACTGTGAGCTGTAAGCTGGATAAATCCTTTCCATCTGCAGGCACCTGCACACATGTGGCACACATTCACACAGAGAAACATACATTTGCATATTAAAAATTTAAATAATAAAAAAATGGGACCTTGATAAATTTCAAACAAGTTAGCAAATAGCTGGGTTTTGGGGAGATGGCTCAGTAGATACAGTGCTTGTTATATAAACAGGAGGACCTGAGTTTAGATAGCAGCATCCTTGGAAAAAAACCAAAGGTGGCAGTGCCTGTAATCCCAGCACTTTAGGGGTATAGGCAGAAGGACTGGGAGCTGGTAATGGTGCTGATGATGGTGATGATGATGATTGGTGATGATGGTGGTGATGATGGTGATTGGTGATAGTGGTGGTGATGATGGTGGTGTTGACGATGATGGAGATGATGGTAGTAAAAGTGATAGTGGTGGTAATGATGGTGGTGATGATGGTGATGGTGGAGATGATAATGGTAATGGTGATAGTCATGGTGATGATGATGGTGATGATGATGGAGATGATGATGGTAATTGTGATGGTGGTGGTGGTAGTGTTAGTGGTGATGATGATGATGATAGTGATAGTGACACTGATGAGGGTGGTGATGGTGGTGATGGTTGATGATAATAGTAGTAGTGAATAGTGGTGCAGCGATAGTTAAAAATACAGCAGAGGAGTCCAAGGCCAGTGTCTCTGAGCAGAATAAGGAAGCCTGAAAGGCCAAAAATCAAAGAGAAAACAGAAAGTCTGAGAGTTAACCTGGTGAGTTGTAGACCATTAATGCCCCTAGGACTACTGCTGAAGCCTCAGGAGACTAATCTTCTGCTTTCCAACCCTTAGGTGAGGGATAGGAGGCAAAGTCAGAGACACCTGGTAGACCACTGCAAAAGGCCAGGACCACACATTCTTTGGAAGAATGAACCAGCACAATCAGTTGTGTGAGTGGAACAACCATTTGTCACCACATTCAGTTCCAAGGAAACAGAGTGCTTAGTGTTATTTGAGACAGAGTATGTCTCAGTTATGTAGCCCAGGCTGACCTTAAACTTGAAATCCGACTTACTTGGTCTCTTGAATGCTTAGATTAGAACTGTGTACCACCATGCTTGGCAAGAAGTTTCTTTCCTTTCTTCCTTCCTTCCTTCCTTCCTTCCTTCCTTCCTTCCTTCTTTCCTCCCTCCCCCTCCTCTTGTTCTTCTACCCCCCCTTCTCTCTTGTACTGGGGATTTAACCTAGGGCCTTGAACATGCTGGTAATCACTCTACCACTGAGCTATGCTTCTAGCTTACAAGTGTACTTATTCTCTCTCTCTCTCTCTCTCTCTCTCTCTCTCTCTCTCTCTCTCTCTCTCTCTCCCTCTCTCCTCTCCATAGTTGGGCTTCCCATGACTTCTTTGTGGAGGTCAGAGGACAACTTGTGGGAGCTGGTTCTCTCTTTCCACTATGTGGGTCCCATGGACTGAACTCAGGTCATCAGGCTTATAGGCAAGTACCTTTAGCTGCTGAGCCACCCTATTGATCCCTCAAGCACATTTTTGAAAAAATCACCAGGCTGGGCATGGTGGCACGTGCCTTTAGTCCTAGCACTCAGGAGGCAGAAGCAGGGGATCTCTGTGAGTTCTAGGTCAGCCTGGCCTATATGATGAATTTCAGGCCTTCCAGGGCTACACAGTGAGACTATGTCTAAAAAAAAAAAGTCATAAGAAAATAAGACCAACACAAACTTCAGGTAGTAGAGCCACACCACAGAAATTTGAAACACTGAAATGATCCAATACAGATGATAAAATAAATAAATATACTTAATATTCATAAAGAAGCTATTGATTGTCTCAGTAACAGAGCTGGGGCTCAGTTACACAGGCATGTCATCCCACCTACTAGAGAGGCTGAGGGGGGGAGGATCACAACTTCAGGGTCAACCTGAGCAACTTAGTGGGACCCTTTCTCAAAATAAAACATAAAAATAAAGCTAGGGCTATATATATATTATATATAATATATACTTTATATATGTGTATGTGTTATATGACCTATATATGTTACTGTATTAACAAATAACTTTATAACAAAAATCACAACTTTAACTTACGAAATTAAGAAAAACAGAACTAAAATATTGAACACTGAAGACATCCACACGGGGAAAGAAACTGTCATAATTAAGATGTTCTAAGACCTTTGAATTGTTTGAGAAGAGGATCAAGATCCTGATTAGTGTTAGACTTTGTCAAGTTAAATAGTCACATTAAAATGTCTAAAATAGGCCAGGCATGGTCGCTCATGACTGTAATCCCAGCACTCCAGAAGCAGAGGCCAGCCTGGGCTACATTGTGATATCCTGTCTCAAAAAATAAAAACAAAGTTTCCTCCTTTTAATTTTGAGACAAGATTTCGTGTATCCCAGGCTGACCTCCAACTTCCTATGTAGCTGAGGATGAACTCCTAATCCTCCTGCCTCCACTTCCTGAGTGCTAGAATTATAGGTGTGTGTCCCCATGCTCAGTTTATGCAGTGCTGGGGATAGACCTCAGCTTTGTGTGTTGTATATATGCCTTGCCCTTTATACTTTAAAAAAAATTATTTTTGCTGGGCGTGGTGGTGCATGCCTTTAATCCCAGCACTCGGGAGGCAGAGGCAGGCGGATCTCTGTGAGTTCAAGGCCAGCCTGGTCTACACAGTGAGTTCCAGGACAGCTGGGGCTACAAGGGAGACCCTGTCTCAAAAGGACCAAAAAAATTATTTTTATTCTATGTTTATGAGTGTTTCGCCTGCATGTATGTAAGTGCACCATGTGTGTGCAATGCCTGGGGAGGCCAGAAAAGGTTGTCAAATCCCCTGGCACTAGAATTACATACAGTAGTCAGTCATCATGTAGGTGCTGGAAACTGAACCCAGGTCCTCTGCAAGGGCAGCCAGTGCTTTTAACTGCAGAGGCATCTCTCTAGTGCAATGAATGGAATTCTTGATCTTGAGTCTTTCTTGTCATTGGAGTACATGAAGGAGACTGTACATGCTTACAGTCTCCTAGTGAGCAGAAGTGAACTTCCCCATCCATTGGCACTGAACTTGGCTGTTCCCCAGGCCAATGAGATATCATCAGACAGTGCATAAGCAGAGACTTGAAGGATGCTCCCATCCTGTGCCTTAGGGAGGCACAGGTCCAAAGAGAAATGGGCAGGTGGCTCATCTTAACCCAACAGAGACAAGCTGAATCCAGCCAAACCTAGCTAAGCCCAGCTAAGCCCAGCCTCAATCACCTGATTCACAGCTAAATCAAAGACAACTGTGGGATGAAATGACTATTTTTATTAATTCTTTATTTTTTATTTAATGGGTATGAGTGTTTCATCTGTATGTCTGTAAGTGCACCACATGCATGCAATCCCTCTGGAGGCCAGAGAGGGTATTGGATCCCCTGAAAATGGAATTATAGACAGTTGTCAGCCACCCTGTGGGTGCTGGGAACTGAACCCAGATCTTCTGCGAGAGCAGCTAGTGTTTTTAACTGCTGAGCTATCTCTTCAACCCCAAGATTTTTGTTTCAAACTACCGAGTTTAGGATGACTTGTTACATGGCAATACTATAGTAATTGCTGACTGATACAAAACCCACTATTGGATTAACTAGCTCCTTTGTTACTGTAGCTCTATGATGAAAAGGTTCTCATCCTATTAAAGGTAGCCCTGGGGCCACTTTGTTGCCTCTATTACCTCAAGAATGTGATGTCATTTTTGAACCACGTATTGATTTTACCTAAAGTCTCACTGGATTCACAGATAGCTGGAATAAACAAGATGGTGTTGACTTTACCTCTTGATATCTATTGCCATGGTGATCTAAGCCTGGATATTTGTAGATCTTCACCCTCTGGAAGCTGTTCTCTGGTGTCTGTGTCCCCAGAGAGACAGTGCTAAAAAGTTCTTGTTGAGGTCCACGGGCCTGTGCACCGAGGTCAACTGCTTCCTCTGCTGCTGTGTCTCCCCATGTCCCCACTGCTGCCTTTGTGCAGCTCACCCTCGAGCTAGAAGAAAAAGCCAAGAGAAGTTAGAACCAGAAGAGCAGTGCTGTGTCCCTCAGCCCTCTCAAAGCCCTATGTGGAAAAGAGATTCGATGTCCTTATCTATGATATCTGAAAACCTTGAATTTCATCCTGGATGTGTTGGGGTCATTTGAAGAGGCAGGCTGTTGTGATTTAAATGTGAATCACTCCTCATAGGCTCCTGTTTGAACACTTGGTCCCCAGCTGGTGGTGCTGTCTGGGGAGTTTAGGGACCCTTTGGAAAGTGGAACTTTGCTGGACGAAGTACATCACTGGGGGTGGGCTTTGGGTTTTTTTTTTCATACAGAAAAAATCATTTTTAATACAATTGACACTAAGATGCACATGCGTTTCTAATCTCTATATATCTGATTATTACTAGTCACAGTCGGTTACTTTCTGAGCTCCTTGGCATCTGAGCATGGATATAAAGTCATCAGGTAGATTTCAATGATAATATTTTTCACATCTACTAATTATTAAGGAGCAAATTTTTATGCTTTGAAGAATTTTTTAAAAATTTATTTATACACCCACTTCCCAGGCAGAACCCTCCCATAGCCTCCTTCCCCCCACTAGAGCCCTTATATTCTGATATCCCTGCTACTGTCTGCTGTGTTGTCGGCACCCCCAGCCCTTCCCCACTACTTGCCCTTCTGGTGACTCTAGTCAGCTTATCTAGAGGTCTTTGTTTTAGGAGGGTCAGCTGTTCCTCATCTAGCTGTAATCAGTTGTCAATATTCCTTTGGATAAAATTGGGGTCTGCTGTTCAATTTCCCAGTTCTATGCTGGGTTACTATCTGGGAATCCCTTTGGCCACCCTGGCCAACAACTCAAAAGAAGGTATCTCCTATCTGGCATTGTTGCTTGTTATGTAGCCTTTAGCTATACATATGGACTCTTATGAAATTATATTGGCCCCTTGAATCTTTGGTTATACTTTCCTTTTGGGTGTTTAAGGCCATACAGTTGGTCCAGATAAACCGATTTATTTTTACTCTTAAGGTTGTTTGAGGATCTGTTCCTCGGGTCACATGAGCTTGGGAGGAGCCCCTGGCTTCTTTCTTTTACCAGTTCCGCCTACGTGAAGATAAGTCAAAGGTCCTGCTTGACCATGGTTGGCTTCGCTTGCAAAAATGTAGGACATGATTCCTCTGTATTGACCCTCCTCTTTATAGACTGGATACTGGTTCAAGTACATCTGGTGGGGTTTCCTCGGCTTCCTTGATCAAGAGGACAGGTGACCCACCACCATTATAGGACATTTTGAGAGATGCTCATAGTCCCCTGGAACTAGTCGACCTAGGAGGGCAAGGAGCAAAAACTGTCCTTTATGTCCCTCTGACCGAATTATTATAGATTTCAAAGTATGTCTGTTAAACACCCAAGAAGGTTAGTTCCACCAGTCTGCTATTTTTAAGTACTGTGTGTCATGTAGATAAATCTTGGGCAAAGACCAGTTGTTCTCAGATAAACCTTACCTAGACATATTTCTTGACCTGATATGTATAATTTGTCAGTAGGTTGCGGGAGTAATATGGTTCCCCCTGGTTTTCAAAATTAGCTAGGCATTGTTTATCTCTCATATTGTCTCACCCCTCCATCATGGTTTTCCCACTTAAGGTGCCCCATTTCCCCCCTTTCTCCCTTAATAATACCCTTCTCCTATGGTCCTACCTCTCTTGAGCTCCTTCTTTCCCTTTATCCCCTAGGTTCCTTGTATACCCTTCCCTCCCACCTCCCTTAAACTAACCCAATTTTAATCTATATCTCCCTTATTAAGGCCTGTTTCCTACTGTTTTTCTC
>NW_008354274.1:3013694-3014004 GCF_000622305.1 Nannospalax galili | reverse complement strand
AAGCATGGGTCAAATGGTAGGTTCATTTGTAATTTTTTAAGAGTTCTCCACACTGCTTTCCATAGGGGTTGAACAAGTTTGCAGCCACACCAGCAGTGGATGAGTGTTTCCCTTTCCCCACATCCTCTCCAACATTTGGTATCATTTGTTTTCTTGATCTTAGCTAGTCTGACTGGGGTAAGGTGAAATCTTAAGTTTTAATTTGCATTTCCCTAATTATTAGGGATGTAGAACATCTTTTAAGATGTTTCATAGCCATCTTTACTTCTTCTTTTGAGAACTCTCTGTTCAGCTCCTTAGCCCATCTTTT
>NW_008354274.1:3012740-3013040 GCF_000622305.1 Nannospalax galili | reverse complement strand
TTGAATCTATAAATGACTTTTGGTAGGATGATCATTTTCACAATATTAATTCTTCCAATCTATGGGCATGGGAGGTCCTTTGATCATCTGATGTTTCAATTTCTTTCTTTAAAGATTTAAAATTTTCATTGTAAAGCTCTTTAATGTCTTTTGTCAGGTTTATTTTGAGATATTTTATTTTTTTTGCAGCTATTGTGAGGGGTGAGTGTTTCCATGTGCTCTTTCTCTGATTGCTTGTTATTGGTATATAGAAAGGCTACAGACTTTTGTAGGTTAATTTTGTAACCTGCCACTTTACTG
>NW_008354274.1:2989968-3011531 GCF_000622305.1 Nannospalax galili | reverse complement strand
TTTGTGAACTTTATGAGTCTTTGTGGTTTACTTTTTGGGCATGAAAAGCTGATTTGTTTAAGCTTCCAGTTCTCTCTTTTGATTTTTATATTGGAGTGGCTGGATTGCTTTTGTCTTCAGGAGTTCCCACAGAGGCCCAATTCAGAAGAGGGTCAGATGTTTTCAGGCTTTCTCCTAAGGTCTGGATTCCTCCAGGAATGATTTTGGCCTCAGGAATTTGGGGGTTGGATTGGCCTGGGAGCCTGGCCCAGGAAAGGTGTTGGTCTAGGGCAGCTGGTGGCCGTGCCACCCAGAGATGCAAAGGCAGATGGGGTGGGAAGAGTTCCCATGGACTCCTGGGGAGCTGGACTCACGGAGGAGCTGGGTTGGTCTGGATGCCAAGGATCAGGAAGAGGAAAGGTCAGTTCCCATGTCCCAGAAAGAGGCTGGTGGGTGTTGCAGGCCCAGGGAAGCAGAGGGAGGTGAGGGCGGGGCCAGGCCCAGAAGCAGTGCTCCTGGGGCCCAGAGAAGGCACTAAGTTGGTCTGGATGAAAAGGATCAGGAAGCAGTATTGGTTCCCCAGGTGTCTGGGGCCCCAAGACAAGGAATGGGGCAGGGCCCAAACTCAGAGGAGAGAACTGCAGGGGAGATGGGAGGGTGAATGGGGCTGGGGAGTCAAGGTACCGAGGGTGCTATGGACTTACCCAGGAGAGAGGCCTGCAGGTAGGAGAGAGGCCTGCAGTGGTGGTGCAGACCCAGGGAAGCAGAGCAGCTTTGGGGTTTTATAAACTGGCCCCACTTCCTGTTCTCTCTCTGCTTCCTGAGTGTGGATGCAGTGTGAGCAACCAGCTTCCTGTTCCTACCACCATGTCTTCCCCACCATCATGGACTGTGTTCCTCTGGAACTAAAAGCCAAAATAAACCCTTTCTCCCCTAAGTTGCCTTATGTCAGGGTATTTTATCATAGCAATGGAAAAGAATCTAGGACACAGGCATTAACAACGGACTGAGTGGGTTTGGGGCTGGGGAGGTATGAGGACCCCTTAGAGACACTCCCCTGCTCCTTTTATTGATAATTGTGGTGGTTTGAATGAAAATGTCCCCCATAGGCTCCAAGTATTTGGACTTGGCAGTTGGTAGCATTGTTTTGGAGGTTTTAGGAGGTGTGGCCTTGCTGGAGGAAGCATGTCAGTGGGGGTGGGCATTAAGAGTTCTTAAACCCTGCCAGATTTCCAGTCACTCTCTACTTCCTGTACCTGCTTGAAGGTGTGATCCCTCGGCTTTCTGCTGTGGTCACCTCTACTACCGTGCCTCCCCTGCCATTATGGACTCTTATACCTGGAACCATAAGTCACATAAACTCTCCTTTTATAAGTTGCCTTGGTCATGGTGTTTTATCACAGCAACAGAAAAGTAACCAGTACAATAACCACATGTGCCATTATATTTTAAAATAAATGTTTGTATGCTGGGCATGGTGGCACATGCCTTTAATTCCAGCACTCTGGAGACAGAGACAGGCAGATCTCTGTGAGATTGAGGCCAGCCTGATCTACATAGTGAGTTCTAGGTTGGCTGGGGCTAAGGGAGACCCTGTCTTAAAAAAAAGGTTTTGTTTTTACTTTTTTATTTATGCGTTTGTGTCTTTGTGAATATATGCCACGTGTGTGCAGGTACCTAAGGCATGTAGAAGAGGGCATTGGATCCTCCTGAGCTGGAGTTACAGGTAGCCATGAGCTGTCTGATGCAGATCCTGGGAACTGAACTCAGATCCTCTGGACAAGTAGCAAGTGCTCTGAAGCACTGAGCTATCTCCCCTGTGCTGTTCTATTTTGTTCTAATTATGTCCCCTCTCCTACTGCCCTTCCTGTGCTCCCCCTTGCTGGTTTCCCTCCTTCCCAAACAGTATCCCCTCTGCCTTCTTATGGCATATCTTCTATTACCATCTCTATTTCCCTTCTTTTTTAAGCTCTTCACTCCCCTCTCATGAGCCTCTCTCTAGTTTTATGACCCCCCCACTATTTTAAATCTAGATTCTACATATAAGAAAAAATTGCAATATTCGTCTTTCTGAGTCTGGCTTATTTTGCTTAATATAATGATCTCCAATTTAAATCCATTTTCCTGCAAATGTCATATTATTCTTCTTTATAACTGTATAGTAATCTATATTTTATCCTCTCATCTTTTGGTGGGTATCTAGACTGGTTCCATATCTTGGCTATTGTGAATAGCCAGTGAACACAGATGTGCAGGCACCTCTGTGACACTTTGACTGCGTACCTAAGAGTAGTGTAGCTGAGTCATATGGTAGTTCTAGTTTAAAAATTTGAGGAACTTTTATACTGATTTCTACAGTGGCTGCAACAGTTTATATTCCTAAACAAACAAACAGAAAAAAAAAGAGAAAAACCAGAAGTACCTTGGCTATCCAGAGCATCTGTTCTAGTTTCTCTTCAATTGCCGTGCTAAAACATTTTGACGAATACCAACTGAGGGAGCCCAGGGTGGGAACTCAGGGCAGGAACCTGGAAGCAGGAGCTGAAGCACAGACTATGGAGGAACACTGGCTTGCTCCCCGCCTGCTTTCTTACACAATACAGGATGACCTGCTCAGGGGAGGAACTGCCCACAGTGAGCTGGGCCCTCTCATATCACTCAACAATCAAGAAGATGCCCCACAGACATGGCCACAGGCCAATCCCAAATAGGCAATTCCCCAATTGAGGCTCCCTGTACCCAGGTGTGTCAAGTTGACAACCAAAGCTATCCACTCTGGATCCTAAGAGAAATCTGTCACCTGTGGTCCCAGACCTTAAAGTAATAGTAGTAAGAATAGTAAAAGTGGCAAAAGTTCGGGGCTTCAAGATGGCTCAGCAGGTAAAGGCATTTGCACCAAGCCTGATGACCTGTGTTCAATCCCCAGAATCTTCATGGTAGAAAGAACTCCCACAAGTTGGCTTCTGACCTCTATACCTGCACTGTGGCATGTTCACATTCACACCCCCCACATACTAAGTAAAATAAATATCTTGGGGGATTGGTGAAGCACACAGGGGTGGTTTGTGATGGTGGTCCCATGTGTGGATGGATGGATAGATAGACAGATGGCCTGGTAGACGAATGGATGAATGGATGGATGGGTGATTAGAGATGATTAGGTCAAGAGGGCTCTGACATAATGGGTGGTTTAATTCATTGATGGATTCATAATATAATGGCATGTTTGGGAGGTGGTGAAAGGTAAGAGATGGGATGTATTTGAAGGAAGTAGATCACTTGGGGCATGTTCCTGGGGATATATCTCGCTTTGGACACTTCCTGGACAAGCATTAGTGTGTGTGTGTGTGTGTGTGTGTGTGTGTGTGTGTGTGTGTTACTGGAGTTTGAACCCAGAGTTTTGCACATGCTAGGAAATTATTCTTCTACTGAGCTACATCTATCAATCAACCCATCCATTGATCATTTGTCCATCCATCCATCCAACCGTCCATCCAGAGACCTATATATCCACTCATTCATCCATGCATCCCTGAATGCATGCATCCATCCAAACAATTATCAATGTAACTATGTATCTATCATCTACCCATTTATCCATACACCAATATATTCATCCACCCATCCACCAATCATCTATCTAAAGATCCATCCATCCACACACACATTCACCTACTTGTCTATCCATTCAGTCTTATACCTATCTGCTCATCTATCTGTACATCCACCCAACCACCCATCCATTTATCCACCCACTCAGTCTATCTATCTATCTATCTATCTATCTATCTATCTATCTATCTATCTATCTATCTATCTATCTATCTATCTATCTATCTATCTATCTATCTATCTATCTATCTATCTATCTATCTATCTATCTATCTATCTATCTATCATCAATCATCTATCTATTCTATCTATCATCTATCTATCATCTATCATCCTTCTGCCCACCCACCCATTCATCTGTCTACCAATCTATCCATCAGTCCATCCATCTATCCATCCATCCATCCATCCATCCATCCAATCTCCCACCTAACCATCCATTCTTCTGTCCATTCACCTATTTGTACATCCATCCAATCCCCCAACCACCTACTTATCTATCTTCCCATTCATCCATCCATCCATCCATCCACTCACATACCCATCCATCCACCACCCAACTAATCATCTATTATCTATCTATCTATCTATCTATCTATCATCTATCTATCATCTATCTATCTATCTATCTATCTATCTATCTATCTATCTATCTCTGTCATCTATCTATATCTATCTACCATCTATCTATTATCGGTCTGTTATCTATCTATCATTGCCCACTTACCCATTCACCCATCCATCCATCCATCCATCTGCCCACCCACTCATCTACTTACCCATCCATCCACCCACTTACCCACCCACTCACTCAGCTTCTGGGTCTCTTCTTGTGTGATTTTTATCTGTTGGACATGAAGTTAACAACTCTCCTCCTCTACCACACACTTCTACCATAATGTGTGCCCAAGCACATGGGGCCAAGTAATCATCAACCAAACCCTCTGAATTCATGAGCCAAAACAAATCTTTCCTCTCTTAAGTGTTTCTCTCTGGACACAGATACACAAAAATAACTAATATACAGTGTGATGATAGGGATGGTTAAAGTATGTGGGTTGTGAAATAAATTTCTGCCTTAGAGTTCTCTGGCAGAATGAGAGAGAAAGAGAGAGAGGGAGAGAAAGAACATATATAAAGAGATATTTTTGGTCTTTTTTGAGACAGGGTCTCCCTGTAGCCCCCACTGGCTTGGAACTAGCTATGTAGACCAAGCTGGCCTTAAACTCAGAGATCCACCTGCATTTGCCTCCAGAGTGCTGGGACTAAAGGCATGCGCCACCACACCCAGCTAAGAGATTTAATTTAAGGAATTGGTTTATACAGTTGTGGAAGCTGTTAAGTCCAACATCTGCAGTGTAGGCCAGCAGGGTGGAGACCATCCCGGAAAGCAGATGTTCTAGGTCAAGTCCAAAAGCATCTGTTGGAGAAATTTCCTTTATTCAGGGAGGTCAGTATGATCTGTTCAAGCTTTCAGCTGCCTAGATGTGGCCCACCCACATGATGGGGTAATCTTCTTTAGTCCAAGTCTGCTAATTTAAATGTCTGCCTCATCCGTACACTCTCAGAGAAACATGCTTAATGGTGTATCTGGGCGCCAAGACCCAGTCAAATCAACAATAGAATCAACGATCTCAATTTCCATCAGAAACATTCTTTAGGCTGAGGAGATGGCTCAGTCAGAAAAACACTTGCTTTGTAAACATGAGGACCTAAGTTTCCATGTTAAAAGCTAGGTATAATGGCTCATGCCTGTAATAACCACAATGGCAAGAGAGGAAGTGGAGACAGATGGATCCCTGGAGCTTACTGGGGAGCTAGCCTGGCCTATTTGGTCAAGTTCCAGGCCAGTGAGAGCCCCTGACTCAAGCCAAAGGTGCAAGGCACCTGAGTAATGACATCCAAGGTTGTCCTTCATCCCCACACATGTGCTATGTGCACACATGAACATGTATACCCATGCACATCCATGCATGCTTACACCCACAACACCCGTCCCCACTTGAACCAAGTTTTCTTCAGTATTCCTAAAGACACTAAAGACTTCAGCCTGCTCTCATTGGTGTTCTATGGAAAGTTCCACCCATTGCTGCCAAGCACGAGACAGTAATGTGAACCAACCTATGATGTTTGAGTCTTGCTCAGAGCCTAAGATGAAGTCACCCAGTTGTCCAGATCTGCTGATTTGGTTCTCAAAATTTTCCTTAGTTTCCATAAATATTCTCTTCCTGAGGTTTGGGGACAAGTAACTAGAATCTAGGTTCAAATAGAGAAGCATGGTTAAGGATGTAGCCCAGCAGCAGAGCACGTGCTTAGTGAGTGGGAAACCCTGAGTCCAATCCCCAGCACCAAAACAGCAGACCAGAAACAGAGAGGGAAGTTCTTCTGAGCATGACCAACTCTTCCTTAAACATGTGATAACTTCAGATGAGATAATCAGCAGTAAGACAGTGACTCTCTCTGCAAATGTGGCTGGCAGCATTCCAGAGAGTCCCTGTGTCCAATTATTTAAGTACAGAACCATTCTAAAGAGAGGGTCTGTGGCAATGCTTTCAAGGTCCCCAGGGACTATGCTTGCTATCCATCCATCCATCCATCCATCCACCCACCCACCCATCCACCCACCCATTTACCTATCCATTCATCCATCTATCCATACTCCAAGTTCTGTCATCTATCAATCCATCCATTCATCCACTCATCCACCTATCCATCCACCCATCAACTCATCCATTCATCCATCCATCCTCCAAGTTCACCCATTCATCTGTCAAGCATCCATCCATCCATCCATCCATTGTATAGCTATTTTCTCCAAATTGAAACATTCTTGGAGGGAGGAGAGAGGCTTATAAGACTCAGAAAATAAACAAAACTTACAAATGCTCCATAAACTCTTGAAACTTATAAGAGTCATAAGACCCTTTCCCAAGGTTATGCAAACAGTTAACAACTGTTTGGAAATAGAGACTCCATCTGGGCCAGCTGCCTTCAAATCATGCAAGGAGCTTCAAGGATTCAGCTTTTGTGGACCATCACTCAGGTTGGGATGAGATTTTTGGTGATGCAGCTGCTATTGAGCCAGCCATGCTCTAGTAAGTAACTCCTCATCTACATTTCTATAATTAACCCCAATAAACTCATTGGTTCCCAAGCCAGACTTGGGTGGGACAGCTTCTTTATTTTGTCATCAGTACCTTATTTGGGGTAAAGAGATGTTTGTTCATGTCTCCCCAGGAAAAGTCACATAACCCTTCCTTCCTTCCTTCCTTCCTTCCTTCCTTCCTTCCATCCTTCTTTCATTCTTTCCTTCTCCATCCTATCTGTTCATCCATCCTTCCATCCTTCTATCCAGTCACCCAACCATCCATTCATTTGTCTACTACCCACCTATCCATCCTCCTACATGTCTATCAATCCATTTATTCATCCATCTACCCATCCATCCATCTATCCATCCATCTATCCATCCATCCAGCCAACCATCCACCCAACCAGCTATCCATCCACCTTTCTATTCATTCATCCATTCACTCATCCTTACATCCATCTACTAATTTCTCTGCTCTTTATCTCCCTATCTATCCTTCCTTCCACTTGTCTGCTACACAGTACTAGAGTTTAGAGACTCCAGCCTCACCTAGATGGATGCAGTCCCTGCCTTATGGATGAACTTGGGAGGAGTGACAGATACAAAACATGCATTTACACATACAGTCTTGAGTTTGGTACAGGCCTAAAATGAAAAGCCTGGTGTTTTAGGAGGAAAGATCTTGTGAGTTGGGGCCAGTTTGGCAGTGTGGTAGAATTTCAGGTTGGGAAATTCTTGCTGGGGAAGCTGAGCTTGAATGGCAAGAATTGGGGGAGGGATGTTATACTAGTTACTTTTCTGTTGCTGTGATAAAACACCACACCACACCACACACACACACACACACACACACACACACCAAACAAACAAACAAACAAACAAAAAACAACTTATGGAAGAAAGAGTTTATTTTGGTTTATGGTTCCAGAGAGAAAAGAGTCTTTCATGTTGGGGAGGCATGGAAGTGACCAGCTGGCAGGGAGGCAGGAGCAGGAAGGCGAAAGCTCACAACTTCAACTACAAACACCAAGCAGAGAGAGTGATTTGGAAGTGAGCAAGGCTGTGGACTCTCAAAGCCCGCCCCCAGAGCATGTTTCATTCAGCAAAGCCACACCTCCTGAACCTTCCCAAACAGTTCCATCAACTGGGGACTGAGGGTTCAAATGCTTGAACCTGTGGCCGGGGGTGGGGGGGAGGTGCAGGGGGGGGAGCTGGTGCCATATCTAATTCAAACCACCACAGATAGCTTTCTGGCTTAGTGAATGGCAAGAGCTAAAGTTCAGAGGCAAAAACAACCCTATCCAGAGCTGTGAGCTGTGAGCAGGGTTGGGAGACTCTTTGGAGAGAGTGGACTTATGTGGGGGCAGAAAGAGGAAGAGATGATGAAGGGGCTGTGCTGGAGGGCACATCTTGTTGGGAATGGAGCCTGAGGTGTCAGGGCCAGAACAGCTCCCATTTTGTTCTTTTGTTTCTCTGCAAGTTTGAGTCTGGGCAAGAGGGTGCAGTGTTGAATACCGGTTTTATTTTGTGCAATAGCAAGGTAATAATTAACATTTTTCTTTCTTTTAGTGTGTGAGTGTGGGAACATGTGAATGTAGAGGTCAGAGGAAAACTATGGAGATGGTTTTCACCTTCCGTCATGGATTGGGATTGAGTGCAGGTCATCAGTCTTACACAGTAAGTGCTTTTACCCAGAGTCATCTTGCCATCCTTGTATGTAGTATTTTTGTTTCCACTTTCTAGATGAGAAAAAGCTAGTAGCTGTTAGAGTCAGGAATCCAATGAAGATAGTCAAGCCCTCGAGCCCAAACCCCTAGACAATACTGCCTCTGGAAAGTTGCATGAGTGAGGACAAGTTGAGTTCTAGTGCAGTAACAAAACCCCCACTGGGGATTCTAGTCAGGTGCTCTACCACTGAGTCACAAATCCCAGCCCCTCACTGGGGGATTCTAGGTAGATGCTCTACCACTGAGTCACAAATCCCAGCCCCTCACTGGGGGATTCTAGGCAGGTGCTCTACCACTGAGTCCCAAATCCCAGCCCCTCACTGGGGGCTTCTAGGCAGGTGCTCTACCACTGAGTCCCAAATCCCAGCCCCTCACTGGGGGCTTCTAGGCAGGTGCTCTACCACTGAGTCCCAAATCCCAGCCCCTCACTGGGGGATTCTAGGCAGGTGCTCTACCGCTGAGCCACACCCCAGCCCCTCACTGGGGGATTCTACTCAGGTGCTCTACCACTGAGCTACATCTGTAGACCTTTTTTCACTTTAGAGTTTTTATTTTTTTAAAAAAGATTTTTTTAATTTGATGTATATGAATGTTTTGCTTACATGTATGTAAGTGTACCTTGTGTAGGTCTGTTACTCATGGAAGCCAGAAGGGAGGCATCAGATCCCCTAGAACTGGAGTTACAGATGGTTGTGAGCCACCATATGGGTGCTGAGAATTGAACTCAGGTCTTCTTAACTGCTGAGTCATCTCTGTAGTCCCTGATGATGACTTTCTTTTATTTATCGTGTGTAGTGGAAGAACATGCACATTCCATGGCATTCACTTGGAGGTCAGAGGACAACTTGTGGGAACTTGGTTCTCTCCTTCTACCAAGTGGGATCCAGGGACTGAACTTGGGTTGTTAGGCTTGGCAGCAAATTCCTTTACCCTCTGATCCATCTCCCCAGCCCTTATTTTTAAATATTTATTTATTTATTTTTTTTGTATGTGTATGTGTGTGTACCATGCCAGTCATGTGAAAGTCATGGAGAACTTTCAGGTGTTGTTTTTCTGCATTCACCATATGTGTCCAGGGGCTCTAACTCAGGTCATCAGACTTGGTGGCAAGTACCTTCACCCACTGAGCCATCTTGCCACTCTTCCACTTTTTTATTTTGAGACAGAGTCTCACTAAGTTGCTCAAGCTGGCCTTGAACTCACTCTGTGGCCCAGGAAGACATTGAAATTGCAGTCCCCCCTGTCTCAGCTTCTCAGGAGCTGTGATGATAGGCCTGTGTTTCCAGGCTCAGCTTCTTTGTGGGCTTTTTTTTGGTTTTTTTTTTTTTTTTTTTTTGGTCTTTATGAGAAAGGGTCTCCTTGTAGCCCCAGTTGGCCTCAAACTTGCTATGTAGACCAGGCTGGCCTCAAACTCACAAAGATCCACCTGCTTCTCCCCCACCACGCCTGGCTCTTTGTGGCTTTTAACAAGTTTCTCTTTCTCTGTCTCTCTCTCACCTGTTTAGGACTCCCCTTCGGGTTACCTGCCTCAGGATCTTGGATGCTCCCGCAATGCCCACCTTGAAGTTACTGGCCTGCAGAATATTTGGTCAGTAGGAGCAGTTGCCTCAGAGTTGGGGCAACCTCAGAGATTGCATGTAAACAGCAGCAGGAGGCCGAGTGTCCCTGGTCTGTCAGCCTTGTCGCCCTACTAGTTGTACAGGCAGGTCATACTCTGAGCCTGTTCCCTGTCCTGTGAGATGGAGGCAACTGGTCTCATCTAGAATGTGACATTCATGTGAGGTAATACCTGGAAGGCCTGCTGTGTATTCTGTGGAGCTGTGCAAAGTGAAGACCCAGGGCCTCTTGCTCAGAAGTGTCCTGAACTACAAGACACTGGGGCCCTTCCAGGAACTAGCTGAGTCTACTGAGAGTCAAGCCTCAGGGCAGGTCTGGGGACAGAAGCTAGGCTGTCCAGTTCTGGCTCAACTCTCCCTGGGTTCCTGTTCTGGGGGCTGCAAAAACAGCCCAAGCAGAGAGAACGGCCCATTCTCAGCAGTGCTGGCTGGGCACTGAGCCCCTCCAGGCCCCAGGGATGAGCATGCTGTGCGTTGGCTGCTCTGACCTCTGTGGGACACATAGCAAGTGATTGGTTGTCCCATCCCTCCTGGTGACTCATTTGTCTTTTAACCTTGGCCTTCCCAGGCCTGGTTTCCTACCTCTCCCCAGAGGCCTGCACATTTGGGGGCAATAAAAAGATTGGTTTGGGCTGGGCTTGGTGGCCCACGCCTTTAATCCCAGCACTCGGGAGGCAGAGACAGGTGGATCTCTGTGAGTTCAAGGCCAGCCTGGTCTACATAGTGAGTTCAGGTCAGCTGGGGCTACAGGGAGACCCTGTCTCAAAAAAAAAAAAAAAATTGGTTTGGTTGAGTCTAAAATTTCTATTTCAGATTTAATTTCATGGTCATCTTGTTCTTTCCTGTAGAGTCAGCCAGGGCTGAGGACAAGGAGGAGGCAGGTGGGAAGAGAGACAGGAGGGAGAAGATAATGAGGGGGGAGAAAAGCAGGGAGGAGGAAGAGGAAGAGAGGATAGGAGGAGGGAGAGAAGGAGGGGAGGAGAAGGGAAATGAGGAGGGGAGGAGTGTAAGAAGGAGGGAGAGGAGAAAGGAGGAGGGAAAGGAGAAGGGGAGGAGTATAAAGAGGAGGGAGAGGAGGAGGAAGGAGTGGAGGAGCAGGTATCTCCATGATCTGTCTTTGGGTCCTGCTCCAGCCAAGGTGACCACTTTGTGGTCAGCACACATGGCCTGTGGTGAGGTCTTCCAGTCCTTAGCACCTCTCCCCATCTCCATCTGTGATGGTTAATAGATTGTCAACCTGACAGGGTCTAGAATCACCTAGGAGATAAGCCTCTGGGTCTGTGAGGGAGTTTCTTTATTAGGCTAATTGAGGAGGGAAGACCCACCCTAAATGTGGGTGACACCATGCCATGGGGTTGCTGGGAACTACAGGAGGCTGGGGTGAGTGTGGGAGGTTGGCATGAGGATTATCCGAGGTGATGGGAAAGATTTTGAACCATGTTCCTGAGCTTTGTGAATTTTATTTTTTAAAAAGCATTTTAGGGGTTGGAGAGATGGCTTAGCGGTTAAGAGCACTGACTGCTCTTGCAGAGGAACCGGGGTTCGAACCCAGGTTCGATTCCCAGCACCTACATGGTGGCTACTTTCCATCCTTAACTCCAGTTCCAGGGGAATCTGAAGCCCTCTTCTGACCTCTGTGGCATTGCATGACACGGGTGCACTCACATACATGCAGGCAATACACTCATACACATAAAATAAAAATAATAAAATATTTTTTAAAAAGCATTTTAATTTATTTTTATTTTATGTGTATGAGGGTTTTGCCTACATGTGTGTGAGTGTACCATGTGTGTGCAGTGCCCTCAGAGAACAGAAGAGGGTGTTGCATTCCCAGGAACTAGAGGTACAGACTGCTATTAGCCTCCATATGGGTTCTGGGACTTGAACCTGATTCCTCTGGAAGAGCAGCCAGTGGTTTTAATCCCAGAGCCATCTCTCCAGTCCTGTGAATTTTCACAATACTCAAATCCATATGTAATGTTCTTTTTAAATTTTGAGGTAGGGTCTGAGTGTATAGTCCAGGCTGACCCTCAGATTCACCATCCTCCTCCCTCAGCCTCCAGAATAAGATTTGCCAACACACTAGGCTTGAAATTACCTTCTTTTTAAGTTTTTAAAAATATTGTGTGCTTGTGTGCTAAAATGAGCATGTGGAGGTTGCAGAATTTTCGGGAGGGTTTAAAAAATTACGTATATGTATGTATGTATGTATGTATGTATGTATGTATGTATGTCTGTCTGTCTGTCTATAGGGGTGTGTGTGTGCATGCCACATGTGTATGTGTGAAAGTCAGAGGACAACTTGTGAGTCATTTCCCTCCTTCTACCATGTGAGTCCCAGTGGCTAAACTCAGGTTGACAGGCTGGTGGCCAGTGCCTTTACACACTGAACCATCTCAACAGCCCCAAATTACCTTCCTATGTATGCATTTATTCTCCACCTCTCACTTAGAGCACAAACTTTGTGAGTTGTTCATCTATCTGTGATGCAAGGGATACAGTGGGTACTCAATAAATACTGGAGCAATGAATGAGTGAATGAATGAATGGTCTCTGGCTGAAAGGTGTGGGGTGGTATGGGTGCATCTTTGCCAGGTCCTTGGGCACCTAGGCACCTTTGCCTAGTGCACAAGCATCCTTGGAATGCTGAACAGAACATGAAATTCCACCTTTGATCACCAGGTGTCACTCATGTCACATAGGGAGCCACAGATAAGCTGGTTCTGAGATTCCAACATCATTTGGCCAGTTAGAGATGCTGCCCACCAACTTTGGCCTTGGTGGCCTGAAAGGCCAGTTGTGCGGGACCATTCAACATCAGTCATACTGGTGCCTCCTCCCAGATTGCAGCCCCAACAGGAGAGCTCAGTTGGTCCCACAGAGCAAACAGCTCCTGGCCTCTGCTCCAGGGGTACCCACCCAGCTCTGTTTGCTAGGGCTCAGCTAGGGGTGCAGGCTTCAAGCTTCAGGGGTCACCTCAAGATGTATCTTCAGGCTGACCGCGATCTTACAGAGTTCCATCTGCCTCTGCCTCCTGAGTGCTAGGATTAAAGGCCACCATGTCTGACCCCCACCCCCAAGATCTTACTAGCTTACTTGCTAGCTTGGCTGATTTGACCTTCAGCCTACATAACTGAGTTCCGTCATGTCTCATTGCCCTGTACCCTTGCCCTGTGGGTGTCTGGCTCCTGTGGAGGGCCAGAAGATTTTGTCTTCTGCCTTTGTCTCAAGGAGATGGCTGCTTACCAGACAGGGAGGGTTGTGGGGTTCAAAGAAAGGGTGTGCTGTGGGTGTGTGTGCGTATGTGCATGCATGACACCAGTGTACACTCCTCACAGCACTGCCTCAGGACTTGTATGCAGTCCCACTGTTAACATTTGCACATGGCAGGCATCTCATTGGGCTCCCAGCCTTTTCCAGCCTTTCATTTGCTGAGCGACCTTGTCCTTACTTGGCCTCCATTTCTTCATCCAATCCATCCATTGAATAATTGACTCTGGGGTCCTTTGATTTCCATATGACAGCAACCCACTGGGGATGCCATTTTGGCTTCTTTTCTGTTTTATTTATTTTTTAGACATGATTTCATATAGCCCAGGCTGGCCTCAAACTCTATATAGTTCAAGATGACCTTGAATTTTGGATCCTCCTGCCTCCACTTGAGTGCTGGGATTGCAGGTGTGCAGCACCACACACAGTTTATGTGGTGCTGGGGATAGCTTTACACATGCTAGGCAAGTGCTCTACCAACTAAGCCACATCCCCAGCCCCTTGGCTTCTCTTCTAGATAGAAGGTGAGGAGGAGAGGGACAAAACCTGGGGCTCCTGATAGCTGGTGGCCTTTTCTAAACATTCTCAAGGCCATGATATCCTTTGAGAATGTCGGTGACTGAAGCTTTGTCCAGAACTCAGTGGAGTTTGGTTTGTCTCCTGTGTGGCTCTTTAAACCCCCAGAGTACTTGACTTAGATGGTTTTGGAAACACTTCCTAACAAAGGCAGGACAGGGATGGTCACAGTGGTGTCCCTTTACACAGGGCATTCCAAGACGCCAGTGGATGTCTGGAACCTCTGATGATAGTCAAGTGCATATGGTACTGCCTTCCCACCTTTACTAAGCAAGCATCACACACAGGGGTCATGATGTTTGCTGTCTGAACTGGCAGAAATTTCTTTTACCTTCTTTGCAATTTCACCAACTAAAGGAGCATTCTTAATAAAGATCTTAGTCACCTCCATATACAATATTCTCTCATTATTAAGTCAAGAACTTTCACATTTATTATCTACACTTTCCCTGTGATGCTAGAGATGGAACCCAGGGCTTTGTGCATGCAAGGCAAGTGCTCTTCCACTGCAGCATGCTTCTAGGCAGGTGCTCTATCACTGAGCCACACCCCAGCCCCTTACTGGGGGATTCTAGGCAGATGCTCTTCCATGGAGCCACACCCCCAGCCCCTCATGGGGGATTCTAGGCAGGGTGACTATACTGAGCCATGGCCCCAGCCCCTCACGGGGGGATTCCATGCAGAGGCTCTACACTGAGCCACAGTTCCATCCTTTCACTGGCCAACTCTAGGCATGCCTCTACCACTGAGATATAGTCCCAGCTCACATGTTTCCATTAGAAGGAACCACTTCATATTTCTCTTTGGCACACTTGAACCTCCAACATTGCTCTTCTTGGGACCTTTTAGTAAGCAAAATCAGGGAAACTTGAATAAGCACTGAGATCCCATGATCTGATATCAGAGTCAGCTCTTGATTAACTGGAGGGTAGCATACACAGGACAGATTCGCTGGACAAAGACATGAACTGCAATCTTCATGGGATGTGTTGGGAAACCCTGCTGTTAGGGTTGTAGTTCTCCATGTCCGGATAGCCCTAAGGGGCTCGGCGCCCAATGGAAGGACTCCCCTTTTCAGCAGGGGGCCTCCTGCTCTCTTCCTGGCTTACCTGGAAAGTGCCACCAAGCACGGATGCCTGACCTTATTTGGAACATGACCTTTGGCATAGTTACCTGGAGTAAAAACTACCCCCAGGTTTTTTCTATATGATAATCAGGCATTGCCTGATAGTCTGGAAGATAGGAGCCCACTGCCACATGTAAATAAAGCATACTATGAGCACCTATCAGCTGAGGCTTTGGCTACTGCCTCCACACTATAATTTCTCTAGTTCTCCCACTGAATAAACAGAGCTGTTTCACTGTGTCTGGAGCTGTATCACTGCTGTTTCACTGCGCCTGGGACCAGCCTCCCCGGAAGGGCTTTCTTCCGTCAGTGCTCACTGGCTGTCCTGACCCCGTTCATCGCTTCTGCTCCCCCTGCCCTCGTGGATCATGGATCGGTGGCCAACGACCCACAAAGAGAGGGAGAGACCCCCGCAGGGATGGAGTTGGTTCAGCGTGGTGCACCGTTTCAAATTTGAAATAGTTTTTGGGTTATTTTTCACTTTTGTACACAGGGTCTCACCATATAGCCTCCTGCCTCAGTTTCCCAAGTACTGCAATGACTGGCATGTGCCCCTTTTTCCAGGGAAGCAGGAGTGAGACACATGAAGACATATACCATGCAGTCACATGTGTACACACCCCATATGGAGTCACACACATGTCCACATACCATATAGTCACATACATACATACCCACATACACATTCTGCATGGAGTCACCACATAGCCACATAAACACATCCATGGAGTCACCTATATCACATCATAGTCATGTACACACATAGGGAGTCACACACATATTCACATACCATATAGTTATACACACACAGAGTCACACATATGTACACACACCACATAGCCACACAATGTCCACATACTATATAGTTATACACACACAGTCACACACATATCCACATACCAAACAGTCCATAAAAATATCCATACACCATATGATCACACACACATATGCACAGAGGGAGTCAGACACATGTATATTCATCATATCCCATGTGCACATGCACCCCCCCATCATGGATCTGTGACCTAGACCCCCTCTCCTCTGGAAATAGTGATTTGGTCTGGCCCAAGTAGAATGATACACCCAAGGACTGTCTCCTGGTGTGTGCCCCAGACGCAGGAGCTGGTGGCCCTGCTTGACCCATAGAGACCTGGTTGCCTGGGACATGGAGGCACAGCCCCAGTCAGCTGTGGTGTGGGAGGTGCTTAGAGGGTCCAGCCTGGGCTCTCTTGAGCGCTGGGGCCTGCTGGTGACTTTTTAAGATATTTGTGCCAATAGACCTTTTTCCCTTATCTTTTGAGCCAGAAACACTTTTTTTTTTTTTTGTTTTTTTGAGACAGGGTCTCCCTGTAGCCCCAGCTGGCCTGGAACTCACTATGTAGACCAGGCTGTTTATTCCTTGGTAAACTCCAGCCTTTTTTTTCCCCCCTACAGTAGGTGTTTTTTATTACTTTCATATTCTGAAGCAGTTCATGACCAGCATTGTGCTTTGGGGACTTTTTTTCAAAATGTAAGTGAAAGCATTTCTTTAGGGAAAAGGCACATGTTCACTGAATAGGTAGGAAAGCTCTACACCTGCCCCTTCCCCTTCTTGGGGAGCAGCGCCTACGGGGACCCATCCTGGCACCCTAGAAGCTTTCAGAAAAGTGGCCCTTAGCCTCCCTGACCCTGTTCTTGTCCCCCTTCCCTGGCAGCTGGGATGAGGGCAGCACTCCTCAAAGCCTGTTTGATCTTCAGGTCCTTCAGGGCTGACTCCAGGCTCTTCACCTCCCAGATGCTCAAACCACCACCCAGTGGTGCAGAACTTAGAGCACTTGGCCTTGTCCAGGCTCAGCACTGAGGCTTGGCTGACGCTGTTCTTGTGCAGGGAGTCCAGGCCTGCGCCCGAAGTTGGGCCGCCCTCCGAGCCGACCTTGTGGAGGTTCTGGAAGTGGTCTCGTCCAGCCTGCCAAAGCTCAGCTTCCCTGCAGCGCTGTCGTAGGGAGACAGCATTGGGAAGCAGTTGTGGCCCACTGCCACTAAACTTGTTTTCTGTCATGAAGGTGATGGCAGTGTTTTAGAGGCCAGGGTTGGCATCTGCCAGGCACACAATGCTGTCATGGCTGACCCAGGCCACACGGCTCCCAGGCTGAGAAACAAACACCGTGCACCCAGCCGCAGCTGCTGCTGGACTCAAACACCAGCTCCCCAAAGCGCATTTTGGAGCCCCAAGGTGTGGGGGCTGGTCGTTTTTCCACCTCCTTGATGTAGGCTGAGAAGATCTTGCACTTGAAGTCATAGGAGCCTGCAGCCAGCAGTAGGTTGGTAGGGTGCAGGTGGAAGCCGAGGACAGAGGAGCGGATGGGCTTCTTAATGTGCTTGCACACCCACCATTCTTGAAATAACAGATGGAGATGACACGGGAACCAATGCCCATGTGCAGTTCTCATTGTTCACACTGGGGGCCCAGCGCACACAGTGGGCAGCACGGTTGATTCTCAGGATGACCAGTGTGGGCTTTCACGTGCAGCCGTTCAGCGTCCACATACAGGTATTGCGGGTCTGTGCCACAGGTCACGATGTGGTTATCCTCAGGGGCCCAGTCGATGCCTGTCACCTGCCTGTTGTGCTCCTTGAGCTTGTGAACCTTGGTCCATTTGGCTCCACTCTTTGTAGATGTGCACCTCATGGTTGTTGGGGCAGATGGTGATTTATGTAGGATCCTTGTTCCAGGCTGGCAGCTGATGGGTTCCACCAGGACGCTGTGGTAAGCTATTTTCTGGGCCACTTGCTGCATGGGCACAGGGAGGGGCTGGCTCTACAAAGGCAGCAACCTTTCCACAGGGTGTCCTGCCCTCCCTGTGCCCTGCCACTCACAAAGCTCTGTGGTAAGGCCTGCCTGTGCCCAGCATAGATAGCCAAGGCAGGCACACAGCCTAGCTTTTCATTTTTATTTATTTTTATTTTATGTGTATGAGTGTTTGCATGTATGTATGTGCACCATGTGCATGCAATGGCCTGTGGAGCCAGTGCTCTCAGCCACTGAGCCACCTCTTCAGCCTGCAACCAAGCTTCTTATCATCCCTCCGTGCTACTCACTGACTGTGACCTTGGCTTTTGCAAGTCTCTACTTCAGCTTGCTCGTCTTTAAAATGGTCTTTGACTCCCAGGACAGCTGTAGGAAGGTGTGACTCTGAAGCCTGGGAGGGTCAGGTGTGAGATTTGTGCAAGTTCTGTGGTGGTGTGTGATGTTAACAGAATTTAGACCCCTCCCCCTAGCTCCACCAAATAAGAGACCCCCGGTTCTCACTATACAGCTAAGAAAATTGAAGGCCGGGAGCCCAAAGAGAGAGGGCGCTGTGCCTGTTGACACGGTGCCCATCGTCATCAGGCTGCATGCTGTGGGATCTGTGGCCTGTGGGCCTCTGTCCTCTCCCCCTGCATTGCTTATCTCTAAGCCTGTCCGTGACTAAGCCAGGCTGGCACAGGCTCACAGCCAGTCTTGGGAATACTGCCCAATCTCTCCTTGGCCCTTTTGACCCTCCTGCTCTGATGGCTGGCTTGATGCTCCAGGGCAGGTTTGAAGTCCAAAGCTAGCACTCCATGTATCACCTGGGAGCTTATTAAAGAGAGGGATTGTGGGGTTGGGGAGATGGCTCAGCAGTAAAGTGCTTGCCTTACAAGCATGAGGACCTAAGTGTGATCCCTACTTCTTCGTTCCACATGAGTAGGACTCTGCCTGAGGTTTGTTCTCAGAACCACAAGTAATGCCTGAATGGGGTCTTCCTGTGGTTTCTTGATTGTCAACTTCAAGAAATCAACTAAGAGACGTGCCTCTGGGTGGGTCTGTGAGGGTATTTCCAGGAAGGATTAACTGAAGGGAAAGACCCACCCCCAGAGTGGGCAGCACCTTCTGGCGATCCCCATATGAAGAAGTCAGAGGGAAAGGCAGCGCTGTCTGCTCGCCTTGGCTTCTTGCTGAGTGCACCTACTCAGCTGCCATTGCCACCACTGCCATCCTTCACTGATGTCAGAACTCAGCTTCTTCAGCCTTCTGACCTAGGCTAAAGACCAAGATTCCTCCAGGCCTTCATTGTCAGATTGGGCTGCTAGACATCCAGCCCATGGACCGAGCAGCCACCCCCCCCCCCCAGCCTCTCAGCCTCTCCAGCATACAGACAGGCATTCTTGAACTGCCCAGCTATACTATGTAAATCAATCCAATAAATCTCCTTGTAATATATTCATCCTATCAGTTCTGTTCATCTAAAGAATGCTGACTGGGGATTAGAGAGAAGGCTCAGTGGTTGGTTAAGAGTATTTTTTAAAAATTTTATTATTTTTATTTTATGTGTATGAGCATATCGCCTGCATGTATGTGAGTGCACCCATGTCATGCAACCTGTGTCGTGCAATGCCACAGTCAGGGCTTCAGATTCCCCTGGAACTGGAGTTAAGGACGGTTTGTAGCCACCATGTAGGTGCTGGGAATCGAACCCAGGTCCTCTGCAAGAGCAGTCAGTGCTCTTAACCTCTGAGCCATCTCTCCAGCCCCAGTTAAGAGTATTTTTTGCTCTTCCAGAGGATCTGGGTTTGGTTCCCAGCACCCATATGGTGGCTTACAACCACCTTTAACTCTAGGTTCAGGAGATCTGAAACCCTCTTCTGGCCTCTGTGGTCACCTACACACATGTGACATATACTTACATAGACACACACTCTTACACAAACAACCCCATCTAATATAAGAAAACAGTTCATCAGGCCCTTGGATTACAAAGCATGTGACCAAAACCTTTAATAAAAAAGGAATATGAAGACCCAATTTAGGATGTGTCAAAAAATACCCAGGTGACTGTCATCATGAAATAAAACTCATAAGCTCATTCTTCTGGAAGAGAAATACAGTCACCTGTTGTGATCAGAGAAAGATGTTCCAGTCAGTGAGAAGCAGTGCTGCGTGCCATGGTTACAATGGGCCACAGTTAACATGCCATCTCTAAATCAGATGTGGCAGTTGATTTTCTCTTCTCTGTGACAAAGTATCTGACAGAAATAACTTAAAGGAGGAAGGGTTAAGTCTGGTTCACAGTTTGAGTGCGTTTAGCCTGTCATAGTGGGGAAGGCATGGTGTTGATGGTGATGGGAGTCTGTGACTGGGATTCCACACATCTCGATGGACCAGGCAGCAGAGAGCTTGGGAGTGGGGCTAGCTATAACCCTCAAGGCCCACCCACCTGAGATACACTTCTTCCAGCTAGGCATCACCTCCTAAAGATTTCACAACTTCCCCAAACAGTACCACCATCTGGGGACCAGCTGTTCAAACATAAGAACCTGAGGGCAACACTTCATATCCAAACCAAAGAAATAAAATTACTCTCTGTTATTCATGTTTAGGTTTTGTTCCAGTTCTCTTAGAATATACCCATTTATTCCCTTCATCTTATGCCTGTCAGACTCATCCTTTGATACCCTGCTCAAATGGCTCCTGCTCACTTTGTGACACCCAGCCCAAATGTCCTTTTCTTCCCATTTAGCCTCATTAACTTCTTTACACCATCTTTAAGTGTCTGGAACAAATGCAAATGACCTTTGGTTTTGAGCTGGTTTTGTTCTTTCAAGGTAGCATAGGCTCACCTTCCTTCTGCCCCCAATAGGCTGTGGTCATATGGTCACAGGTACTAGGAAGTAGGACTTGAATGTATCTCTTTGAGATACAGTACAAACAGTGATGGAAGGGGGTACAGCTATGGACAGTTGGAAACTAGCTTTGCTGGTAATTTTCTTAGGAGAGGTTTTGACCCCTCTCTGTGGTGTGGTGATGGGCTGGAGTCAGTTTGGATCAGATGGCAAGGGCTCTATATGTGTGTCTCCTCCAGATTTGCATCCAATGGCATCATGCTGCCAGTCAAAATACACCATGGTGGAAATATTTACACCAGAGAAATTCATGAGTATTATCAATTAGTTTTATTGTTTGTTTGTTTTTCCCTTCGTGTTGGTTTTCTACCACTATCACAGAGATCATCAAATTAAAACAAAGAACAACTTATTTTGGATCATGGTTTTGTATGTTTTTGTCCACAGTCACTTGGCCCTGTTATGCTGGGTCTGCAGTAGTACAGTGTGCTGCAATGGGAGCTCATGGTGGAGGAAGTTGCTGATTTCAGGGTGGCCGACAAGTAGAGAGAGAGGAAGAGGAAAGGCCAAGATTCCTTCAAATGCATACCCTCAGTGACCTAACTTCCTCCCACTAGGCCACTCCTATAAAAGGTTCTATCATCTTCCAGTAGCATCATGGGCTGGTGATCAGACCTTCAACACATAGTACTTTGAGGTCACTTTTCCAAACCGTAGTAGCTGTTCCCCCTCATTTATTACCTCCCTAATACTCTTGCTTTCCTTGGCCCTCTGGACTGTCCAGATTATGGGCCAAATGTGCACTCTGTCAGAGAACACTCCCCAGAGACATGTGAGGATGGCCTGCATGTGGGCTTGGCTGAGGGGCACAGGCAGAACACAGAGCATCTGCCACATGGGGCCAGGCAGGCGCACTTCCAAATTCCATCCATCCCCCCCCC
>NW_008354274.1:2965629-2987685 GCF_000622305.1 Nannospalax galili | reverse complement strand
AGGCCCCCCTGTCCAAGACTAGGTTTCCCTCTCAATGGTGACTCAGCAGACAGAATCCCAAGCCTGCTGACAGGTGTGGCCAAAGGGCAAGGGGCATTGTGATAAAGGAGTCCTGCATGATTTACAGCCACAGCTGGGACAGCGGAGCTGAGGATGGCAGGAAGATGGAGGAGCCCCCCCCCCCCCCCGCAAACTAGACAGCCAGGCCCCCCTGTCCAAGACTAGGTTTCCCTCTCAATGGTGACTCAGCAGACAGAATCCCAAGCCTGCTGACAGGTGTGGCCAAAGGGCAAGGGGCATTGTGATAAAGGAGTCCTGCATGATTTACAGCCACAGCTGGGACAGCGGAGCTGAGGATGGCAGGAAGATGGAGGAGCGCTGGCAGGACGATCACGGGATGAAGGATCTGCGTTTCATTGAGACGGTGTGTTGGAGTCCACGCAGTAGAGATTAAATAGCCCGTCGCCTGAATGCAAAAAGGCAGAAATAAATCAGCCTTTACTGCAAGCAGGGTGGCAGGGAGTTAATTAGGAAAGGGAAAAAGTACGTTTCTATTCACAAAGAGGCTGGTTGAGCACACTGAGGAGGAGTGGGGCCCCTTACCCTTCCCACCAGAGGCCACACAGGGCTCTGAAGGATGACCCTTGGGAGTGCCCAGGCTGGAGGCTGTCTGCCTGCTGACCTTGGAGTTGAGCCGGGTCTTGCCTGTGTCCTGTCAATGTGAACTTCCAGGCTGGGGACTCAGTGTCTGGAATTATCATGGCTCAGGGCAGGGACTGTGGGTCACATTCAATTATGGTTCAGTAATGCACTGATGAGGGGCTTGCCCTGAATCTCCCAGGCTTATCTCCCCCTCCACCCCCAATCAAGCAGGACTCCTTGCTGTCTCCCTGTCTCTTCCCCTCTGGGCTTCTTTCTCTCCCTGTTGTTATTTATGTGGGAGTCCGGGAGTCCTTCCTGGAACCCTTCTTCACTTTCTCCTCTGATCTGACCAGCCTGCAATTTTTTCAAGCCCAGTTCTATTTCCAGAATTCAGTTAGTAATGTCAGCTGGGTATATAGCAAAGGCCTGTCATCTCAGCTACTTGGGAGGTTGAGGCAGGACGATGGAAGTTCAAGGTCAGTGTGGTCAACTTAGAGAGAATCTATCTCAAAATAAAAATTAAAAAGACAGCCTGAGATGGAACTTAGCAGTAGAATGCTGTCCTAAAATCTCCCAGTGAGGAGCCGGGGGCATGGCTCAGTGGTAGAGCACCTGCCCAGAATCCCCCAGTGAGGGGCTGGGGTGTGGCTCAGTGATAGAGCACCTGCCTAGAATCCCCAGTGAGGGGCTGGGGTGTGGCTCAGTGTTACAGTACCTGCCTAGAGTCACCCAGTGAGGGGCTGGGGTGTGGCTCAGTGGTAGAGCACCTGCTTAGAATCCCCCAGTGAGGGGCTAGGGGTGTGGCACAGTGGTAGAGTGCCACTGAGAGCTTGATGATATAGCTGGTTAGTAATGGATTGCTTGGCATGTGGGAGGCCCCTGGTTTCATTCCCTTGTATGGCAAAGAAAAGAAGATCAATTAAAAATCAAAGATGCACTCTTTCAACAATTTTTCACTGGCCCCTCTGCCAGGCCCTGCAGTGGGACCTAACTCTAACGAGATCAGGCCTCTGCCCTTGGTGGGTTTCCACTATGTGCTATCTGGGGAGGGAGATGCTGATGACATGCTCACATGGCCCAAGCACAGCATCCTGAGGGTGTGGGTGGAGGTAGGGGTTCCAGGCTCCAGATGAAGCCTCCTGACTGGCTTTGGGGTAAGCATGTGTGTGTGTGGGGCTCTATACAGAATTGCTTAAGGGATGAAATCACTCTGGCGTTGACATATGTAACTTCAGCTCTGGCTGCAGCTCTGCAGCAGGAATGAGCTCTCAAAACTGTGGCTTAGAATGACCAAGCTGCATCTTAGTCCTCCACGGTTGGCTGTGGGTCCCCACAGATGTTCTTTGATTCTTGGTGGAGGGAGAGACAGCTGGAGGGTCAATTCCCCACTGGTGAAGGGACCTGGTGGAGGAAGATACACAGCTCCCCTCCCCCTGCTACTTTAAAGGGGCTGGGACCATCCAGACACCTGGGCGGAGAGGCCCTGGCAAAGGCAGGGAATATAGCTAGCAAGGTGTTGCATGGCTGGAGTGCATGTGTGCTTGCATGTTCAGCCATGACTCTGTATGTGTGAGATATGAGTCACCTGAGCATGTTAGCATGTGTGTGAGCATGTTTGTGCTCATGCATGCACTCATATAAGCACATATATGTGTGACTGTATACATGAATTTGTGGGCATGTGCACAGGGGTAAGGTGATAATGTTGGTACAGGATGCTGAGACCAGCCTGGGCTGAGAGTGGGAAACTAGAGTCCAGAGCATGGGGAGCCCAGTTTGAACTGGAGAGTGAGCGGATCACATTTGCAAATACAAAGATACTCTGAGCACCTGGGAGAGGGCTCAGTCAGCAAGGTGCTTGCTTGCCTAGCAAACAGGAGGAATTGAATTTGACCCCCAGTGTCCACTTTGAAAAAGCTGGGTGTGGCAGTGTGTGTTTATAATCTCAGCTGTGGAGAGGTAGAGACAGGAGGATCCCTGGGGCCCACTGACCTAGCCAATAAGTGAGCACCAGGTTCAGTGAGAGATGCTACCTCAAAAATAAGGTGGAGAGCGATTGAGGAAGACACTCAGTGTTGACCTCTGGTCTGTACATGCACAGACATGTATGAACACTCGCATTGAACAGGGAGGGGATTAGACTGGAAGGAGCCTGTATGGACACAGGAAGACCCCTTCTGTACCCCATGGGAGGTGACAGGGGCCTGGACTGGGGAAGGTGGCCATGATGGAGAGGTAATAGACTTAGCTGGATGACCAGGCAGGCTGGCATGGCTCACCCTGCTATGCCTGTATCTCCCATGTGTGCTGCTTCCCTGTGGAGCCCCAAGCCTCCCTGGAAGGCAGGGGTATTTTCTGAGAGCTACATGTAGCCCTTAGAGATAAAAGGCTTTAATAAATACTGTTTCTCCAAGGAGAACACTGCTAAGTAGCTGGGGCGGGGGGTCCCTGCAGAGGGGAAGATTCTTTGCTGGGAACTTGGGAACTCCCTCATGAGTACACATACTCAGCTTCAATTCTTGGAGGCTATAGGTTGATCTGGGGGTTCAGCCCAGTCAGCCTGACCTGGAATTGACTCAAGTCTCCTGTTCTGCTTCCCCATGAAGCTCTGTAAGAGGCTTGGGGGCAGGATGATGCTGCCACCTGAAGGGTTTTCTTGAACTGGCCTTGACCTTCTTTCTGACTTCCTTTTACTTCTTTTCACCCAGTCTCTGGATCCTGCTGGTTCCCTAGGCTGGCCAAGGAGGTCTGATGACCCAATCATAGTGAAAGGAGCCCAGGGTCCCAACAGGTGGGACCTGTGTGGATGGATGCAGGGAGCATGGACTTTGAACTCTCTTCCCCGGATCAGTAGTCAACATCTGATCTTCATATGGGGATGTGGAAAGTTTGGTGAATCGAAATGCTGTGCAGAGAGAACATGCATCTAAAAACAAATCCTAGGGCTAAGAATGTAACACAACGGCAGAGTGCTTGTTGAGCATCTGTTGGTGATAGACTGGGCTGTGGCTCGGCCATATAGTGCTTTCAGAGTTGGGGACTGGGGACCTGGCTCAGTGGTAGATCACCTGTGTAGAATCTCCCAGCAAGGGGCTAGGAACATGGTTCAATGGTACAGCACTTGCCTAGAATCCCCCAGTGAGAGGTTAAGGTGTGGTTCAGTGACAGTGTTCTTGCCTAGCATGTGTGAGGCCTTGGATTTCATTTGTACCATCACTACAAGAAAAACGAAAATAAAAAAGCAGTTTTCTGGAAGTGGTGGCTCATACCCCTAATCCCAGCATCTGGGAAGTTGAGGCAGGAGTAGTGGCATGAGTTTCAGGCCAGTCTGCACTACAGAGAGAGACTCTGTATCAAATGAATAAGTCAGAGACTGATAGAGCAGGACACCCTGGTGTTTGTAACCCCCACAACACACCCCAGAGGTCCACAGATTCCTTTATCCATTGAGATCTGTGGTGTATGGATGGGTTGTTTGTTCTTTTTTCTAATTTGGGATATTGCACATAGTGTTGTGGTGGAACCCAAGGACGTGGTCTCTGTTCACCCCTGGGAAGTATTTCTGTGATGTTCAGACTCAGAATTTGCTTTATGGGTCTTCAGGTGACTTCTCTGCCTCAGTTTACCACTGTATGACATGAGATTTCAGTCCCTTCTCCTTTCAGAATTCAGTACAACAGTGCTTGGTAGGTAGATGCCATCACCAGTGTGGGCTGAGCTCTGGGTCTGCAGCTGTCCTGCGCGGGTGTGGCTGTCCTCGGGTGGGGTCTAGGCCTGGGACCTCAATGGCTTGTGCCTGAGCCTGGCTGGCTAGAGGACAATGCCCAGCATGGGAGAACACCAGGCCTTTCCCTGGCTGTCACGCGTAAGGATTAGATGCAGAATGATGCAGTCCCCGTTCAAACTTGCAGCTGTAACTCAGGCCCTAGACACTGCCAGGACCATAAATTTGGCCGGAAAGTGCAGCTCTAGCAGTTTGTGAACAAGAGCGGGGGAGGCCAGAGTGAATTACAGCTGTGGGGCTGTGAGGCCCCCTGCCCGGCATTGTTAGCCCAGCCAGGGATTGATTGCTCACAGGCTCTAATGAAATTGAATTTTAATTTATATCTCAGTCCACAGTGGGGGGCCAGGGAGGGCCTGGGGAAGGTGGGCTTAGCCCCTGGAGGAGTGCTATAATCAAGACCTATGGGAGAGAGGAGTGGCCATCAGAGGGGTGGTCCAGTACCCTGAGAATTCTTTAAAAATTTTGTGTGTGCGCTTATGTATGTATGCACGTATGTGCACATGGTGGTTAGAGGTCAATGTTGCATGTCTTCCTTAATAGCACTACATCTTATTATTTAAATCTTTGTGTATATATAATGTGTGTGAATGTGTCTGCATATGCCACAGTGAGTGTGTGGAGGTCAGAAGTCAACCTCAGGTGTCGGTCCCTGCCTTTCACCTTGTTTGAGACAGGGTCTTGCCACTGGGTGTGCCAAGCTAGCTGGCTCATAAGCTCCTAGAGATTGTCCTGTCTCCATCTCCCATCTTATCACAGCAGTGCTGGAATTATAGACACGTCTTCTATGTACCTGGCTTTCATGTGAGTTCTTGGGATCTGAACTCAGTTTCTCAAGCTTGTGTGGCAAACATGGTGACATCTCCCCAACCAAGCTCTACCTTCTTTTTGAAACAGGGTATCTCATTGAACCTGGAGGTCACAGTTTTGGCTAGGCTGGCTGACCAGTGACTTCCTGGATCTGCCTGCCTCTGCCTCTTCTCCACAAGTATGTACATGTTGCCACACCCAGCTTTTTACACGGGTGCTGGGAATCTGACCTCATGTTTGTGCAGCAAGCACTTTATTGACTGAGTCATCTCTCCAGCTCCCTTTCTTTTGTATTTTTGAGACAGGGTCTTTCTATGTAGCCTTGGCTGGTCTGGTATTTTCTTTGCAGCCCAGGCTGGCCTTGAAGTTACAGCTCTTATACCTCAGACCCCTGAGTGTTGGGGTAACAGGTATACACTACCATGCCTAATTCCCAAATTATAACATCTCACCAGCCGTGTGCACTGGGCAAGGTGCCCCCACCCCTAATCAGGCCACTTCTGCTCCCTCAGGTGTAAACCTCTGAAATTTCAGCTTAAGGCTCCCCATTCCTTCTTTGTGGGAACTGGAGATTTGCCAGACATGGGGCGGGGGGAGGTGTTGGTGTAAGAGGGAAAGAGTAAAGCTTCCTGGGGTTTACTGGAGATCCCCAACCCCTTTAACTCTCAACCAGTATCTCTCCAAAGAGGACACACTAAAGCCCTTGCTACAGGCAGGTTTGGTTATTACTTGTAATCCAGCATCTGGTTGACACAGGAGGGTCTTAGCAAGTTCAAGACTAGCCTAGGTCACATAGCAAGTTTCACACCAGCCTGGGCTACATAGTGGGGCATGTCATAACCAAATGAAACCAGACTACACCACACCACATCATACCATATCACACCATACCAAATCATTGCTTCCCCCTGTGCTATTTAACATGGCCTTTCCCAGGGCTTGCTACAAGTTGGGCACCGTTTCCCACGGGCAACTCTGTGATCTTTGTGATCGTCAACATCCATCAGCATGCACCTGCTGTGGAGGACATCCTACCAGGGTTCTAGTAGCAGGCTCCAAATCCCAGCTGCACAATTTCAGGCTGGGGAAGTCATGTCTGGTCTCAGAGCCTCCAGTTTCCCATTTTGTGTGTTAGAGATGATGGTGTGCCTACATCCCTACGGCATCTTAAGGATTGAATGATAAAGTGAGTTTCTGCACCCTGTGCCCTAAGGGAAGAAAAGATGCATGGAGCTTTTCCATTCCATCTGCTCCAGACCTCACTGTGCTGTGCTCATGGAACCCACTTTCACCAACAGAGAGGTTAATGGTTTCCTTAGGGCCTGGTGAGGAGAGGGCCTGAGGGTGCATGGGCATCCTGGCAGCAAGTGTCCTGGGTGGAATATCAGGTAGGAAGAGATTGGGCCTTCCCTGACAGTGAGGCTGGGAAGAAGGCCAAGGGCTCTTGCCCCACCCTGACCTGTGCAGGAACCACCACCAGAATTTGTGTTCTGCTGGTGGTCCTATGGGGACCCCTAGAGGCTGATTTTGGCCCTGTCAAGGGCTTCCTCTACCACCCTTGACAAGTGGCCTGAACTTCCAAGAGAAAGTGGGGCCTTGGATTGATGACTGGAGGCCCGTGGACTGCTTCTTATGACTGTCCTGTCCCCTGTGACATGCAGGAGATGTCCATGAGTTACTAAGTCCAAGGGCAGCTGTGGTTCTAGGGCATCTGTGGTCCTATTCAGAGCCATGCCTGTGGGCAGTGCTGCCTCTACCTGTAAACCAGCTGGAAACTTTTCTGCTGGTGTGATCTTTCAGGTGCAACCAGGAGTTTAGGAATAGGGTCTGCACATGGAAGATAGTCCCAGGCTGGTCTGAAAGTATCTTCAGAAACAACTGGAACACTCCAGCTCCTACCTCTGGACTTTCTATTTTTACATTGCTGGGGATGGAAGGCAGGACGTTGCCCATGCTAGGCAAACATTCAACCACCAAACCATGCCCCCAACCCCTCATTGGGGAATTCTAGGCAGGGGCTCTACCACTGAGCTACACTCCCAGTCCCTCACTGGGAGATTCTAGGCAAGAGTTCTACTACTGAGTCACCCCTTGTCCCTCACTGGGGATTCTAGGTGCTCTACCACTGAACCATGCCCCCAGCCCCTCACTGTGGGAGTCTAGGCAGGTGCTCTACCACTGAGCCTTGCCCTAGCCACCCACTTAGGCGATTCTAGGTAAGCATCTACCATTGAGTCACACCCAAGGTCACCTTTTGATTTGATAGATGGAGAGACCCAGGTCCAGACAGAGAGAGCCATTTTCCTGAGGTCATACAACAGACGAATGGGAGAAGTGGGGTCACCTGAGAGGTTTGGACTTGGGTGGATCTGTGCTTCCGCTGGAATGAAGGGGATGGGGTGGGAGGGAGAGAGGGATGGAAGGAGGCTGCTCCTGGGTTTTCAGAGGTAAGAGGTTGGTTGTCTGGTCATTCATGGTTCCACAACTTGCAGTTCCACCTGCACGATGTTTGTTGAGTACCTGAACCCTTGGTGTATTGAAGGAGATGTCCATCCTCTAGCCTGTACCCAAATGGGGCTCAGGAGCAGCACAGGTATGCTTCAGTGCACTCAGACACCTGTCTGGGGCGAGGCTTCTAGTCAGCATCCATGTGCCACCTCCATCGCACCTCATGTAAAAGTGTAATCACTTTTTATAGTATTTATGGTGTGTGTGTGTGTGCGTGCATGCGTGTGTGTGTGTGTGTGTGTGTGTCTGTGTAGGCCAGACAGAGTTCAGCTTTGGGTGTCATCCCTCAGTAACCGCAAACTACCACCTCATGTAAAAGTGTAATCACTTTTTATAGTATTTATGGTGTGTGTGTGCGTGCGTGCGTGCGTGCGTGCGTGTGTGTGTGTGTGTGTGTGTGTGTGTGTGTGTGTCTGTGTAGGCCAGACAGAGTTCAGCTTTGGGTTTCATTCCTCAGGAAGCACACACTTCAAGAATATTTTATTTTTATTTATGCATATGAATGTTTTGTCTGCATGTGTGTAAAGGCACCAAGAACATACAGTACTTGTGGAGGCCAGAACAGGACATTGACCCCTTGCAACTGGAGTTAGAGATGGTTATTAGCTACCATATGGGTGCAGGAAACTGAACCTGGGTCCTCTACAGGAGCAGTTAGTGATCTTAATCATTGAAACACCTCTCTAGCCCCCCCCACCTCCTTTTTTTTTTTTTTGAGACAGGGTCTCATTGTGTAGTCTTGGCTGCACTGGAACTTGCTATGCAGAATATACTGGCCTTGAATGCATATAGATCCCCCTGCCTCTGCCTCTTGAGTGCTGGGTTTAAAGACATATGCTTTAACCTGTCTCACTGGGTCCTGAGACTGGCTGTTTAGGCTAGACTAGCTGGTCAGCAAGCTTCAGGAATCCACCTGTTTCTATCTCCCCAGTGTTGGGGTAAGTAGCTCTCTATAATGCCTGGCTTTGTCTGTGGGTTGTAGGGTTCAAATTTACGTCCCCATGCTTGTGCAGTAGGCTCTTTATGGACAAAAAATGTCTGACCAGCCCTTACTTTATTAATTCAAGTTAACACCTTTAATCCCAGCACTGGGGAGGCAGAGGCAGGCGGAGCTCTGTGAGTTCAAGGCCAGCCTGGTCTACATAGTGAGTTCCAGGACAGCTGGGGCTACAGGGAGACCCTGTCTCAAAAAGACCAAAAAAGAAAAAAAAAAAAGGAAACTGTAAGTCAAGTGTGGTGGCCCTCCTGTAATTCCAGCACTCAGGAGGCAGTGTCAGGAGGGTCAGGAGGATCAGGAATTTGAGGCCATTCTGGACTAAATAGTGAGACCCTGTTGAGGAGAGGAGAGGAGAGGAGAGGAGAGAGAGAGAGAGGAGAGAGAGAGAGAGAGAGAGAGAGAGAGAGAGAGAGAGAGAGGCTGTACATCACAGATTTATAGGAAACCTGCATTTCTTGCCAATGATAGATGATAACACAAAAATCAAGTTCATCAGTATATCTCATGGTCTCTTATTATATATTACACACACCATATCTATGATATACACTATTTTCTTATACTCATTAAACCACCTCACTCATTGCATGCTGGGAACTCCTTGGGTCCAGGCTGCAATGGCATTGAGGCTGTAGCAGGCTGTGGTTACAGTGTGCAAACCTGTAGTGAGAACAGAACCCCTCACATGGGTCAGTCACCAAGTACTGGAAAGGGGCAGGAAACCCAGAGTTTGGGTGCAGACAGTGGGTCAGGATGAGGTGGGGCACAACAGAGTAGGTGCAGGGACAGGAGGAATGAGCAGTCTTGGTATATGTTACTGTCTTATTTATTTATTTATTTATTTATTTATTCATTCATTCATTCATTCATTCATTCATTCATTCATTATTTAGTTTTTGTTTTTAGAGTCAGGGTCTCCCTGTTGGCTCAACTGGCCTGAAACCGTCTATGTAGACCAGGATGATCTTGATCTCACAGAGAACTCCTTAACCCTACCTCCTGAGTGCTAGGGTTAAAGGTATGTGTCACCATGCCCAGCTTTTAAAAAAAATTAATCGATTTTTAATTTAAACTTTTTTTTTTTGTCTTTTTGAGACAGATCTCTCTGTAGCCTTACCTGGCCTGGAACTCACTAGTAGACCAGGCTGGCCTTGAACTTCACAGAGATCTGCCTGCCTCTGCTCCTGAGTGCTGGGATTAAAGGCATGTGCCACCACGCCCGGCTTAATTTAAACATTTTTATTTTAATTTTATATGTATGAGTGTTTTACCTGCATGTAAGTGCATCTGTGTGTGCAATGTCTATGGAGGCCAGAAGAGGGCATCAGATTCCCTGGAAATGGAGACATGGATGCTTGTTAGCTACTGTGTGGGTGCTGGGAACTGAACCTGGGTCCTGTGCAAGAGTAGCCAGTGCTTTTAACCACTGAGCCATCTCTATTGCTATTTTAAATTATGTGTGTGTGTGTGTGTATGTGTGTGTGTGTGTGTGTGCACGTGCTCAGGTGCCAGAGGAGGCCAGAGGCATGGGACCCCTTGAACCTGGAGTTACTGGCAGTTGTTACCTGCAATGTGGGTTCTGAACACCAAACCCAGGTCCTCTGTAAGAGCAGTTAATGCTCTTAACCGCTGAGCAATCTCTTCAGCCCCATATTTTTTTGAGACAGGGTCTTCCTGTAGCTCCAGCTGACCTGGAACTCATATATAGATCAGGCTGGCCTCAGTCTCACAGAGATCCTCCTGCCTCTGCCTCTTGAGTGCTGGGATTAAAGGCCTGCTCCTCCACACCTGTTTCTCCATCTCTATTTTTTTTTTTTTGAGGTATAGTCTTCCTATATAGTTCAGGCAGGACTTGAACTTCTGATCCTACGGTTTCAGCCTCCCAAATATTGGGATGACAGGTGTACAACCATGCCTAGCTATACTGTCTCTGTGTGAATCAATTCTAACAAAAAAGCTCTAGAGGCACAGAACAAACTTTGCTGTATTCTTGACTGCCAGCTCCGTGGAATTCTAGTACTTTCTAGGCAGATTTTTTCTTGGTATTTATTTTTAGTGTGTATATGTATGATGTGTATGTGTGTTCACATGTGTGAGTGTACATGCACATGTGTGCCCCTGTGTGTGGAGGCCTGAGGTTGACACTGGGCATCTTTCTTGATCATTCTCCACTTTATTTACTGATGCAGGGCCTCTCAGTTGATTCCAGAACTCACTGATTGGATAGCCTTGCTAGTCGGTTTCCTCCAGGGACCGCCCCCCATCTCTGTCTTCTGAGGGCACTGGGATTACATCAAGCTCGCCCCACTTTTATGTGGGTTTTAGGTATCCAAACTAAACTCACAGAGATCTGCCTGCCTCTGCCTCCTGAGTGCTGGGGTTAAAGGTGTGCATCACCACGCCCAGCTTCTGATTCTGATTCATATACACACAAAATATGAAAGAAAGAGGCTTGGGAAATGCATGAGGACACAAGCATGAGGACTAGAGTTGGGCTGGACATGGTAGCCCACGTCTTTAATTCCAGCATTTAAGGAGGCACAGGCAGAGGCAGGTGGATCTCTGAGTTTGAGCCAGCCTGGTCTACATATAGAGCTCCAGGCCAGCCAGGGCTACACAGTGAGATCCTCTCTTTAAAAAAAGAAATAGATTGTGAGAAATGTCACTGAAAACCCCTTCCCCACATAACCCATCCTGTGCTTTCCTCCTTTTTCCATCCAGGAAAGCCACATTCTTGATTATTTGTCCCCCCCCCCCATATATGAAGGTATGCATTTTTCTGCAGTGTGTGTAAACACAGTAACATGCACAGTACTGCAATCTAATTTCACAGCATTAAACGCATTTTACATCTAGAAGTCCAGAGGCCCAGGGGCCAGAACCACATGGGGGGTGCAGTCAGGACTGGCACGGGGGGGGCGGGGCTCATACCTGGAGACTCTCCATAGCAGGGCTGCTCAGGGATCAGAGGGAACCCTAGTAGCTGTGGTAGGACTGTGAGGGATGGCTTTTTTGGGAGGGAGGGTCACAGGTTTGGGGATGGGGCAGGGTGGGTCAGAACCCCAGAAGGGCCATCCCAGCGCTTCATGCTGTTCTGCAGAAGAGGAATCAATCTCTCCTGCTCAAGGAAGTAGGTGCACAAAGTCTTGGCTTGGGAGGTGAGAGATGACTGGCCAACCCACATCCCTGTGGCTCAGTAGACAGCTTAATCCTGGGGCATCTGCGACCTCCAGGTTTGCAGAATTCTGAGTGAATGGATCAGGATTCTGGTCATGTTGCCCAAAATTTGAATTCTGTCTCTGTGGCTGAATGGTGGATCAATGAGTCTAAGGAACACAGTCATCTAATTGCTGAGCCACACCTCGAGCCCCTCTCTAGGATTCTAGGCAGGTGCTCCACCACCAAGCCATGCCCCTAGCCCCTCACTGGGGGATTCCAGGCAGGTGCTCCACCACCAAGCCATGCCCCTAGCCCCTCACTGGGGGATTCCAGGCAGGTGCTCCACCACCAAGCCATGCCCCTAGCCCCTCACTGGGGGATTCCAGGCAGGTGCTCCACCACCAAGCCATGCCCCTAGCCCCTCACTGGGGGATTTCAGGCAGGTGCTCTACCACTGAGTCACACCCCACCCCCACCCTGGGGGATTCTAGGCTTGAGCTCTACCACTGAGCCATGTCCCCATCTCCTAAGTGGAGGTTGGGTTTGGAGAATATGAAGGTGATGTCACTGTTGACAGATGGCTGTCACAACCTGGAGGCACTGAGGGTGATGGAGGAAAACTGGGCTCTCAAAGGCATTCATGTTGGTAGTGAACACTTGTGTGCCTCTCAGGCCTGGCTCTGTCCTTGGAACTGCAGCATGAACTGACATGCACAGCCAAACACACACCCATGTACTGGAGCATATATGTACACACAGGCACCAAATCGCATACCTGCACACACCCATCCAAACACAGGCATGGATTCCTATACTCAAACATGCACTTGCACACACACACACACACACACACACACACGTATCCTGAAACCGCATAAAGTACACATGTACACATACACCATCCAACACTCACAAAAGTGCACATATACACAAACAACCATGTGTACACACCCAGTTGCACATAGAGTACCATGGAGCGCTCTCACCACTAGAGGGGTCTAGACGCCTTCCTAGCAAATTGATTCACATAGTTTTATACAGATACTGACACACAGACACACAGACACACACACAGAGTACCAAAAAGAAAGCAAAAGAAAACAAACCTTTGAAAGATGTAGATCAGAATGGTAATTCTGGCTGTAAATCTTGCAGGTCAATGATAGTGATAAAATATGGAGGGGGATGATGCCAGGTTGACAGGGACAGGTAAAAGTTCCCTCCTATATCAATTAGCCATGTTGAGCTTTTTCCTGCCAGTGGGCCTCCAACTTGGCCCCCATCTCCAGGTCCATGGGCATCGGGTGTGCCTCCTTTCTGGCATCCCTGACTGATCTCTGTCCCCACCAGTGAGAGCTGCCTGGGGTGGGCTTCACCAGTCACCTATCCCTGAGTGACATCTGCTCATTAAACACACTGTAAATGCAGCGGAACCAGCGCACTTCATTGTCCAGTGGGTGAGGCTCCTGTCCCTGTCTCTGTTGGGCAGAGAGTACTGTTGAGATTCCAGTCTTGGCTGGTGCTCCTTCCTTCCTGGTATGCTGTCCTGAGAGGGAGAAGCAGCCTAGGGCTGTGGCCCTGCACCTGCTTGCCTCTCACTCATGGAGAACCAGGGCCAGGTGCAGCGCATGTACATGTGTACACAGATAAATGTGAGAAAAATCCTACCTCACACTTTGACACTTTGATGGAAGTTTTCTCTCTCTATCTCTCTCTCCCTCTCTCTGTGCAAATGCATGTGTGGAGATCAGAGGTTAACCTCAGGGATGATTCCTCAGGTGCCATCAGGTTTTTTAAACTCTCACTTGCCTGGAGCTTGTTAAGTAGGCTAGACTGACCAGTGAGACCCAGGACCTTCCAGTTTCTACCTCCCTAGTGTTAGGTTTACAAGCATGGACTCTCTCTCCCTCCCTCCCTCCCTCTCTCTCTCTCTCTCTCTCTCTCTCTCTCTCTCTCTCTCTCTTACATGTGTTTGCAAGGCAAGTACTTTGTTAACTGAGCCTCCTCCTCCTCCTCCTCTTCTTCCTCCTCCTCCTCTTCTTTTCTTGGGACAGGATCTCCCTGTAGCTCCAGCTGGCCTGGAACTCTCTGTGTAGCCCAAGCTGGCCTTGAACTCTCTAAGTAGCTGAAGATGGCCTTAATTTCTGATCCTCCTGCCTCTACCTCTCAAGTGCTGGGATTACAGGCATGAGCCTCCCTGCCTGATTTATGAGGTGCTGGGATGGCACCAGGGCCTCATGCATGCTGGGCAAATACTCTATAGTAGACTCAGTTTAATCCCAGTCCCATGGGAGTGGGGGGTCGGGCTATGAATTTTAACTGAAAAATGTCTGTATTTCCCTTAACCTCTAATCGAAAGCTAGCTTTTTCCTCCCACCATGAAAGGAGACCCCAGGACGTGTGCACCATCAAAACCCAGACCTGGTGGCTCAGTGCCTATCATTCCAGCACTGGGGAGGCTGAGGTAGGAGGATTGTAACTTCTAGGCCAGCCTGGACTACAGAGAGATACTCTGTCTCAAAAAAACCCAACAAACCAAACCAACACAACATACCCAGGAGGTCTCAAATTCCCCCAGCAGCTGTCACAGGTGACTGGAAAAGCTGTTTTGCTATCCACAGATTTGAGGCAATGTCAGCTGAGGACCCATCCCTAGAGCTTGTCATCAACTCTTGTTATTCAGTGACTTCATGAAAAAGCCCCTAAATAACCTGATTCTGAATGTGTTATTTAAATATTTTGATAACTGTACTTCAACAAAGTTGATTCCTGTCACCATTCTATGCGTTTTGTATTATACATCTGAAAATGCTGTTTAGGGTCAGTGGGATGGCTCAGCCCTTTAGGCTTGCTATTAAGTCTCACTACCTGAATTTGATCCCCAGGTCCCACATGGTGGAAAGAGAGAATGGATTTTCCAAAGTTGTCCTCTGACCTCCACATTCATGCTGTGGCAAACACATGTGTGAACATACACAATAAAAAATAAAACAAAACAAAAATGTTGTTTTTGAGGGGTTTTCATGGTTCCAATTCTCAGGATTCATTACTCAAAAATGGGTTGTTGAACTGGGGCAATGGCTTAGGGGGTAAAGCACTTGCTTTGCATGCATGAGGATCTGTTAGATCCCCAGAACCCAAAAGAAAAAGCCCAAGAATAATCTACCCATAAACTCTCCTCAGCTATGATATACCTGCACAAGACCAAGTCGGTAAGATCAGTCAGCATCCCAACAAGCTGCACTGATTGAATTCAGTGGGTCATTAACAGAAAAGGAGGGGACACAGGTGGGGAGGATAGTGGGCATCCTGGGGGAAATGGGAGGGAAGTTGGGGTTCCTATGGTGGATGGGGGAAATTGGGGATCCTGGGGGCAGTTTGAGTGGGGCATGGGAACAGGGAGTTGAAGTTCCTGGGGGAGAGAGAGGGGGGAACTGGGGTTTCTGGAGGAGAGGGAGGAGATGGGGTTCCTGGGGGGAGTGGGAGGGGGCATTGGGGGTTTCTGGTGGGAGAGGGAGCAGGAGTTTGGATTCCTTGGGGGAAATGGGGGCTTCTAGGGGAGTTTGAAGAGTGAGTTGGGATTCCTTGTGGGGGAGAGGGAATTTGGGGGTTCCTGGGGAGAGTTAGAGGTGAGTATAATCAAGATATACTATAGTCAGGAGTGGTGGCATACACCTTTCATCCCAGCACTCTAGAGGCAGAAGCAGGAGTACTTCTGTGAGATCAAGGCCAGCCTCATCTACAAAGTGAGTTCTAGGCCAGCTGGTGCTACAGGGAGACTCTTGTCTCAAAAACCAGCAAAATCAAAAACAAACAACAGAAAAAGATATTGTTTACCTGTATGAAATTGTCCAAGAATAAACACTGTTCTACTAAAAAGCAAACGCAGGTGTGGTGGTCTCTGCTTGCCGTTTGAGCACACACAGACCAATACCTGGGCCTCACTGGCCAGCAAGCACTTTACCCACTGCACAATCTTCAGCTGTCTCCGATTTTTCTCTTCCTCTTCTGTCTTTCCTCCTCTCTCCTTCCTTTCCTCTTCCTCTTCCTCCCCCTCAGCTCTCTTAGATGCACACCCAGAGGTAGATGTAACTTCACAGTTGGGTTCCAGCTTTCATCCATCATCCATCAGATAGGTGGGGTGGGTGGGTGGGAGGAGGCTCACAACATCCTTCAAACACACTCAGAACTGAATGTGAACTTGACACACAATAAGAAAAACATATTCGCATGTGAGGGTCACTTCCAGTCATCCAGCCATCGTGGAAACTTTCAATATGATTCTGAACCAGACACCAGTGGGTTCAAAGCAGCCCGGGGCGGCGGGGGGGCGGTGCTAGTACCTGCCTCCTCATTCATGGCTTCTGAATCCAAACAATCCAGAAAGCCCCAAAAGACCTCTGCTCTCTCTTCCTGTCCCTGGCATCCCCTTTCTTGACAGTCTGACCCCTGCCCATGTGTGAGTCTCAGCTTCCTGCTGAGGTCCCAGAAGCCTGTGGTGGCCTGTGTAGGGGAGGACAAGGCCCCAGAGCCCGGGGACATGAGGCTGTTGACATGAGGGCAGCATAGAAAGTATGGAGTGCTGGAGGGCCTCAGATGGCACCGCTTGGTGCCATGGATCAGTACTGAGGAGTGGTCCGGTGGAGGGACACAGGGATGGAACCAGGTCTCCATCTGCATCAGATGACTTCGGCCTGTTAGCTTTGGGTGGCCAACCCTTCTCCCTCTGAACACTGAGCACCAGGCTCTCCATCCTTCTTACCTCACTCCCCTCACCGCCCAGCTGAAGCAGTACGCCACACTTGCCTCTATTGCCAGCTGTTCAGAGTCTGTTGTGACAGATGCCGATAGGCAACTTTGAAATCTTCATGTGGATCCTGGGTACCAATCTGGACAAGGAACCTCCTTTCAGCCCTTGCTGCCTTCCCCACCCTCCTTACCCCAGATCCGCCCCTCAGTCCTGCAGCCTCAGCCTGCCACCTGGGATGAGTTGCTCACCACTCACTCTCTTCACACAATTCCATCAAACTCCTTGCCCCAAACCCAAAGCAAGAAAATTTTGTTATTCTGTCCAGAGAGTCTGAGGCTTCTGAACTTAAATAAATAAATAGAAATAAATCAGGAGACCTTTAATGCAAGAGGTCTTTCCAGTCACGTCTGTCCCTTGGCACGACTTCTGAGTGGAAGTGAGGTGGCCTAGCTTGGGGGAATTCAACATCACTTCAGGCTTTAGTGAGGTGGCAGTGCAGGTGCTTTTGCCCCTCAGCTCCTGGTTAGATGCTTTATCTCACCTTAAATAGCTGCTGCTGGACCCACCAAGCCAGCTTGTCTCCACAGGCTGTTTTGAAAAAAGAGGCTCTGTGCTTGCTGGCTTTGGTGAACTGCTGATCTGAAAGGTGTCTGGGTACCTAGCAGATTCAGGGATGGGACAAGAGGTGGGGAGGAGAGATAAAGATGCCCTGCCGGTCCCCCAGTCATCCACTCCCAGCTCCCTAAGGCTTATACTGTGGATGTGACTTTGGAGCATTGACATGGTAGAAGCACCTGCAGGCTGCATGCTGTTGTTTTAAAAAATATTTTATTTATTATTTTTATTTTATGTGTATGAGAGTATTACCTGAATGTAAGTGCACCTGTGTCGTACAATGCCCACAGAAGCCAGAAGAGGACATCAGGTCCCCTGGAACTGGAGTAACAGATGGTCGTTAGCTGCCACGTGAGTGCTGGGAACCAAATCCAGGTCTTCTGCAAGAGTAGTCAGTGCTCTTAACCACTGACCATCTATCCAGCATCATAGGACTGTTCTTCTTATGATGAGAAATTTAATAGCAGTTTTTCTAGGAAAATTCATATCTTGATTATATGGTAAAAACAGCAGAGAATCAGCCCATGGTATTTATTTTTAAATTAAAAAAATTTAAATTTGCTTATTTTTATTTTATGTATTTGGATGCTTTGCCTGTAAGTATGTAAGTGTACCACATGCATGTAGTGCCCATAGAGGCCAGAAGAGGGTGTTAGATCCCCTGGAACTGGAGTTATAGATAGTTGTTAGGTGCCATGTGCGTGCTAGGAATCGAACCTGGGTCCTCTGCAAGAGCAGCCAGTGCTCTTAACCACAGAGTCATCTCTTCAGCCTCACAGAACTGTTCTTTTTATAATGAGAAACTGACCAACAGTTTTTCTAGGAAAATTCATATCTTGATTATGTGGTAAAAACAGCAGAGATCAACCCACGTGTACAGTGCCCATGGAGGCCGGGGGCGGGTGTCAGATCCCCTGGAACTGGAGTTATGGATGGTTGTTAGCTGCCATGTGGGTGCTGGGAACCAAACCCAGTACTTTGTAAAAGCAGCTCCTGCTCTTAACGGCTGAGCCATAACGTCAGTCCCAACAACCCATGGTATTTAAAACAATATACCCATAGGTCTGTGCTACTCTCACTGTTGGTTTGAGAAGCTTCTTTCAGCAGCTGGTGGTGGCTACTGCAGAGACTTATAGTGGTCAGAGGTCTGAGAATAAAACACTGTGAGTGCCCAGCCATAGATGGAGCAACTGTACTGTGCTGGTCAGTTTATGTCACCTTGACACAAACTAGAGTCACCTGGGAAGAGGAAATCTTGACTTAGGAATTTCCTCCATCACACCAGCCTATGGGGGCATTTCTTGATTGCTAATTGATGTAGGAGGACCTGGTCCACTGTGGTGGTGTCATCCCTGGGCAGGTGGGCCTGGGCTGTATAATAAAGGTAGCTGAGCAGGCCAGGGGGAGCAAGCCAGTGAGCAGCGTTCCTCCATGGTCTCTGTTTCAGTTCCTGCCTCCAGGTTCCTGCCTTGAGCTCCAGCCCTGGCTTTCCTTGATAATGAGTTGTGACTTGGAAATGTAAGATGCAATAAACCCTATCCTCCTCAAGTTGCTTTTGGCCAGTGTTTTATCATAGCAACAGAAAGCAATCGAGGGCACCTATCAACCCTCCTCCACCCCCAAACTTAGGGAACACTGTGGAAGAGGGTACAGAAAGACAGTAAGAGCCAGAGGGTGGGGAGGAGTGTGTGAAACATGTGTCCTCTTGACATGATGTGGCTGTTGCACTCGTGAACTCACAGCAGCTGTGGCTACTGCATGAAACATGCACAAGATTGAGCTAATCAATACTCCATCCAGCATGGATGAGGGAGGACCCTGAGGCCCCACACCTAGCTGAGAAACTGTACAGGTGATAACTGATGGGGTAGAGACAGTCACTTTTCCTTAGAGGTGTGACCCATGGCAAACTACCCAGATCCCAGTGGTCAGCCCCACACCCATGTGCATATGGGCAGCAGTAATTTGACTCAGTGGGTTATATAAGAAAAGATCCCAGGACTTAGGAGGCAGAAGCAGGAGGATTCCCATGAGTTTGAGGTCAGTCTGGTCTACATAGGGAGTACCAGGGTAGCTACCTAGTGAACCCTTTCACACAAAAAATTATTTTTATGTGTATGTGTGTGGGTATGTGCACATGAGTGCACTGCCCATGGAGGCCAGATGAGGGCATCAAATTATGTGGAGCTGGAGTTACAAATGGTTATGAACCACCATGTGGGTGCTGGGAACTGAACCTGGGTCCTCTGCAAGAGCAGCCAGTGCCCTTACCTGCTGAGCCATTGCTGCAGCCTAAGAAAAGTTTTGCCTGTACGTGTTAGAAACTACTCTGGGCTATGAGTAATGGAACAATTGCTAACACAAAATAAAAACGGGTTTATCATGTGAAAGAAACTCCAGCAACAGCCCTGGGCCACCAAGTGTTAACAGGGACTCTATGTCCTTCTGTCTTTGTGTTCCACCATCCTACGTGCACAGTTTTTTTGTGGTCACTTCAGCATTCCAAAATGGCTGCTGGAGCACTAGCTCTCATGTGCATTTCAGGAAATTGGGGGCAGTGGGTGCTTGTGTGCTCTATTTCTTCCTGTTGGCTTACATTTCCTCCATCACTCTGGCTGCAAGGGAAGCTGGGAGATACAGCTATTTAGCAGTGCACATGGATTCCCAGAATAAAACCAGGGTTTTATTTAATTATTTAATAATGGTATGTGGAGTGGGTTTTTGTGGATTTTGTCCATGTGTGTCTGTGTCTGTAGTACCTACCAACTTCCTGAATATGGTGCCCAGCTGAGGGCATGACCTGGCTTGGGTTAGCTGTGCCTGGTAGGATCCAGACCTGGCACTCTGTATCTGATAGTCAAGCAGAGGCTTCTAGAATCTTCAGGTGCAGGGCACAGACAGTAGGACCTCACAGACACTGGGTCCTTCAGCAGGTGACTATATAATCTCCTCATGTTAGATGCTCCCAGATCAGAGGGTCTGATAGCCACTATACTCACCCAAGTGTCAACCAAATGTCCTGGCACACCTCCCTTCAACTCTCGTGTGAATGTAGAGGGGCCTGAGCCCTCTCTGACCTTCATTGGGTTTGTGGGAGAAATCCCAGTGTAGGAAGAGGGCATGGGATTAAAACCTCTGCAAAGAATTCATTTGAAAACAAAGAACTACAAAAATTTAATGCAAGGCAAAGACTAGCATGGGAGAGGTTCCATCTCCTCAGATCTGATCTGCCTGGGATGTGTGCTGGCAGCCACTCTGGCTGTGGGAGGCCCTGCCCTACAGGTAGCCTCCTGCACCTGTCCTACGAAATACATTCAACGCTGCTTTGGCCCCAGAGGGGCTGCTGGCCACGGGCCCCTGTCCTGGGCTTGCCCATCTCTCCTTACACCAGTAGGGCCTGACCCTGTGACCTGGTGGCCTCTGGTGGCTCTGTTGTCATAGAGGCTGAGCCTCTGGTGGACGGGCTCACAGCTGGTCCTCATCCACCCAGATGGTTTTGCGCTGCTCCTCGCTGATCTTGTCTTTGAGGATGCGCAGCAGTTCTTCCACGCTGCTCCACATATCAGCCTCCACCGTGGCATACAGGCAGGGCAGTGCCTCCAGCTCCTTCTCCTTCAGTCTGCACATACGCAGGAACTCCTCCTCGGTCTCTGGCCGGGGCAGCAGCTTCCTGTGGGGGAGATGTTGAGGGGAACCGTGGGGAGTCTTCGAGGCTTGATGCCCACAGTGTGGACCAGAAGCTGGCTCAGAGATGGCACAGGTTGCCTCCCTGGGCCACTGGACCACACACACACACACAGACACACAGACACACACACACCACACACACACACACACATACACACACACAGGGGCTGCTGTACCACATGTCTGACATGTCTCCAGACACCAGTGGCTTTTACATGCTTCAAAATGGAACCTCAAGAGGGCAGGATTCATTTTATTTTCAGTAAAATTATTTACTTATTTATGTTTTATGTATGTGTCTTGCCTACATGTATATGCCATCATGTGCATCCAGTGCCCACAGAGGCCAGAAGAGGGCATTGGATGCCTTGAAACTGGAGTTATAGATGGTTGTTAGTCACTGTGTAGGTGCTGGGAACTGAACCTGTGTCCTCTGCAAGAGCAGCCAGTGCTCTTTAATTAACTGCTGATCCATCGCTCCAGCCCCAAGGGAGGGAATATTTCCATCCCTCCCAGTCCCCTTCCAGCTCCTCCAGTGTTCTCCCCACTGTTTCAATTTTTTTTAAAAGTAATTTTTGTTTTATTTTGTTTTAGACAGGGCCTCATGTAGCTCAGGCTGGCCTCCAACTCCAAATGTAACTGAGGAAGATCTTCAACTCCTAATCCTCCTGCCTTAAGCTCTCAAGTGCTTGGATGACAAGTGTACTCCACCACATCTGGTTGATGCAGTGCTGGGGATGGAGATCAGGGCTTTGTGCATGTTAGAAAAGCACTCTACCCTCAGAGCCACACCCTAGTCTCCCCCAAAAGTGTGATGGATACACAATTTAAAGTTTGCCATTTGAACTATTCTCAGTGTGTAGCATAGTCATATTGAATACATTCACTGCCATGCCAGGTGTTGTTGCACACATGTGATCCCAGCTCTTGGGAGTAGAGGCAGGAGGATCAAGGGTTTGAGAAACCAGCTTGGGTTACATGCAAGTTCAAGGCTAGCCTGGGCTAGATGTTGAGACCCATTTTGTTTCATCCAATCACACAACCAACCTCAGAACTTACCAAATTGAAACTGTTCCTATTAAACACTAACACCTTGGCTCCTTCCCC
>NW_008354274.1:2958129-2960629 GCF_000622305.1 Nannospalax galili | reverse complement strand
AGAAACTTAAAGCACTTAGGAAGCTCAGAAACTTGTAAGACTGAGGGGCTGGGAACAGGCCTCAGTGGGTAAACTGCTTGTTGTGCAAAGCATGAAGACCTGAGTATAGATCCACAATCCATGTAACAAGCTGCGTGTTGTCTGTGCTTGCAATCCCAGTGCTGAGGAGGCAGACACAGGTGGACCCCTGGGGACTCACTGGTTAGTCAGTCTAGCCTCAACAGGGTACGTGGTACACACACAGAGACACACACAGACACACAGACACAGACACACAGACACAGACACACAGACACAGACACACAGACACAGACACACAGACACAGACACACAGACACAGACACACAGACACAGACACACAGACACAGACACACAGACACAGACACACAGACACAGACACACAGACACAGACACACAGACACAGACACACAGACACAGACACACAGACACAGACACACAGACACAGACACACAGACACAGACACACAGACACAGACACACAGACACAGACACACAGACACAGACACACAGACACAGACACAGACACAGACACACACACAGACACACACACGCACACACACACACACACACACACACGAAGTTTACTTTTATGTGTGTGTGTATGGGGGAGTGTTTATGTGTGTTTATGTGTGGGGAATGTGTCTATACATATAGATATATGTATGTGTTTCTATGTGAGAGTGTGTGTATGAATGTGCATGTGAGGAGTGTGTATATGCATGTTTGTGTATGTATGTAGGGTGAGTATTTATGTTTGCATGTGTGTGTATGTGGGAGGGAGGGGTTGTGCAAGTGTATATATGTGTGCATGTGTGCCTGTGTGGGGGAGTATATGTGTATCTATGTGGAGGTGTGTGTATGTGTGTATGTTATGCCTCTGTGTGTGTGTATGTGTGTGCATGTGTGTGTTTGTATATATATATGTCTGTCTGTGTGTGTATCTATGTGTATATATCTGCCTGTGTGTGCATGTCTGTGTACCGGTGTGTCTATGTGTGTGTCTCTGTGTATGTTACTTTCACAAGGTGTCCACAGAGACACACACAGACACACAGACACAGACACACAGACACAGACACAGACACAGACACACACACAGACACACACACGCACACACACACACACACACACACACGAAGTTTACAAGACTTGGAAGGCCCCTCCCTAAGATTATATAGCAGTAAATAATTTCTGGGGAAAGAAGTCTCTTCAGTGGAGTTGCCTACATGCAAGCTGTACATGCAGTTCTAGGGCTGCAGCTGTGTGAACTGTCACCACTGCTGGGGTGACACCTTTTTGAGGCTGTATCTGCTTGAGCCACCCATGTACCTGTAACCAAGTCCAGCCATCTCGGTTCACCAAGGCAGACTCGGACAGACTCATTTCTTTGGTCTGTTGTTTTCTCTCTCTAGGGTTGACTAGAGAGAAACTCCCTAGACTAGAGAAAATCATGCAATAAGGTGGTTCAGACAGATGGACTGGTGAATGCAGGAGAGTGAGAGAAAGCTCTGGGGTCTTTCAGAGTCCTGGGAAGCCCTTTAATGGAAGGCAGGGAATGAGCCCAGGCCTCAATCCCCATGATCTGTTAAGGCCAGCTCCAGACACCTGGGAATCCGTCCCTCTCCTTTGTCCCTGACCTGACCTGGCCTGTCTGAGGAGGAGGAGACCTCTCTGATAATCAACTCTGGGATCTTGTCTCCCTGCCCACAAGGAGGCCAGTCTGCACATGGGCGTGGCAAGCGGGGGCTGGCTTGCCTTCAGCTGGGGATGGGGCACCGGGTGGCTTTTCATGGGCTATATAATGGAAAAAAGTCACTTAGTGGGGACTGAAATCAATAAATAAACACGTCTTTGTGGATGGCTCCAATTAAAGTGGGCATCTGGGCTTAGAACAACAGTGACAGGTATCAGGACAGAGCTGGGTGAGGATGCCACCTTGGGGGAGGAGTTGTAAGGGATGGGTAAGCACAGGACAGCCAGGGATGACAGGGTGACCAGGTGAAGGGACGGCAGGGCTGGGTGGCTCTTACATGTACCTTCTGTGCCTTTTTGTCTTGTTTTGTTTGAGACAGGGTCTCATCATGTAACCCAGGCTGGCCTTGAATGCACAGTAATCCTCCTGCCTCAGCTCTCTAAGTCCTGGGATTATAGCCATGGTCCACCATGCCTGGATTTCTCTTGCCTTTCTTTGTATGTATGTATGTGTCTGTGTATGCCTCTGTGTGTGTGTATGTGTGTGCATGTGTGTGTTTGTATATATATGTCTGTCTGTGTGTGTATCTATGTGTATATGTCTGCCTGTATGTGCATGTCTGTGTACCGGTGTGTCTATGTGTGTATCTCTGTGTATGTTTGTGTGTGTGTGTGTGTGTGTGTGTGTCTCAGTGTGTGTGTCTGGGTGTCTCTGTGTGTGCATGTGTGTGTCTATGTTTGTGTGTGTATGTGTGTGTCTGTGTATATATGTCTGATGTGTGTGTGCA
>NW_008354274.1:2954243-2956835 GCF_000622305.1 Nannospalax galili | reverse complement strand
AAACGAGAGAGAGAGAGAGAGAGAGAGAGAGAGAGAGAGAGAGAGAGAGAGAGAATGGAAAAGAAACAAAGAAAACTCCAAAGTTTTCACTGAATCCTCTTCTATGATCTTTTCTATTTGTGTGTGGTGTCTGCACCTGTTTTGTTCTATTTGCTCATGCACATGTGGAGGCCGGAGAAGCAGGTGTCCTGCTCTCTCATGCTCTACCTTACTCCCTTGAGACAGGGTCTCTCACTGAACCTGGAACTAGGCTGGAGGCCAGCAAACCCTAGTGTTCCTCCGGTCTCTGTGTCCGCCCCCCCCCCCCCCCCCCCCCCCCCCCCCCGCCACGATCAGTTTATGCAGTGCTGGGGATGGAACCCAAGGTCTCATGTGTGCTAGGTAAGCACTCTACCAACTGAACCACATCCTAGCCCTTGAGCCTTTAACGTAAGGCTGCTGCTTGACAGTGAGTATAATAGGGTCATTGTAGACAGCTGCCTTCAGGAAGGCCTCAGGCTATGCAGTGTCCCCTCCTACCTGGCTGTGTGTACCTGGGTTTGAGGTCAAGGTGCTATTAACTTTTCGGGATGCAACAGCAGGTGCTGCACTTCCTGCCTTGGAATCTAATTATAAACGCAGCACCTGTACAGGGGACATGCTCTTGGGCAGACCCGATATTCTTTGCTTCTCTCAACACAAGAAATGGCTACAAAGGTTTCTACATCTATATGAAATCACCTGAACTCAGGTGAGTTCTCCCTTGAACTCAATGGCTCTTGTATGATCCACACAAAAAATAAAATAATTTTTCTTTTGGAGTTGAGGGCAAAGGGAGGGGGACTTTCTAGTGCTAAGGAACTAAAATATTTCCATGGACAGGCAAGATTGAAGGAACCTGCCGGTTTCCCTTATTTCCTTGGCTGCAAGGATGCTCAGATAAGTTTCACAATCCATCAGAAGAAATGAACTGGCCTAGATCTGGAAGGTGTGTTTTCTTTTCCTGCTATAGCACATGTGATTTTTCTATTCATATTTTAGCAGCTGAGCTGTTGAAGCTCTTTTGGCCCAATGTCTCCTCAGATCTTTTATAAAACTGAGACAGGCTTCCAACAGGCTTAGAGTCTGTCTACCGACCTGTCGCCAGGAGGATAAAACGGGCCCGGAGAAGCCAGGCTCTGTGAGAAGTTGCAAGAGGCCCAGAAACACAAAGCCTTGTGATTTCTATACTGGCATCTCTTCTTGGTAGGAAGAGAGTAGAGCCTCTGCAAACTGTGCTGGAAAAGTCGGTGGGCATCTGATCCCAGGCTGGGGGTTGGGGGTTACCTGCAGGAGCTGGCCGAAGAAGAAACTGGCTCTGGAGAGGCGGGGACTGACCCGAGGGTCGCTGGTTGAAAGAGGCTCTTCGGGCTGCAGGGTGTTCTGAAATGAGTTTATCAATCAACCTGGCTGAGCAGAGGCTTCTGCATATAATGCTACTGGAGAGACATCACCTGTCCCCAGGTTCCCTGCAGCTGGGGCTGGGGGAGGCGACTGCCAAAACAGAGGCGAGAGTGGGAAGAGCTGAGTTCCTGAGTCCCCCCACCCCCACCAAGCTGCAGCTTGGAAGGGTTCTCAGGGACAGGAATGGGGGTCTTTGTGGGAGATGCCCTTTCCAGGAGCCAACCCCCTGCAAGGTATCTTGGCAATGGCATAACCAGATTCTGCTTGTTAGCTCAGGGGAGGAAAGGGGAGACTGGCAAGGTCCCTGTTCCCAGCACCCACTGGCTCCAGCGGACTTACCCGGAGGGTGCGCAGTGTGTGGTGGGTGCCATCTGCTTCTTCCCGATTGCCCCTGTGCATCAATCGCTGTAGTTTCACAAGGAGAAGCTGTTGAGCCCTGGGAGGGGACATGGGACAGCATCAGGGCTAGAACAGGACAGGGTATATGATTGCAAGATGCTGGGACTGAGGGCCCCATTGAATTGGGATCCAGCCTCCTGCAGACCAACTATGGGGCCACATCCTCTGCACCCTAGTTTTTTCATCTGAGTATCGGGCTGACTGAGACCCACTACCCAGTACTGCAACCCAGAGTGCAGGCTCAGAAAAGCAGGAGTCACTGTGCAGAAGTACAGACACATGATGTGTCTCCTGACACTTGCTGAGGTTCAGACCTTGGGCAGCTGCCCAAGGAAGATAAAAACAAATGACTAAAGGGCTGGGGCATGGTTCAGAGACAGAGGGACTGTCTAGCATGTACAAGGCTCTGGGTTCCAGACCCAGGACAACAGAAGGAAAAGAAACAGCCAGGCTGAATGGGGCAGGCCTATCATCCCAGCTCCTAGGGGATAGACAGGGATGAGGGCAGAAGGATTGCAAGTTCAAAGCAAGCTGGCACAACTTGGCCAAACTCTGTCTCAAAAAGTAAAGAAGGCTGGGAATGTGGCTCAGTGGTAGAGCGCCTCTGCCTCCCAAGTGCTGGGATTAAAGGTGTGCGCCACCATGCCCGGCACATTTTTAAATTTTTACTTTTGAGACAGGGTCTTAAGAAGTCCAGGCTGGCCTCAAACTCACTATGTAACCAAGGATGGTCTTGAACTCCTGATCCTCCACTGGAGCCTCCACCTCCTG
>NW_008354274.1:2935091-2952594 GCF_000622305.1 Nannospalax galili | reverse complement strand
ACCCTGAGTATCGGGCTGACTGAGACCCACTACCCAGTACTGCAACCCAGAGTGCAGGCTCAGAAAAGCAGGAGTCACTGTGCAGAAGTACAGACACATGATGTGTCTCCTGACACTTGCTGAGGTTCAGACCTTGGGCAGCTGCCCAAGGAAGATAAAAACAAATGACTAAAGGGCTGGGGCATGGTTCAGAGACAGAGGGACTGTCTAGCATGTACAAGGCTCTGGGTTCCAGACCCAGGACAACAGAAGGAAAAGAAACAGCCAGGCTGAATGGGGCAGGCCTATCATCCCAGCTCCTAGGGGATAGACAGGGATGAGGGCAGAAGGATTGCAAGTTCAAAGCAAGCTGGCACAACTTGGCCAAACTCTGTCTCAAAAAGTAAAGAAGGCTGGGAATGTGGCTCAGTGGTAGAGCGCCTGCCTAGAATCCCCCAGTGAGGGGCTGGGGTGTGGCTCAGTGGTAGAGCGCCTGCCTAGAATCCCCCAGTGAGGGGCTAGGGATGTGTCTCTGTGGTGGAGCTCCTGCCTAGAATCCCCCAGTGAGGGGCTGGAACATGGCTCTTGCTGGTCTAGGACGCCTCTGCATCTCACAGCTCCTTCCCCAGCCTTACCGGCTGTAGCTTGGGATGGTTCCCATTTCCAGGTCTTGGTCTGTGAAGGGGTCAACCCGCGCACACAGCCACTCATGCCTGTCCTGGTACATGGTGTCTCGTACATGCACCACGTCATCACACCTCAGGGACATGGTGCAGGCATCCAGTTGACTGGAGATGTTCAGGTTTAGCCGGATGTAGAATGAATCTCCTGATGTGATCACGCCATCCTCCATCTCCTTCAGCAGCTTCCGGTACCCTGAAGGGGGACACATTTCAAACACTTAAGCACCCCAGAGATACTGTGCCTGTACAATTGCTTAAAGCTCACAGCTAGGGACAGATCTTCCTCCCTGTGAATGCCATGCCATTCATGGGTTTCCCTTTTTATCTTGGCTGCCAGGAAACTCAGAACTAAAATTTGTACCCAGCCACAATGTTTATCTTACTAGGGTCTATACTGCAGGCTCCATGTGTTTCCCAGCACTACATGGGGCTTGGCTTTTATTCTTTATATTCCAACTAGCACTTAGCACATAGATCACACACATTCTTAGATTCAATGACTTTTCACAAATGTATATACATGTGGGTAGTGTCTACTGTGAGCCCTCTGATAAGGTTAACCTTATCTCAATTGCTGTTCCCCAGCTAAGCTGTACCTCACATTGCATAAATGGGAACAAATAACATAAACTCTTTTGTTTCTGGCTGCTACTGCTCCTCATGCTGTTTGCAAGACCCATTTGTCAGGACGCAACCATGGTGGTACAGGTTCTTTTTATCGCTGTATAGTATTCTATTCTGCTGAGTTAATGAGATATACTCTTTTCTGTAGACGGGTGTGCTCATTGTTCTTAGATAAATACAATAACTACAGTCACCAGGTCACTGCCAGCCAGTACCAAGGCGTTGGTAGATAAATGACAAGTGTGTTTTCTAAGTTGTTAAGACAGTTACATGTGCTACAGAAACTCAAATGTTACTGACCTTTTGAGTAAATTTTTGCAAATCACGTTGGAACTATCCTGGGCTTACACTACGAATCTAACAAATGCTGCAGGCTTTCAGTGAACACCTATGGTATTCATCTATAATATAAATCGTCAACTGTGCTCCAGTTGCAGAGGTGTGACTTGATAAAGCAGAAGCTGTAACAGCCAGGCCCTTAACAACCTGCCAGCTGGGTCAGTGTGTAGAAACAGGGATTCTTGCAGGGTCCTTTAGGGGCGTCCAGCATCCTCTCAGAACACCTGCCTTCCAGTATTTCTGAAGTCTTCAGAGCTATGCCACCGTTTACCTCTAGGGGGAGCTGCCTACACTGCGCTTTGCAGTTCTGTGGCCTGGGGTCGGGGTATTACCCAGATCGATTGATCTATCTATCTATCTATCTATCTATCTATCTATCTATCATCTATCTATCTATCTATCTATCTATCTATCTATCTATCTATCTATCTTCTATCTGTTTATTTCAGGACTGGAAAGTCCAGTCTCAGGAGCAGGGAGGCACGGACCTCCTGTGTGGGGTCAACGGTACCCCATGTTTGGGGATAGAACATCACTGCTGGGAAGGGGTGCCAGGGCCGCTGGTGAAGCTGGGTGGCTATTTATGCTGTGTTCAAATATTCATGATTCCCGTGGTTAAAAATAAGACCCAGCTGCAGAGAAAATCAGGCTGGAAAACCTAGAGGTGAAAATACGATTCTGACTCTCAGAAAACAGAGAACAAAGCTTGGGGTACATCTCCTGGGCAGAGGAGCTGCTTGGGGGCAGGCTAGGCCAGGAAGGGGAATCCCTGGACATAAGCCAATGAAGTTGAGTGGCCTGCCTGGACAGAGCTACTGTGGGTATGGGCTGGGGAGCCAAACTTCCACCAGGAGGCACACTTCCACCAGGAAGGGTGGGCCTGGGCTCATGTCCCCTGAGTTTCCAGGGCAGGTTTATGGACTTGGCCCAGGACGCAGAGAGCTGCCCTTCCTGTCTGCTTGTGTAGGAGGGGCTCCTTCCTGATAGTGCATAGACGAGCAAGGTGAAGCTCTGAGTGTGAGTCCTGCACCCACCCTTGTGTGGATCAGGACTCACCTTCCTGGTTGACCTTGTAGTGCAGGGTGACTGGGCCGCTACACCTTTGGATGGTCCAACGGGCCTCTTCCTTTGTACACGCATCCAAAGGGACACTTTGCCTCTCTCCTCGGATACAACCTTCCAGCTACCAGACAAAAACGAGTTGTTATTTTCCTTCAGCCCTGCAGGTGGGCAGAGCCAAGGGACTGAGGTGATCCCTGTCAGAACACGGGGGGGGGGGGGGGGCCCTTCCCCCTTCCCCCAGACCCCCCACATTGGGGGGGGGGGGGCACCGTGCTGGGTAACACGGGGGGGGGGGGGTACCTTCCTCCTTTCCCCAGATCTCACACATTGAGGGAGGGGGTGCACATGTCTGTGGGTGTGCGTTTGTAGAAGGGCCTGAGGACAGCCAACAGTCCTGCTTCCATCCCTCACCAGCAGTAGTTGGTGGCCCTCACGCAATCCTGCCCTCTCGGCCACCGAGCCCGGCTTGACAGAGTGGACGAAGCTCCCGCGTGCGTTGCCGCCCAGGAGGGTGAGTTGGGTGATGAGCCCGTCGCCATTTAGAGTCATGTGCTGGACCGAAGGCCCCGGGCCTCTCATGTGACCTCCAGACGTGACCGACGGCCTGAAGGGCCTGAGTTGGGAAATAAAAGAGGCAGCTGGGTTCCAAATAGAAGGGTTGATCCCAAGACAGGCTAGCAGGCTGGGGGGCCGATACTGGAGGCCTGGCTGCCTGCCCTTCAGGCTCTGCAGCCTCAGGTTCCCAGTGACCCACACTTGTAGCCCCCTGGCCACAAGAGGTAGGAATCACCACCTGCCCCTCCCTGGGTGGGTCTTGTTTCCTTCCCTGGACAGGCTAGGAATAAAGGGAGTGGTTTTTTTTTTTAAAGACCGGGTCTCATTAAACCCATTTACATAGCAGAGAATGACCTGGAACTCCTGATTCTCCCATCTCCACCTCCCCAGTGCTGGGATTACAAGCATGCACCACCATACCCCACTTCTTATGTGGGTCTGGGCATTCGAATCCAGCTCCTCATGCTTTCATGGCAAGTACCTTACCAACCATCAACAGAGCCATCTACCCAGATCATTCCCTGTACCTTTCTAGAGAGAATTTCCGGAACATGAGGTTGACCTGTTCCAGGTCATAGGTGTCCAGTCCCTCTGACTGGTGTGAAGAGGAGGAAGAGTGGATGGAGGGGGGTCCAAAGGAGTAGCGTTCATGATTGTCATCTGTGGAGGATAGTGAGCCAGTCAGGGCACAGGAGCATCCGGGAGCACAGCGGTCTGTCCCTGGGCCATCTCCTCCCACCCTGAGCAGCCAGGTAGCCCAGACACAGGCAGAACAAAGCTGAACAGTGGTATAGGCTTGCAGCCTGGAATACGGGGAGAGTCAGCGTCCTCTAGAGGCAGAGTACAGGGTTGTACCCTGTGGCCCAGGCTGCCCTCTAGCTTGTGATCCTCCTGTCTCCCCTTCTCAAAGTGCTGGGATTACAGGTGTGCACCTAGACGTGGGTTGGGGTGAGGTAGGAATCCTGACTCTTTCAAGGCAGATGGTCAAGTTCAAAATAGGCATTTTTAAACATAAAAATATTTATCTTTATTTTATGTGTGTATGAATGTTTTGCCTACGTTTGTAAATGCATCCATGCATTCAGTAACCTCAGAAGCCAGAAGAGAGGGCGTTGGAGTCCCTGGAACTGGAGTTACAGATGGTTGTGAGTGCCATGTGGGTGCTTGAAATCAAACCCAGGTCCTCTGCAAGAGCAGCCAGTGCTTTTAACTGCTGAGTCATCTCTCTAGCCCTCGACATTTCTTTTTTTAAAAAATATTTTATTTATTCTCTGTATATGGGTGTTTTGCCTGCATGTATATACCTGCACCTGTGTCTGCAATGCCTGAGGAGGCCAGAAGACGGTGTTGGATGACTGGAACTGGAGTTACAGATGGTTGTTAGCTGCCATGTGGGTGCTGGGAACTGAACTCAGGTCCTCTACAAGAGCAGCCAGTGCTCTTAACTGCTGAACCATCTCTCCAGCTCTAGACATCTCTTCTTATGGGGCCTCACCAGGTACCTGCACTCATTCACTGATGTGTACGTGTGTGTGTGTGTGTGTGTGTGTGTGTGTGTGTGTAGGTGCATGTGCCTGTGCATGCTCTTGGAGGCCACAAGAGGGTGTCTGCCCTGCTCTATCATGCTCTGCCTATTCCTTTGAGGTAGGGTCTCTCCCTGAACCTGGGGCTCAGGCCTTGGCTCAGTGGAAGTCAGCAAGCCCCAGCAGTCCCCCTGTCTCCACCCCCATCAGAGCTGGGGTTATAGGTGCTACTGGGAATACCTGGCTTGTGTGGTCCTGGGATCTGAGCCCTGGTCCTTATGATTGCGGAATAAGCACTCTTACCACTGAGCCATCTTTTCAGCCCTCAGTTGTTTTGGAATTGGGCTCTGAGGCTCTCATTTTGTGACCCCTCCCCCCCGCCTCACCATCCTCTTCCACTGACTCTTAGACTGTGGGTCTGGGGTCCCTTCTCTTTTCTTCCAGCTTGGTTGGACCCTAAGCACCCTGGGGTGATATACACTAGCACAGAGCCACTGGGGGTGAGGAACCCGCTGGTCCTGCTTGGGACTGATAGCAAAGGCCAATTTTACAAAGGGGAATTTTTCCCGACACCCACAGCGTGCTTTGGACTCCTGCCCAGGAGTCACTTCTCAGCTTCCTCTTTCCAAAACTCTCTCGATTCTTTTCATTACCCAGCCTCCATTAGGCGCTAACCTCTCTTTAACACTTGATAGCTTGTGATGGTCCCCAATTACAGAGGATTGCTAATCTTTCCATTTTATCAGCTGGCAGCCTCCGCTAGCCAGGGGCTGCAGATAGGGCTGAGGAGGCCAGGCACGTGGGGAGCTGGCAGGGCACACTCATGGGACTCTGAACCACAGGCGCCCGAGATGCCAGTAGGACAGGGGCATGGGGACATCTGAGGCATGGGGGTGGTCATCTTCAGGCTGTCTTCCTCACACTGACCCAGACAAGTCAGGCATGTGTCTTGGGTTCATTGCCCTGATATTGTGATCTCTGCCCAGCAAGGACTTGGGGGACATGGCCTGTGTCCTAACCCTGGTGGGGATGGGCTGAGTGGGAACTCCTTGGCTGGGAGGAGCAGATAGGTGGGGCTTCACACAGGCATTAACATGTGTCCCCAACATGTCCTTAGTTCCAGCTCTGTGAGGAAGCCATTTGAGGGCCATCCCCAAGTTCAGTCCCAGCCTCCACTTCAAATTTCAGGACATAAAACATCACTGATTCCCCACTGTCTTAGTTTTTCTCTCTTCTTCCTTCCTTTTTTCCCCTCCCTCCTTCCCCTGTTTCTTTCTAGGTCTCATATAGCCCAGCTGGTCTCAAACTGCTATTAGTAGCCAAGGCTGATTCTCCTATCCCTATCTCCCAAGTGTTGGGACTACAGGTGTACACACCACACCCTGCATCCATCTTCCCACCTTCCCATCTTCCCATCTTCCCTCCCTCCCTCCCTCCCCTTCCCTCCATTCTTCCCTCTCTCCCACCGCTTCCTCTCTTCCCCTCCCCTCCTCTCCCCTCTTCTCCCTTTTCCTCCCTCCATCCCTCCGTCCCTCCCCCCTTCCTCTCTCCCTCCCTTCTTTTCTTGACAGGGTTTCAAGTAGCCCAGAATGGTGTCTTACTCTCTGTGTAGTCAAAGATGAACTTGAACTCCTGATCCTCCTGCCTCCACTTTCAAAGTACAGGAGTGTGCCATTAAGTCCTGGGATGGAACCCAGGGCTTCATGTGTGATAGGCAAGCACTCTATCAACTGAGCTAACTCCCTAGCCCATCACTGGGGAAGTCTAGTGAATCGCTCTATTGCTGAGCTACACTCCATGTCCTAGAACTCTTCCTTTTAAAATCCAGAGTTTCTCACTGGTTCTTCAGTTGAGTGGACTGTCTTACCTGCAAATCACAGAAGCTCCAGGGTCTCTGGGTTCAAGCAACTCTCAGACTTCCCCCCCATACCTATTTCCCCAGGGACTACCATATGCACAGCCTCTCTCTAGCCAGACCCTGTCCTCCACAGGTCACCATGGTCCCTCTGGGCCTGGCACATACATACCGTCAAGGTCTAAGGCATCAAACCCACTGCTGTCAATGTCTTCCTCCAGTGTGCTGCAAAACACAAACCAGGGGTGGGAACAGCACACATGTGAGGAGGTGTGCTCATGCAGATGAACAAAGGGAAGCTTCTGGAATGTTCTGGCTTTCCAACAGGTCTCGGTTATAAGAGGGCAGTGAGGGAAGGAAGGAGAGGGTGAGGAGGGTTATGTGAAGTTGGAGTATGCAAAGGAGAGAGACCAGGCCTGCAGTGGCTGCGTCTTATATCAGCTGAAGAGGGCACAGAAACAGGTGAGCAGAGGCCAGGTGGTGCCAGGTGTGGTGGTGCATGCCTGTAATACCAGCACTCAAGAGGCTGAGGCAGGAGGATTGCTAGTTCAAGTCCAGCTTGGGTTACAAACAGAATATCTGGAGGCCCCATCTGCTATTTACAACTCTGTCATGGCACGACCTGGTCACACTTGCTATCCATATCTGGCTCTGAGGGAGAAGAGTACTCACTAGGCTGCAGTGGGTAGGAAGAAGCCTTGGCTGTTCACAAAGGTGCAGGCAGGCACAAGGGGCTTCTGGAACCCTCTAACCACTGGTCCAAACTGGACAGGGAGGAGCAGGTCCCCAGGGGGACTGGGTAAATGTTCTCACAGATGTAGACTGGGCTGATGGAGAGTCTTGGGTGGGTGTCCAGAGCTGCCCTGGGAAGTTCATGACTGGGAGACCCTGACTCAGGCCCCAGCGGGATTGGAATATAAACCCAGCTCCTTCAGCCCTTCCAGAACCACCACCTGCATCTGACTTGTGGGGTGTGTGTGTGTGTGTGTGTGTGTGTGTGTGTGTGTGTGTTTATGTGCGTGGTAGCCAGAGGACAAGAGTTTCAGGCCCTGGTTGGCCTGGAACTATGTTGACCAGACTGGCTTTTAATTCACAGATGCCTCCCAAGTGCTGGGATTAAAGGCGTGCACCACTATGTCTATTCCCACCTTGTATTTTGAGACAGTGTCTCTCACTGGTCTGAAGCTCACTGATTAGGCTAGATTGGTGGTGGGTGAGTCCCAGGGACCTACCTATTTCCTTGCTGGGATTAAAGCACATAGTACCATACCCAGCTTTTAAAATGTTGGTTTTAGGGAACTGGACTCAGTCCTCCTGCTTGCAAGGCAAGCACTTTCCTGGGTTATCGCTGCAGCCTAGCCCTGACTTTGAGTGCAGTGTGACTAACTAGAACCCAAGCAGCTGCCACCTCTGCTTTGGACTTTTTTGTGCTGCACTGGTGCTTTTCAAGAAATGAGAGGCTGGGGAGGAGGTACTTGTGGGTCTCTCATCCTTTGGATGAAAAAAAAAAAAACCCCAAGTCCTGGGCCTCAAGAGCTGGGAACCTGATCTGGGAGCAGCATGGGACAAGAGGACCCAGCTAGCTGAGGGGGTGAGTCCTTATTCCAGGCCTCAACTCTCTCCACTTTCTTCCTAGGGTGCTAAGAAACCCAAGGCGTTTGTAGCGATGCAGGGGCCTGGAGATGGGTCAGCCAGCCAGCCACGGCCCCCACCGGCCACTTACCCTCGGTGTGGAGCATCTTCCTTGCAGCGTCTGACGATGGAGTCGTTTCCCGGGGGCTCTGGGGTGATTGACATGACGCTACTGCGGCTCCGATGGGGCTGCTGCGAAAACGGCTCAGCTGTGTTACTGGATATTTATACACGATGCCTCTGCGGGCATAAATATTATATACGCGGGGACTAAATTTAACTCAGGGTTGTTCCTGCCCAGAGTTGGGCAACACAGGCCAAGCAAGCTGGTTCTTAGCACGACCTTGGCTGGAGGAGGCAGGGCTCAGGCCTAGGGCAGCCGGTAGAGCTTGAAGCACAGCTGCTCATACATCTGCTCTCTGGGAGGAACAGGTTGGAACTGCTGAGCTGGAGAGGCGGAGCTGAGGCCTCAGGACCCTCGGCCCTCTCGCAGGGTGAGCTCCATGGCCGGTGACTGCACCTGCCTGTGGGTATCTGCTTTGGACTCGGTGGGTCCAGAGAGGAGAGTGTATAAGCAGCTACGGGGGGTGTACTGGGGATCCAGGTGGATTTTGCCCCAAAGAGCTGATACCAGACCAGGTACCGTCATTATAGAATCTCTACCTCCCCCAGGGTCTGATTTGAGAAGCTGAGCTGACATTTCCCAGGGCACCCTTCCGGCTTCGAATTTCTAATCTGATGCCTTCTGTGGTCTGATTGGTGACAAATGGAGAACTGAAAGTGATGGAAAGCTGTGACCCTGCCTAGCTCTGTCCAGGAGAGGGGGTGCTGGGCCTGGGGAAGGCAGGGGAGGCAGTCTCCAGTTGTGTCTGCAGTCCCAGCCTTGCCCTCCGCTTCCCAAGGCAGCACCCGGAGTTGCCTGGGGCTGCCAAGTAGCAACAGAATTCTGGGCAGCCTGTGCTGCTAGCCACAGTCCCGAGGAGGCCCATCTCCTCCTCCCACCAAGTGTTAAATTGGGAAAGGAGACAGCTAGCAGGTGTGAATGCATTGTGGGGCCTGGAAGGGAAACATCTTCAAATAACCATCAGGAAGACCCTGGGCTGTCCCAGGATGCACCCTGTCTAAGTGGAGGGAAGCCACTCACCATCTTTGAGAGAGAGCTGGTGATAGGCAGTGATCGGGAGGAGCTGGGGCTGCCATCCGGGAAATCCTCTTCCTGCCCCTTGACTGTCCGCATAGGAACCGTGGCACAAAAGATGGGGGTTGGGGGTAGAAAAGGAAGGGAGAGGGATGTTAGAACTTCCAGTTGGCACCCCAAACGTCTGCTAACAAGGATGTGTGCAGATGGTGCCAGTCAGGAGCTTGTTCACCCTCTAGGGCATGCACAGAAGCAATGATAAAACCTTCAGTTCACTTTACTGCAGGTGGCCTAGGTTTGCTCATTAATACAGCCTGCCCGAGCCCACAGGCTAAGGGTGGTCCCAGTCAAGACTTAACCATGTCACTTGTCTCTGGGGACTTACACAGTATCCCTCATGGGGGTGCACAAGCTCTCCCTAGTTTCCTCCTCATCAAATCTGGGCTCTGTCTTAAACAAGGCAGACTGATAGCAGACCATGGCAAATGTCCATCACCTCTTGAGCAGAGTCCCCTTTGTTGGCCCTGATTGCCCCGGGGCTGCACGCCCACCCCCCTCAGCTTTCTGTGACAGCTGTCACTCACACATTTCTACTTGCTTCCTGAGGTGCCTACATGTGTACTTGTGTGTACACAGACGTACAGACACAGGTGCCCATACTGTGAAGGGACGACTCTCCTGGACCCCCAGCTCTCCCACTAGGTGGACTGTCAGGCCTGGTGAGCCGTGATGAAGCCCCTGGCCCTGCAGCATCCTTCTCTTTCCTTTGGGGCACACTATTTGCATCACACAAGCCCCCGGGCCCTTTGCACATCACCTTTGGATAAAAAGGTTGCTGAGATCTCGGATATAACCACGAGGGAGCTCAATCAGACCCCAGTTCTGAACTCCCTGCCCACCATACCTAAAGAGACCTATCTAGAGCCCAGGTTTGGATTCTTCTCGCCCATCCTCCACAGTCACAAAAGCAGGATAAAGGCCAGGAGCTCAGGATGGCTGCTCTCTGCTGGAGGACTCTCCGCCAGCCCTCCTGCTTTGTTTCAGGATGGCAGGGCATCTTCCCACACCCTGCTTACCTCGCTCTCTCCGCTCCTCTCCTTCCATAGGCTGTGTCCCTTGACCCAAATTCTCCCTTTTCCAAGCTTGGTGAATGGTTCAGTCTTTCCCAACTGCTTCCTGAGGTGACCCCTGCCACTTTCCACCTCCTTATGGTGACCCTTCTCTAAGTGCACAGGTCCTGGGGTATAATCTGGAAACTTCCAGCACCTGCCACAAAGCAGGAACTCAAACTGTTTTGTAGACCTTTGCTAGATCACCCCGAGTTGAAGGGAGGCTGACAAAGTAGTCATGGGAAGCAGCCTGCTGTGGAGAACCAGGGCTTTATGTCTGAACTGGCAGCCCCGTGCACCTGGGCACTGCCACCCAATGATAGAGAAAGGTCAAAGGTCTTTCTGCTGATGAGTCATGAGGAAAAATGCCCAGTTCAGGGACTGGGGAGATGGCTCAGTAGATCAAGTACTTGTCATGTAAGCATGAGGACCTGAGTTCAGATCCCCAGTACCCACGTGAATGCTGAGTGGGTGTGGCAGCCCAACTATAATTCCAGAGTTTTGAAAAGCTGACACAGGTGATGCCTAATCTAGCCTCATCAGCCAGCTCTGGGTTTAATTGACAGATCCTGCTTCAATAAATAAAATGGAGACCAACTGAGGGAGATTCCCCATGTCAGCCTTGGACCTCTGCATACACGTGCACACACACCTGCACTGTATATACACAGGTACATGTACACACATAGGAACAAGCACACACACACACACACACACACACACACACACACACACACACACACACACATACACCGTGAACATATTCATGCCAAAAAGAAAAGATACCTAGTTCAGTTGGAAGGGACCACAGAGGTGACACAGGAGTGGTCAGGCCACCTGCATGCTTCTGATGACAATGAATATTAATTACCGACAGATGGGCACCCACCACCCTGAGACCTCTGAGGCCTTGCTGGGTCAATCCTACAGGGCCTATTGCTGCAGCGGGAGGAACAGATGGAACGAGAGAGGCAGGGTGACAGATGAGTAAGGGCGAGAGGGATCTGGGCGGCTCACTAACCTTGAAAATCGGATGCTTGCTTCAGGCTGATGGGGGATTTGGCTCTCTGCAGCTGAAAGAGTGGGGAGGGGAAAGGCACAAGACAGAGGACACAAATCAAAAAGGGTCCGAGACACGTCACCGCAGCTAAGAGAAAAATAAAATGAGGAGCGATCATCCCGCCTCCCGACCCGAGGATGCCCGGCTTGGCAGACAAACATGTCTCCTGCAGCTAGAACAAGATGTGGAGGCTCTCCTGGGCCTGGATCAGGCAACTACTGGTCCAGACAAACCAGCTCTGTGGGAACACAGCTCTGGGATACCGAGGCACAGGAGTACTGCATGCCAGGATGATGCATGATGCACAGAACCTCCAGGAGCGGCTGGGGCTGTAGAGCAGCTGCCCTGACACCCTTGGTCCTACATCCTACAGTTTCCCATGTGAGTGGAGAAGCAGAGGACATTAGACTTTGATGAAGTGGCCCTTACATCCATTGGTCCATCATCAATCCATATAACTATCTGTTTACCCATCCATCCACCATTAAGCCATTCATCTACCCATCCATCATTCATCCATCCATGTAACTATGCATTCATCCATCTTCCCATCCATCTATCCACGCATCTAGTCATCATCTATCATTTCATTTATTCATGTAACCAACCACCCATCTGTCATCCATCCATCCTTCCATCCATCCATCTATCCATCTTTCTATCCATCCATCCTGCCATGCATGCCTGACTCCATTCGGTCACCTACCCTTCCATGCACACATGCACATGCTTACATACATACATCCATCATCTATCCGTGTAACTATGAATCCATACACTTCCCAATCTATCTATTCACCCATCCATTCATCATCTACCATCTCATCCATTCATGTAACTCACCACTCATCCATCATCCATTCATCCTTCCATCCATCCTCCCTTCCAGGCATGCATGCATGCCTCCATCCATTGATCTACCTTTCCATGAATGTATGCATGTATACATTCACTCACCACCCATGTACTCCCTGGGAGCCAGCCACATGTCATGGATTGCCCTGGATATCAAGAGAGGTGACAGGGTTTCTGCTGTGGTCCAGCTCCCAGCATGGTGCCAGGCACATGGCTATACTCAGTACTGATGCACTGAATAGCAAAGGAACTTGAAGATAATCTCTCTCTCTCTCTCTCTCTCTCTCTCTGTCTCCCTCTCTCTCTTTCCCCCTCTCCCCTTCCTCCTCTCTCTCCCCTACCTCTCACTCTCTCGTTTTCTCAGTAAAAATAAATAAAGGAACACATGAACAGGCATGATTTCTGTACAGAGCTGAAATAGGTCAAGTCACACCCAAGCAGAGCTCTGCATGAGGCTCCCATACTGCCACCTGCCTTGACCCCTGCCCCCAGGTACCTGGATGCCCTTTAAATTCATCCTCCTCCGGGGTGGGTGGTAGGGCAGGAAGTACTTGTTGTCTTCGGGGGACTCCTCTGAAGTTGAAGAATCATCTGCTTCCTGGCCGTTGGTCCTGGGGCTGGTGTCCCCAAGGTTCTGTGAGATGATGGTGGCTGGCAGATGTCTGGGTAGACTCTAGGCAGAGAGGGGTGAGTGTGAGGGGCAGCTGGCAGACACAAGACCATTGGCTGATGGTGCCTTTGGTCCCTTAGGCACTCCAATTTGACACTCAGCCCAGGCTGTTCCTTTCTGACTCCCTGTGCACCTGGAAGCCATGACTTGTCAGTGTAGTTCAGCATCCTGTCTCGGCACAAGCCTCTTGCTCCCCTCTCCATCCTCCTGGGGACTCCTCTTGCTTTGTTAATAGTAAAGAGGTCACTGGCTCACTAGTCCCCATCATCCTCCAAGTTTGTATTTATCTGTGTGTGTTTGTATGTGCCTGTGTGGGTGTATGTGCGTGTCCGTGTGTGTGCATGTCCGTGTGTGTGTGTGTGTGTGTGTGTACATGTGTGTGTATCTGTGCCTGTGCATGGAGGCTGAAGGAGGGTGCTGGGGCTCCATCTCTCTCGCTCTCCACCTATTCCTTTGAGGCAGGGTCTCTCCCTCAACCTGGGTCTCCCATTTTCTCAGCTGGTTTGGAAGCCAGCAAGCCCTAGTGACCATCCTATCTCACACACCTCTTAGCTGGGGTCATTGGTACGCTTGGGGATACTTGGCTTGTTATGTGTGTGCTGAGATCTCAACTCCGGTCCTGATTGTGAAGCAAGTGTTCTTACCTGCCGAGTCATCTCTCTAGTCTCTAGTCCCAATTTTATATATATCCACTGTTGTATAATGATAAGAATCAGTCACATGGTATCCCTGGGGCTTTTTAGCTGTTACATCACTTAATCTTCCCTAATAAATACATATCATTTATAGTCACTCTTTACAAAACAGGAGCCACAGAGGCACTAAATCGCTTCTAGGTGATCTAGTATTTCTTGGCACAAAATTCCTCATGGCTCCAAAAGAGCTGCCAAACTCCCCAGTGTACTCAGCACACCTTGCCTTGGCCTGCTCTTTCTTCCTGCCTCTCCTGCTTCCCATCCAATAGACAGCTGCAGCTACCACTTGCTGGCCACCTGCTGGTCATGCCTGCCTGCTGGCCTTGAATCATGTTGTCCCCAGGGCTAGAATGCTATCTGTACCACCCCTTGTCCAATTGTGGGGATCACAACTTTATGAAGACATCTAGGGGTTACTCATCAAAGAAGCTTGTACCTAGTGCTGGACTGACTGTGGGGCACAGAGAGGCCTGAGTGGAGTTCGTGTAAATCCCAAATTGTGGTGGCCACAGGGTGAAAACACAGCACAGGGGCTCCCACACAAGTAACATTACCTTTTCAAGCTTCTGTAGCTCTCAGTTGATCACAGCCAGCTGTGAGCCTCCCTCTGCCACTTCCAGTAGTATGGATGGTCAACAAATTTAACTATCCATCTACCCAATCATCCACCATCAACCTACCCATAAATCCATCTATCCATCCATCCAACCATCATCCATCATCCCATCTATCAATGTAACCACCCATCCATCATCCCACTCATCCATCCATCCATTCACCTATCAATCCAACATCCATCCATATAATCATCAATCAATCCATCCACATACCCATCCATCCACTATCTGTGTAACTATATGTTTATCCATCCTCCATCCATCCAACCACCATCCATCATCCCATCCATACATGTAATCAACCACCCATTCATCTACTCACCCATTGATCCATCATGTAACCATCCATCCACCCATCTATCCACATATCCATCCATTATCTATCCTTCCCCATCCATCCACCATCTAGCTATGTAACTATATGTCTGTCTAAACATCCATCCATTTATCCACCTATCCAGCCATCATCCATTATCTCATCCATCCATATAACTACCCACCCATCCATCCATCCATCCATCCCTCCATTCATCCATCCTCAATTCATCCATCCATTCATCCCTCCATCTCTCCATTCCTCCATCCATTTATTCATCCATCAATGCAATTATCCATATAACCATGCATCCATTCTCCCATCTAACCATCCATCCATCCATCCAACCAAGGTCTCTCTGAGAAAGGGTCTTCCTGTTGGCAGGACCAGAAGCTGAGTAGCACATGCAGCCAGGGGCAAGTCAGGGTAGGAGCTTCCCAGGTGGGACCTGCTTTCCAAGCAGGTAGTCTTTCTGGAACCATGAAGAGAAGGCCTCCTATGTTGGCTCCATGGTGCCTTTTAACTTGGAATATACAGCATTGTTGAGAAGTCATGACCCTCCATGTGGCTCACTACTGACTCTGTATTCTCTGAGACTTCAGGCCATTGCTGAACTACATGCATGATCCAGCTGATTGGAGCTGATTCCCTTTCTTTGAAGGCTCTAAGGCATAGCACTAACCTGCTGAGCAGTTCTTATGGTGTGTGTACATATATATGTGTGTGCAAGAGCTCATGCAGTTAAGGTTGGCTGGTCAGTGAGCCCCAGGCCTGTCTCAGCCTCTACAACACTGGGATTACAGGCATGTGCTACCTTGCTTGATTTTTTTTTTCATGTGAGTTCTGGGGATCAACCTCGGGTCCTCATGCTTGCATGGTAAGTACCGACTGAGCCATCTCCTCAGCCCACTCTGTGAATTTTTAATGGAATTGAACAGTCTCTGGCCAGGACCGCATCGGGGAGACTCTCAGCTACAGGAGTCCTCAAAGGTTATCTGTCAAGATGGCAGCATTCCTTCATTTTGAGATGTCCCAGGGGCTGCTGGGAAATGTTGTCAACTCACTGTCTACTGGCAAGTGTTCACTCATGGTCACCAGTGATTTTAATGAGTGCATGCATCTTAAATCTGATGATGATCCACATTACTGGGGTGCCAAGGGGAGGTTCATGGGGCTGTGATTGACTGAGAGGTGCAGAATCTTGGAAAGGTGATGTTACTTTTCTGAGTCACCCAGTGAGGAAGTTGCCACCCCAGAATGTCACCAAAGCTTCTGACTTTGAGGGAGCCAGTTCTTTCTTTTCACTATGTGGGTTCTGGGTAATGAACTCAGACTATCAGTCTTGGTGGCAAGTGCCTTTACCTTTGGAGACATCTTGCTGACCCCTGACTTTGAAATGAGTGGTTCCTATCCAACGTCAGGCAGATGCACATGTGGGTTAGAGGATGTGATGGTGCTGATGTGGGGACAGGGCTGCCCAGGTCAGCCATCAACAGGGGTCAGGAGGACACCTGGCTGTGGGTGTGGGGACACGGCTGGCCCAACCAACCTGGTCCAGGCTGCCGCTGTCCTTGGACAGGCGCCGGAGCTTGCTCTCCAGGTTGACAATGCAGGCTTCCCTCCGCACCATTTCGATCCGCATCTCATCATTTTTCTCCTCCAGCTCCCGGATCTGCTTTCGATACTTGTCCTTCTCGATTAAGCACTGTGAGTACTGAGTCTGCGCCTCGTCTCGGGAGTGGAAGGCCTGCCATGGAAGAGCTATGTGTTCACCTCAACTGAGCCAGAGTGCGACTAGGGATATGCAGCAACTCCAGTTCAGACATTGGCCAAGGGATGTACCACCCTCCATGGCATGGGGGATTAAAACCTGGGCCTTATGAGTGACTGGCTTGAAGTCAACCTCCTTAGTTCACTAAAGAAACCAAGTAAGAACCATGGTCTGTTACGGGAACCACTGAGGCTCAGCTCAGGTCCCCATGGTCCCCAAATGCCTGTAGATTTTCATCTAATTCTCTCAAGATGGAATTCATCTCAGAAACAGGAAAGACAAGTTCAGGGGGAATTTCTGTAAGGTCAGAGATGTCATGCACACTGGCAAAGAGATTCTCTTTGGCATATGCCCTGCTGGGCAAACCCAGGGTTCCCCATGATCAGGGCAGCTTTATACCTGGTCCCGCTCCCGCTCCACCTCTTCCAGCTGCAGCATAACAGTACTCATGCGGTGCTTGTACATCTCACAGTCCTTCCCCAGGGTCGAGCACTTGAGCTCCAGGTCTTCCTTTTCCTCCAGGTACTATGGGCAACACGAGGCATGAATGAGTGCACTGAGTCCTCAGTAGGTCATGCTGGTGGCTGTGGGGTGTGTGTGTGTGTGTGTGTGTGTGTGTGTGTGTGTGTGTATGTGTTTGCATATGTGGTGTGTACGTGTTCATGTGTAAATATATGTGAGGGTGCATAAGCATGCACATGAATGTGTGTATGGAGGCCAGAGGTTGACATCAGGTGTCTTCTTCAATCACTCTCCATCTGATTATTTGAGTCAGGGTCTGTCACTGAACCTGGAGCTCACTAATTTGGCTAGAATGGCTGGTCAGTGAGCCCCAGACATCTTCCTGTCTCTGCCTGCACAGCACTGGGATTATAGGTAGGTGCAACTATGCCTAGCTTTTTATGTAGGTGCCAGGGATTTGAACTCAGGTTGTTATGCTTGAGTGGCAGGCATTTTGCCAACTGAATTGTCTCCTCAACTCGCTCTCTCCTCTCTCTCTCTCTCTCTCTCTCTCTCTCT
>NW_008354274.1:2881245-2934756 GCF_000622305.1 Nannospalax galili | reverse complement strand
GCTCTACCACTGAGCCACACCCCAGCCCCTCACTGGGGGATTATAGGCAGGTGCTCTACCACTGAGCCACACCCCAGCCCCTCACTGGGGGATTCTAGGCAGGTGCTCCACCACTGAGTCACACCCCCAGCCCTTCTCTGGGGGATTCTAAGCAAGAACTCTACCACTGAGCCATACCAAGCCCCTCACTGGGGGATTCTAGGCAGCAGCTCTGTCACTGAGCCACACACACTAGCTGTAAGGCTGCTGCTCCTCTGGCTCCACAATGCTCCCACCTTGTCCCGCAGCTCCTCGGCCTGGCGGACCTCCTCCTGTAAGTTGTAGATTTTGTTGACCAGCTCTTGCCGGTCCTCCAGCGCCTCCTTCCGATCATGTTCCAGGATATCCAAGATTGCCTTGTCTGAATCTGGGAGGCTGCGCTTGCCAGCCTGAGAGGGATTGGGGAGAGAGGTGAGCATAGAAGGTGGGGGATAAGAGAGCCAGCATGGGTGACCCTAAGATGGCAGAAGGTTTTATGTCAAGAAAGCAGATACAGGAGGGGGTTATTTCTCAGGGTGTTTAAGCAGCTTATTAGCATTCAGGAAGTTTACTACCAGGAAAGATGCATGAAACCCATTTCTGCTGAGGAATATCCTGAGCCTGCTGTCGTCCTAGCCCTTTTCTGAGCCTAGAGGAGCATCTGCGGCTCCTCCAAGACACTTTGGAGGTGACAACAAAGCGAGGGTGTGTCTGCTTTCCAGATGCCCCTCTGAAATATTAACTAATCAGCTCCCACCAACCTGGGGTCCAGCCTCTGCCTTTAGAGCCCTAAACCCCAGGCAGACAACCCTGGGGGATTATTCTGAAAGGAGGAAGGAGGGCAATGCATTTCCTTTCCTGCGATTATGTCTGAGGGTGTTAGTGTTCAGTGATGTCACCCTCTGTACCCACATGTTTCTGGAGGTGACAAAGGGAGGCGCTTGAGGCTCCAGCACCTGGACTTGTGGCTACTTGAGCTTCTGGGGGCTCTCTAAGGCTTCTGGGAGGGGACATTCTTTCTCTTCTTGCAGAGCCTGGACATTAATTTCCATGTGGATGGTGATTCTCATTTGTCAATGAGGTTTTTATAAGTATTATTACCCATAATGAAGATGGACGATGGGGCTCAGTGGTAGAGACCTTGCCTGGAATGCACAAGGCACTGATAAGGGTGCTAGGGATAGAACCCAGGGCCTTATGATTTCTAGGCAGGTGCTCTACCACTGAGCCATGCCCCCAGCCCCTCACTGGAGGAGTCTAGGTAGGAGCTCTATCATTGAGCTACATCCCCAGTCCCTCACTGGGAGAGTCTAGGCAGGTGCTGTATCACTGAGCCATGCCCCCAGCCCCTCACTGGGGGATTCTAGACAGGTGCTCTACCACTGCATTACGCCCCCAGCCCCTCACTGGGAGATTCTAGGCAGGAGCTCTACCACTGAGTCATGCCCCCAGCCCCTCACTGGGGACTTCTAGACAGGGGTTCTACCATTGAGCTACATCCCCAGTCCCTCCCTGGGAGAGTCTAGACAGGTGCCGTATCACTGAGCCACACCCTAGCCTTCTTTAAACTTTTTAGTTTGAGGCAATGTCTCACTAAGTTTTCCAATCTGGTCTTGAATTTACTGTTACCTTAGGCAGGCCTTGAACTTGTGATTCTCCTGACTCAGTCTCCCAAGTAGGTGGGATGACAGGCCTAAGCCACAAGGCCTAGCTGAAAAAGTCTATTTTTTGTTTTTAGTCTCTCATTATGTCCTGCCTCTGGCAAGAAAGTATTGCAGTCACCACTACTTCACAGAGGGGAGAAATGTGGTGCTTAAGGCTGAGGTGCACTGTCTGTGGCCCTGCAGCCAGTAAACATGGATTTGGTACACCTCCCCCAGAAAGGGTATCCACCCTTCTCTGCCCTTACCTGTGTGGAGGATGGTGCTTCTCACCTGGATGATGGACTGTAGCTCCTGGATCTTGGTCTTCAGCATCTCATTCTCCCTCTCCAGTTCCAGGACCTGCTCCTTCTTGGGCCGGTTCTCAATGTCATTCTTGAGTTTGAGTGACTGATTTCTTTCCAGTTTACATTCCTCCTCCATCTTATTCAATCGGTGCTTGAGTTGATCGATCTGAAACACCACATTAGCTGAGGAGTGAATGTGGTTGGCAAGAAACTTTGGTGACTCAGTTGGTAAAGGTATTTTTGTGGAAACATGAGGACCTGAGTCCAGATACCTAGAACTCAAGTAAAAAGCTGCATGTGGTGGCGCACACCTGTAATCTCAATGCTAGGGGGTGGGCAGAGACAGGCAGATCCCTGGGGCTTGCTGACCAGACAGCTGAGCCTACTAGACAAGTTCCAGGCCAGTGAGAGACCTTGTCTCAAAAAATAAGGTAAATGATGACTGAGGAAAAACATCTCAAGTTGTCCTGTGGCCTCTACACTCACAATGCATGTACCCTCCCCCATACATATATCTATATATAATGTATAGATATATCTGTCTTCTCTCCATCCATCCATCATACATCCATCCCTCATCCATCTACCCATCCATCCATCATCCATTCATCTATCCATTTACCTATCCACCCTTTATCTATCATCTACTCACCCATGTATCCATTATACATCCATTATCCATCATCCATCCATCCATCCATCCATCATCCATTCATCCATCCATCCATCATCCATTCAGCCATCCATCATCCATCCATCCATTCATGCATCTACCCATCCATCATTCATCCATCATCATACATCTACTCATCCATCCATTCACCCAACCATCCATCCATCCATCATCCATCCATCCATGCATCCATCCATAATCCATCATCTACCCATCCATGTATCCATCCATTATTCATCGTCCATCCATCATCCATCCATCTATCACCCATTCATCCATCTATGCATCCACCCACCCATTCATTCATTCATTCATTCACTCATTCATTCATCCCCATCAATCTATTTATCCACCCACCCACTCATCATTCATTTATTCATCTACCCATTCATCCATTATCCACCTACCCATCTATCCATCATCGATCCATCCATCATCCATCTTTCTATTCATCCACCTACCCACCCACCCATCTATCCATCATCCATAAGTCCATCATCTATCAACTACCCACCCATCCATCCATTCCATCCCTCCATTGGAACTAATTCAGAAACAAGTTTTAAAAGAGAAACTTCTACATCTCTACTACAGCTTAATTTCTCCAGATCTAAGTAAACAGCCCAGAGATCCCTCCTCTTGGTCTTACAGAACAATTCCTATTTAACACCTTTGAAGATCTACCCAGATAATTTTCTTAGAGTGGGACCAGATCCCCAGTCCTAGACAGGTATGGGGTTTACTCTGCTAAAGACTTATGGTGTTATATTGTAGGTAGATATTATTTAGCTATTATCATTTATAAATGAGAAAAAAAAATGAACAAACAAAAAATCTCTGACTCCACAGCCAAGTAAAGTGGTAAAGTCAGGAGTCAAAATTATAATACTAAGCTATAGAACTTCATAGCTTATCCTTATTTTTCTTCTGAGATGAGGTCTCACCGTGTAACCTAGGCCTCAAACTCACTACGTAGCCTATGCTGTCCTTGAACTTTCAATCCTCCTGCCTCAGTCTCTCTAGTTTTGGAATTATAAGCATGCCCCCGCCCCCCATGCCTGGCTTCATGCTTTTAACTGAAATGCTCTACTGTGAGCTGTGCTGATTCAATTCACTTGAATTCTTATGGCTTGTTTACTGATCTGCCCACCTCACTAAATTGTAAGTGACCCAAGCAGAGCTCAGGTTATTTGTCCCCATATCCCCTACAGTGCTTAGCACAGAGCCTTGTGTGTGGCAGGTGCTTAATAAATATTCTGAGAGTCTGTTTTCCACCCAGCAGCCAGAGCCGGCCTTCTGAGGTATAAATCAGTTGTCAGTCTCTAGCTCACAATCCATCAGTGGCTTCCCATCACTATGAGAATAAATCCCAAATTCTTCCGGTGCCCCTGTGATCCGGACCCCCGCCACTGCTCCCTCCTTGTACAATCTGCTCATTTGGCTCCAGTCTCATTCTTTCTTCAGCCACTTGAGAAGACAGAAAACGCCAAGCAGACCCCTATTTAGGGACTTTACATTTTTGTCCCCAACTTGCATGTCTGAATTTCTTACTGTCTTCTTTCTCTTAAAAATGCTTTTATGGGGCTGGAGAGATGGCTCAGCAGTTAATAACACTGACTGTTCTTGCAGAAGACCCAGGTTCGAATCCCAGCACCCACATGGCAGCTAACAACTGTCTATAGCTCCAGTTCCGGGGGATCTGACAGCCTCTTCTGTCCTTCTCGGGCACTGCACGACACAGATGCACTTACTTAAGTGCAGGCATAATACTCCTACACATAAAATAAAAATAATAAATAAAATATTTAGAAAGTGCTTTTACTAGCATAATTAATCATACATAATGTTTCATTATGACATCTTCATACATGTATATACTGTATTTTTGTCACATTCACCCCATTACCCTCTCTTGTCCCCTTCCCTCTCTCTTTGGTTACCTTCTTATTCCCAACTAGCTCCCTCCCCCTTTTTTGGGTGACCCATTGAGTTTCATTAGGGTTGCTCATAGCACAGGAGAGCAGTTATTTACAGGAGCACAAGCAGCTTACCAGTGTCTGCACCACTGAAAAAATTGCCTCTCCTTCCCCCAGCCACTATTAGCTGCCTACAGATCCTCAGGGACGGGCATGGAATCATGAACCCCTTCGCCATCCATGAGCCCAATCTTGTGCAGCTGCTGTGAGTTCAAGGCATCCTTGGCCATGCACAGAAGATAGTATTCCACAGCAGCTCCTTCCTCCAGAGCTAACATCCTTTCCACTCCATTTTCTATGACATTGTCTGAGTCTTTGAGGGGTGATCCATGGGTATCTTCTTAACCACCCAAGATCAAACAGCACCCCTCACTCTGTCCTCATTCTTCTTCCTCATCCTCTGCTCCACCTCCCTTTCCCTATATTCCTCCTTCCCCCTCTCACATTCCCTTCCCTTCCCTCCCTTCCCCTCCTCCTCCTCTTCCTCCTCCTCCTCCTTTCTTTTTATCTTTTCGTGATGGTTTTCCTCTCTTACTAAGTAGCCTCAGCTGGCATGGAGCTCCCTATGTAGCCCAGACTGGTCCTGAACTTGGGATCCTCCTGCCTTAGCTTCCTGAGTGCTGGATGACAGATGTGCACCTCCATGCCTGGCTCTATCTTCTATTCTTCATGTCTCACAAACTACCGATATGTATTTGCTTCTGAATTATAGCAGGAGTTCTTGGATTGTGTCTTAGTCTTGATTTGTGTATCACGGAGTGCAGCTGGGGATATGGTGAGGCTCTATAAGCAAAAGGACGGACCTGGATATGGCGGCCCAGGCCTGTAATCCCAGCATTTGGGAGGCTGAGGCCAAATAATGGTGAATTCAAGGCCAGCCTTGGCTATTCAGCAAAACCCTCTCTCAGAAAAACAAAAACGGGGCTGGGAGATAACTCAATGGTTAAGAACATTTACTGCTCTTGCGGAGGAGCTAGGTTCAGTTCCCAGTACCCACATGGCAGCTCACACCCATCCATAACTCCATTCCAGGGGATCTGAAGCTCTCTTCTGGCCCCCACAGGCACCAGGCACCCGTGCGGTATATTTGCATACCTGCAGGCAAAACATTCATACACATAAAACAAAAACAATTTAAAAAAAGAAAATCAAAAACAAAAGAACAAAATGAAGCACATTTCCCTCTCTTCTCTTCTTCGGAGGCAAACTCATTAAACACGTCAGTCTCCTGCTTGGCAGGTGTTCCCTGATAAACATACTCATGATCCCATGTGCCAGCACAATGCTGAACTCTGCAGATATACATGTGGTGGGTGGAGGTTTTGCTCCACAGCCATCCCTCAACCAACAGGTGCCATTTTCTCACTCATTTTCCTGACCACCATAATCTGGGCTCTGGGTCTCTCAATTCTCCCTCTCATCTTGCCTGGCTCAGGGTCTGTGTGTGGGTGTCTGCACATGCACAAGTGGATCTAGACTTGCAACTCCTCTGGGTCTTTCTGTGCAAGTCTGCACATGTGCAGAGTGGGTGGCTGAGCCCAGCTGCTAAGCACTCCTGTGTCAATGTACTTTTGTGCACGGTTGTCCTAGAACCCCAGACCCTGTGCCCTCCATCTCCTCTTACCTCGTCTGGGGTACAAAATTCTGGAGGGCCTGTGTGGCATATTTACATGTGTCCCTGTAGGGGTCTTGAACCCCCAGGATATTTCCTTTCCCAGGATGTCCTGGGCATCCCTACCTCGAGCTGGAGGTCCCGACTCCGCATCACCGCCATGTTTTTCTCTTCACTGAGCTGGGCGTAGCGCATGGCTAAGTTGTAGTTGTCATCCTTGACCTTGACCAGCTCGTCATTGTAGCTGTCCCGCTCCTCCTTCATCTTGTAGTACCGATCCTGGAAGGTCAGCAGCTCCACTCGGGTCAGGGTCAACTGCTTCTTCTCATCTTCTAGCTGCCGGGACTTGGCCAGCAGCTCGCAGCGCTGCAGGTCCTTGGCTTTCATCTGCTGCTGCAGTTTGATGACCTCATTCATCAGGAAGTGCGTGAGGCCCTCGTGACCCTCCTCCACTGCAGAGGGGGGACATCTGGTCAGGCCTGAAGCCTGCGGCGGGGAAGAGGCTTGCAGACGTGGGATACTGGGAGCATCATTCACTCACTGTGATGGTTAATATTGTCAATTTAACAGGATTTAGAATCACCTAGGAGATAAGCCTCTGGGTATGCCCATGAGGGATTATCTAGACTGGGTCCATTGGTGAAGGGAGAGCCACTTTAACTATGGGTGGCACCATCCCATGGGATGGGGTCCTGGACTGAATAAAAAGGAGAAAGTGAGCTGAGCACCAGCATCCATCTCTCTGCTTCCTGACTGTGGGTGCCGTGTGATCAGCTGCCTCAAGCTCTCACCACCAGGTCTTCCCACCATGATGGACTGCACCCTCAAACCATAAACCAAGATAAACTCTTCCTCTGTCAATGAGGAAAGTAACTAATACACTCACCAACATTTTCTTTCCTTCCCTCCCTCCCTTCTTTTCTTCCTGCCTGTGGTGGTTTGAATGAGAAAGCTCCAAGTATTTGAACACTTGGATAAGGTCCCCGGGTGGTGCTGTTTGGGGCTGTCATGGAATCACTAGGAGGCATGGCCTTGTTGGAGGAAGAACCTGCTGGAGGAAGTCACTGGGGGCAGGACTTTGGGAGGTCATAACTTTGCCCAACTTTCAGTTTGCTCTCTCTGCTTCCTGCATGTGGTTGAAGATGTGAGCTCTCAGCTTTCTGCTCTGGCTGTCTCCTGCCATGCCTCCCCACCATGATGGACTTTCACCCTCTTGAACTTATTATAAGCCTAATTATCATTATGTAACGAAGGATGGCCTCACATTCACAACAATCTCCTGCCTCACCTTCCAGAGCCTTAGGATCACAAGCTTGCACCACTTCACCCATCTAACTTGGTTTTGTCCTTTCTTCTGACTTCCTCCCTCCCTCCTTCCCTCCCTCCCTCCCTCTCTCCCTCCTTCCCTTCCTTCCTTCCTTCCTTGTCTTGGGATTGAACTATATACCACTGAGCTGCAACTCCAGCACCTTACAATATTTTTGAGATACGATCTCACTAAGTTGCCCAGGCTGGCCTTTAACTTGTGGGTCTTCCAAGCAGCTGGGATTACAAGTCTGGGCCATCAGCCTGGATAATGTTTAACTGAGTTCTTCCCACTAGACCCTGGGGATTCAGGGTGGACCAAATAGCCTTGGTGTGGTAGAACTATGTAGCAAGAAAGATGGGCATTAAACAAAACAAAACAAATGATCACACAGCACTGTAACTAGACTGTGAGGATTCTGTACTGTACAGATAACTGTACAGAGGGGTTAGAGAGGGTCTTGATGGTTGACCTGGAATATTGAGTTTAGGAGGGGGAGGGGGACATTTTTGGAAGGGGGGAGGAGAGGGAGAGGTAGGGGAAGGAGGGAGGGAGGTATAGAGCAGAATGAGTTCCTGGAGGAATTAGAGCATATGGGGTCCTTGTGGGCCACATCAAAGATCTGGGTCTTGGGTCTTCAGCAGGAGAGGGTAACACCAGAAGAATGGAGAACGTGTTGGAACAGACTGGGAATGGACGAAAGATGAAAGGGGCTGAGGGGCTGATGGGATTGTGGGGTCTGAACTAGAGAAAGGGAGAAGACTGATTCAAGAACGTTTAGGAAGAAGATGAAGAATGACTGGCATCCAAGGGCTCAAGTGCAGGAGGCAAGACAAACAAAAAGATCAAGAGCGGGGAATGAACTTCTGCCTCCATTTCAGCACCATTTTGGGGGGATGCTTAATGAATGCCCAGGTCTTTTGGCCTTTGCTTCAGTTTGTCCCCATCACTCACTTTGTGTCATCAGTTAAAATAGGTGATGGGTGCGGGGTGTGGTGGCGCACGCCTTTAATCCCAGCACTCAGGAGGCAGAGGCAGGCGGATCTCTGTGAGTTCAAGGCCAGCCTGGTCTACATAGCGAGTTCCAGGACAGCTGGGGCTACAGGGAGACCCTGTCTCAAAAAGACCAAAAAAAAAAAAAAAAAAAGGCGATGGGCAGCCCAGGAGTCAAGCACATCACTGACAATTCCTCTAAGGGATACACACACACACACACACAACCTCCTACCAGAATCTCAGTGTCCCTGGTGGCAAAGCCACTTACCCACAATGGTGGAGAATCTCCGGGTGGGCTCCTTCCCAGTCACTAGCTTGTACAGTTCTGGGTAGTAAAATTCAAGGCTCTCCAGGAAGACCACATAGCCCCTTTGCCCCTTGGTGTGCAGAATGTCCAACAATCGGCCTGGGAGGAAAGGTCAGATCAATCCATGAAAGCATGTCTGATTGAGTGCAAGTCTCCCTGTCATCTTAACTTTGTAATCCTCAACAGCTCAAAGAAGAAACCTTACCTCATTTCTCTCTCTCTCTCTCTCTCTCTCTCTCTCTCTCTCTCTCTCCAGGGTGTGTGTACATGGTGTAGGAGCAAGTGCTCATGTGTGTGCCTGTTCCAGAGGCCAGAGGACAATCTTGGGTGTTGCCTTCAGGCACCATCCATCTTTTTTCAAATCTCATTTTTATTTGTGTCTCTGTATGTGCGTGCATGTTTGTGTGGGTATGCATGTGTCACAGTGTGTGTGTGTGTGTGTGTGTGTGTGTGTGTGAGAGAGAGAGAGAGAGAGAGAGAGAGAGAGAGAGAGAGAGAGAAGATGTTGATCCTCACCTTGCACCTTGTTTAAGACAGGTTCTCTTGTTTGACAATGAGTTTGCCTGTCAGAGTCTAGGGACTCTCCTGTCTGTCTCTGCCTCCCATCTCCCTGTAGTGCTGGGATTACAGATGTGTGCTACTGCATCTGGCCTTATGTGGGTTCTGGGGACCTGAACGCTGGTCCTCATGCTTGTGCATCAAGCACTTTACCTACTGAGCAATGTCTCTGAGTCACACTTTTAGATATTTTTTTGTTTTATAGTTTTGTACATATATAGAGTGTTTTGATCAAATCCACTCTCATGCCCCCTCTCCAAGTCCTCTCTCTACCCTCCACCTCTTTTCCCTGCCAGTTTCTTGTGCTCTTCTTTTTAAACCATGAGTACACTTAGTGCTGCCTGTGTGCACATGGGTGTGGGATCATCGACTGTGGCATGGGTAGCCTCTCAGATGCTGCATCCTTGAGGAAAACTGACTCTCCCTTCTCCAGCAGTCATCAGTTGGCAATAGCTCCTTGGTGAGGGGTAGGACTTCATGAACCCCCTCCCCATCCAGGCTGGGATTTGGGCTAGCTTGGTCTTATGCAAGTCTTATGCTGTCCCAGTTACTGTGAGTTAATGTGTGCAATGGCCTTGCCATGTATTGCAAATACTGTTTTGCTGGCAATGTCCAATACCTCTGGCTCTTAAAGTCTTTCTCCCTCTCTTCTGAGATGATCCCTGAACCTCATGGCAAGGGAGTGCGATATATATGTCCCATTTAGAGACTTTTAAATGATGTTACCCTACAACGTGGGGGGGGGGGCAATACCTCCCTTTTTTAAGTACAGGGCCTTTCACTTACCTAGGGCTTATCAAGTATAGTAAGGTTGTCTGTTCAGTGAGCCCCAGCGATCTGCCTGTCTCTGCCTCCCCTGTACTGGGATTACAAATGTGGGATACTATGCCCAATGTCTCACCACATTCTATCATTCCTGAGTTATAGCAAAGGGTTCAGATAATTAGAATCAAAGTGCCATGGCCTCAGCAGGAATTCAGTGAGGGTTCATTGCTGTAATAAATAGATACAACTGGGATAGATGGCATTATAACCACAGGGAACCAGAAACCACCAGTTTGAAAGGGTTTCCCAGTTGCCTAGAGCTAAAATAAACCATTCAAGGTCTGGAGATGTAGTTCACTGGCAGAGCCTAACATGTGCAATCCTGCATTTGATCTATAGGCACCACATAAAACAAAAACAAAACCCCACCAAACCAAGCCAAAACTAACCATGTAATCACACAAACTAACCATGTAATCACACAGGTACCAGGTCTTCCATGATTGGAGAAGGTTGGGAGTTTATGGGATATAAATGCCTGGCTCTCTGGGATTCACAGTAGGAAGACAAATATTTGAGTGTTGTTATTCGCATGTCAAATGTCTCCCACAGGATCTCACATGTTTGACGTTTGATTCCCAGCTGGTGATGTTATTTTGAAAGGTTGTGGAACCTTTATGAGGTGGAGCTTTGCTGGAGGAAGCAGGTCACTAGGGGCAGACCTTAAGGTGTTATAGGCCAGCCCTACTTCCTGTTCATGCTGTGCTTCCTGCCTGAGGATGCCATGTGACCAGTAGCCTTCCTCTCCTGCTGCCGTGCCATCCCTGTCATGATGGACTGAGCCAGGAAACTCATAGGAATGGGGCACAGATGTTTTTCTTTGGGAATACTATGCAGTCTGGAAACATCTTCACATATAATCTGCCCAGTGGTTTCTAGCATCTGGATTCTTTTTGTTCTCCCAAAGGTTCAGTTTTGAAAGCCTGGTGCATAGTACTAGTAGAACTATTTCATGGTGGAACCTTTAAGAGATGTGGCCCAGTGGGAGATCCTAGGGTTATTTAGGGATGTGTCCTTTGAAAGGACCCCAGTGTCCCTCTGGTATCCTGGCAATATGATCTTTTCCACACCCACATGCCCCTGGTATAATATGATACAAACAAGATCTTTCACCAGATCTGAAGCAAAACTGAGCTAAATAAACTTTTATTCTTTATAGAATCCTACCTCAGCTTTTTGTTACAACCAAGACAAGAGCCAAGACACCACTAATTTCTCTTATGGTTTATATTTCTTGGTCTTTAAACATTTTCAGATATTTCTTCCTTCGAGGTTCCTAAACCTCTACGTTTTCCCTAGGACAGAAAGGATCAATTTCATTGTATGTCAATCTTGTTTGGTTGAAGCTTCCTACAGCATTGTGTCAAAAATGATTCCAAAGTTACATCTGAGGTCAGTGAGAAAACCTGCTAGCTTAATCAAGGTGTCTTTCATGGATGCAAGAGACAAAGTCACGTATCATCAGCCACACTGTGGGGCAGGGATTTCCAAACCTTTTCAGCTGTGTTCTACACAAAGAAACACATTGTATAGTGCAGTCCGGTGCCCAGCACAGATATGAGTACCCAAACATGGACATGTGAAAACGTACAGAACTGAGTTGATGTTACAACCGTCGGACAGTACGAACCTTGCCAGGGTTAGCTTCGGTTGTCAGCCTGACACACCTGGGAGAAGGGAGCCTCAGTTGTGCAATTTCCTCTATTGGAATGACCTATGGGTAAGTCTCTGAGGTAGTTTCTTAAATGTTGAGTGATGTAGGAGGGCCCAGGCCACGGTGGGTGGTGCCACTATGGTCCTGGGTTGTATGAGAGCTGGTTGAGCACAGGCCAGAGGAGCAAGCCAGTAAGCAGCATTCCTCTGGGGTCTCTTCTTCACTTCCTGCCTCTAGGTTCCTGCTTGAGCTCCTGCCCTGGCTTCCCTAGATGATGGACTGTGAGCTGTAAGCTAAAACAAACCTGTTCCTTGCCAAGTTGCTTTTTGGTCATGGTGTTTATCATAGCAACAGGAAACCTTACTCATACAGACCTCTCCTCAGATTCATGTTATATCTTTTTATGATGCTGGGAATGGAAACCAGGGTCTTGTGCATACTAGGCAAGTGCTCTACCACTGAGCCAAACCCTCATCCTTTCCCTGGGGAATGCGCTCCCAGACCCTCATTGAGGGATTCTGGGAAGGTACTCTACCACTGAGCTACATCTCCAGTCCCTCACCAGAGGATCCCATGAAAGTGTTCTACCACTGAGCCATGCCCTCAGACTCTCCCTGGAAGATTCTAGGTAAGCGCTCTTCCACTGAGCTGTATCTCCCTTCAAAATAAGATTTATAAATATTAAATATACTAGGTTACATAGGAAACCAATCATAACAAAATACAGTTAACAAATATTAAACAAATTGTGATTTGGAAATAAGTGCAGTTCTTTACTGATGTGTTAAATAACAAGTTCTCTTGATAGGTCTAATGACTGCTATAATTTTAGGAAGAGATAAGTGAAAATGGCATTTTAACAGGTGTTCGGAGCTGTAATGTGATATGGGGCTATCTGCTGCTTTTATTGTTGACAAAGTTGCAGGTAACGCTCACCAGTGGTTTGACTGTTGCCTGCTGACATTCATAATTGAAGGCAATGCTAAATTCCAGTGCAGGTTTGTAAAATCAAGATGTGATCCCCTCCCCTCCAAGTTATGGATTCTGAATTCTACATACAGAAAGTGTAGACAGGGTGGGCATTGGTTAGGTAGCTGTTTCCTTCAGATGGAACATTACAACCTAGAGGGTGGTGCAGGGCCACTGACCCAAGAAACTGTCAAGGCTCAGGGGCAAGCTGAAACCTAGCTGACTCCCAAGGTCCCTCCCTGAAGTTACATGTGCAGTTAAAATTGCAGGGGAAAATATTTCCATTGGTGTAGCTGAGGGCAAATTACTGGAGAGCTCCAGGGAGGCAGATTGCTTGAGTGGTCACCCAGGTTGGGGTAGAACTTCTGTAATGCAGTTGCCAGATGCAGCATGCTCCTGTGAGGAACCCCTTCCCCACACTCCTGTGAGCAACCCTAATAAACTCATTGGTTCCTTGAGCTGGATTTGGGTGTAATGAATGATTTCTTTGGTCTGTTATTGGTGCCTAACTGTGGTGAAAAGACAGACATTTGCTCAAGCCCCACCAGGAAAAGTCACACCTATGTTCCCCTCCCAGCCGCCCCCCCCCCGCCTGCAAATTCTGACCTAGAGAAGCCCAGTGTTGGTCCCGCTAACCGGAAGGGAAGGCACGCTCTGGAGTGGCCATGTGCGGTCCACCCATTCTCATGCCCAGGGCTCCCGAGGTTACCTGCCCTGTTGATCTTGGAAGGCAGCATGGGTGCATTGAGAACCTCATCTTCATCCTGCTCATCAATGACCTTGCACTGGCGCAGGTAGGGGGTGAGCTTGGCGGGGTTGATGTAGCGGCTCAACATGTGCCGGTTGCACTCCACGTTCTCCCACAGGGCATCTTCTTCATCCTTCAGCGTCTCCATGTAGTCGTCCATAGTCGGCCCTCCTGCTGTGAGGTACAAACCCCAACAAGGTTAATAAGGGAGCCTGCATGGAACAGCTCTGTAAACTCCAGAGTGATGATTAGAATGTATCCCTAAACTAAAAATAACATGGTAGACAGAAGCAGAGGGCAGTCTACCTTTTATCTGAGAATGAAGAGGGTAGGAACAAATGTAAGTACAGATAAATATTTCCTTACACACTAAACATAAAACAATGGAAAGATGTCATAACATTTTGAATGGTGGCTTATAGGGAGGGAGGAAAAGTCCTGTCATTGATGGAGACTCCATCCAGATTAAAAGAAATTTAGAATATTTTATTTATTATTTTTATTTTATATGTATGAGTGTATTGACTGCATGTATGTAAGTGCACCTGTGTTGTGCAATGCCCACAGAGGTCAGAAGAGGGTCTGGATCCTCTGGAATTGGAGTTATGGAATGGTTGTTAGTCACTATGTGGGTGCTTGGAATTGAACCTGGGTCTTCTGCAAGAGTGGTCAGTACTCAACTGTTGAGCCGTCTCTCCAGACCCTCCATTCAGGTTTTGTCTTACTAAGAATATACCTTTTTCACAGACATATTGTTGGTTTTTGTTTTAAAATTCCACAGAAATGGTACCATGCTGTCTGTCTCCCTTCCCATCTTGCTTTTATTCCCTCTACTCATTGTATGAGGTTTGTCTACATGGGCACATATAGATCTAATTCATTAGATGAATTAATTATTTAGTTAGTAGTTTTACTGAGATGAAATTCACACACCATGCCAACTTGAAGTGTGCAATTTAATGACTTTTAGAAAATATTTATTTTTTTTATGTGTATGTGTGTGTGCCTATGTGAATTTATGTGTACCACATGTGTGCAGGTGGCCACAGAGGCCAGAAGAGGGCATCAGGTCCCCTGGAAATGGAGTTACAGATGGCTGTGAACTGCTGATTTTCATACTTGGAATTCAACCCACATCCTCTTCAAGAGCAGTAAGCACTTTTAATGTTGAGCCAGCTCTCCAGCCCAAATGACTTTTAAATATACTTTGAGGTTGTTTGCTTTGAAATGGCAAAACTAGCTCCATTTTGTTCTAGCTGACTTTTGCTTTACTGGCATTTTTGCCCAGTCATTCCCACTTCAGCCAGGCAGGCAGAATGTCTCATGCAGGCAGTTTCAGGGAGTACATTGTTTCTATAATATTGGGAAACTTACAATTACCCAGGCAGCATGTCCAGGTAGCACATCCTCCCACCCAGCTTAACTGAAACTTATTGTTCACTGAAAACTTCTTTGCTAACTGACCTGCCCTGGTCTGGTGTAACTATGGTGATCTGATGTAGCTTTGGTTATTGGCTCTGCCCCTGGCATGATGTAATTATGGTTTTAAGCTTTATAAACCCTGTCCTGCTTCTCCTTGGTGTTGAGGCCCTTTTGAGCATTAGTTGCTTCTCTGATGGCTGGCTATTAGTAAAGGACTCCTAATTCGACCATCACTATGTGATGTTCCTCTGTGCATCTTGCTCAGTATTATAGCTTATCCCCATAGTCTAATATTTTTAGAGAACTTTTGCCTTCTCTAAAAGAAACCTCATAAAAACTTTAATTTTTTTATGTGCATGAGTGTTTTGCCTGCATGTATGTAAGTGTGCACATGTCATGCAATGCCCTCCTTCCCTCTCCCCTTTCTTCCCTCCTCTCTCCCTTCCTTCTTCTCTTCCTTTCAGAACAGCTTTCCTTATTGAGATATAATTCATGTGTCACACAATTCATCTTTTTAATGTGTACAGTTCAATTGTGCAACTGTCAGTACAATCAATTCTAAAAGATTGTCATCATTTCAAAAAGAAACCCAACCATTCATTTCCCTGAAACATCTATGTCTCCAGCTTCTGATAACAGCTAATCTACTTTCTGTTTCTACAGTGTCCTGGTGTCATGGTTAGCTTCACTTTCCAACTTGATACATCTGGGAAGAAGGGACCTCAATTGAGGAATTGTCTCTATTGGATTGGCCTGTGGGCATGTCTGTGAGGCAGTTTCTTGAATGCTGCATGATGTGAGAGGGCCCAGACTGTGGCAGATGCCACCCCTGGGCAGGTGGTCCTGGGTGTTATAAGAAAGTAGGCTGAGCATAGGCCAGAGGAGCAAGCCAGTAAGCAGCTCTCTGGGGTCTCTTCTTCAGTTCCTTCCTCCATGTTCCTGCCTGATTTCCCTCAGTGATGGACTGTCACTTGGAAGTGCTAGATGCTGTAAACCCTTTTCTCCCCAAGTTGTTTTGGTCAGAGTGTTTCATCACAGTAATAGAGAAGCAAACTAAAACACCTAGTCTTGTTTCTGTGGCTGTGTTAAATTACCCCTAGACAAAATATCTTGAGGAGAGGGTTAATCTGTCTTACAGTTCCAGGTTATGATCCATTGTTGAGGGGAAGAAAAGGCAGGAACTTCAGAGCTAGTCACATCTGCAGCCAAGAGTGGAGAGAAATGAATGCATGTGTTCTCAGTGCTCAGCTTGCTTCCTGCACTCTTGTGCAGCTGAAAACCCAAACCGAGGGAGTGCTGCTGCCTGCAATGGGCTGGGTCTTCCCACATCCATTAATGTAATGAAGACAGACCCCCACAGGTAAACCTGATCTAGACAGTCTTCCCAGGTGATTCTAGATTGTGTCAGGTTGATAATTAAAACTAACCATCATACATGAATTTGCTTTTTCTGAACATTCTAAATCAATGAATCATGCAATTTACAGTCTTTTGTGACTGGCTTCTTTCACTTAGCACAGTGTTTTCGAGGTTCCCTCATGTGTTGGTTTCAATAAGAAATGACCCCCATAGGCTCATGTATTTGAATACTGGGACCCAGTTGGTGGCACTGTTTGTGAAAGTTTAAGAGGTGTGAACTTGCTGGAGGAGGCATGTCCCTGGGGGCAGGCTTTGAGAGTTTATAGCCTTCACCCAATTCCAGCTTGTTCCATTTGCTTCCTGCTTTCTGTCAGAGAAGGGGAGCTTTCAGCTTTTGGCCCCTGCCACCATGCCTGCCTGCTGCCGTGCCTCCCTACCACAATGGACTCTTAACTTCTGGAACCATAAGCCCAAATAAACTTTTCCTTCTGTAAGTTGCCTTAGTCATGCTGTTTTATCACAGCAATAGAAAAGTAACTAATACACTCCATGTCACAGAGTGTGTTAGCATTTCCTTTAAAACCTGTGAAATAAGGCTGTGGAGATGGCTTGCTTGGTAAAGTGCTTGTTGCACAGTCATGAAGACCTGAGCTTGATTCCCAGAACCCACATAGAAAACTGGACATAGTGTTGCACAACTCTAATTACAGCATTGGGGAGGCAGATTCAGGAAGGTTCTGGGGGCTTGCTGGCTGGTCAGCCTAGCCTACTTGGTGAGATACCCTGTCTCAAAAAAACAAGGTGGACCTCTCCTGAGGAACAACACCTGTGGTTGACTCTGGCCTACAAACACGTGCACACGCACACACACACACACACACACACACACACACACACAACCACTGTTTATAATTGTTCATTGTGTAGGTATCACACATTTAGCTTAGCTCTTGATCCACAGAAAGACATTGGAGTTATTTCTACTTCTTTTGAGTATTTTAATGAACAATGCTGCTCTGAACATTCATGAATATGTTTTTGTGTGAATATATGTTTTTATTTCCATTGAGTAGATAAACAGAACTGGAAGGTCTAGGCTATGTGAAAACTATGTTCACCATTTTTTTTTTTCTGTGTGTATGAGTGTATGCTGCATGTGTGTGGTGTATGCACACATGTATGTGGGTGCATACACCCATGCTCATATGCAGAGGCCAGAGGAGGACATCAGGTGTCCTGCTTTATCACTCCCTGCCTTCTTCCCTTGAGACAGGGTCTTTCACTGACCCTGGAGCTAAGCTGGTAGCCAGCAAGCCCCAGCAATCCTGCTGTCTCCATCACCAACAACACAGCCACATGTGGCTTTTTACATGAGTGCTGGAGATCTGAACTCAAGTCTTTGTGCTTGCACAGCAAGTGCTCTTACCCTTTGAACCATCTTCTTATCCCAAGAAACTGTGTTTGACATTTCAAGGAACTGCCGAAGTGTACTGCAAAGCGTGTTATTTCACGTTGCCATTAGTCCTGTCTGAGGCTTCTGCTTCCTCCATGTCCTGGCTAATACTGGCTCTCACCATCTTTTCTGATGTGGCCGTGCTCCTGGTTGTGAACTGGTATCTATCTCAGGGTGGATTTGATTTTCCTAATGACTAATGGTGTTAAGCATCTTTTCATGTGCACATTGGCCATTTGTGTAGAGAAACTGCTATACAAATCCTTTGCCCATAGTAAACTTAGATTGCTTGTCTTTTCACTGTGGAGTTGTGGGAGTTCTCCATGTGTTCTGGATACAGGACTACATAATCAGATATATGACTTGCAAATATTTTCTCCTTTTCCATCAATTATCTTTTCACTGTCTCAAAGACGATATTTGTAGCATAAATTTTAAGGAGTTGGAGAGATGACTCAGAGGTTAAGAGCACTTGCTGCTCTTGCAGAGGACCCAAATTCGGTTTCCAGCACCTCCATGGTGGCTAACCATCTGTAACTCCACTTCCAGGGGATCTGATGCCCTCTTCTGACCTCCATGGGTACTGCACGCATGTGATACACATACATGCAAATACACATAAAATAAAAATAAATCTTTAAAATTAAATTCTTTTAAAATTATATATTTATTTATTTTGTGTGCATGTGTGTATGTATGTAGGTATGTGCATGCCAGGGCACACATGTGGAGCTCAGAGGACAACGTGTGGGAGCCATCTCTCTCCTTCTGCAATGTGGGTTCCAGGAATGGAACTTAGATTGACAGGCTTGGCAGCAAGCACCTTTACTTGTTTAGCCATCTTGTTGGCCCATAAGTTTTAAATTCTGATATAGTCCAATTAAAAAAAAATTTATTTGTGCTTTTGGATGCATAAAAAGTCATTGTCTAATACCAAAGTAAAGAAGAGTTACTTTTATTTCTTTCTTAAAACTTTAGCTTTTAAATTAAGGCCTATGATCCATTTTAAGCTGTTTTTTGCGTATGGTGTGAGGTAGGAATAGGTCTGACTTTCTTTTCCTGCTGCTGTGATAGAACACGCTGACAAAAGCAGCTTAAAGGAGAAAAGTTTGTCTAGCTCATGGCTGGAGCGGACCATTCCATCCTGGTGAGGAAGGCATGGCAGCAGGAGCAGGAGGCCAGCTGGTCACATCACACCACAGTCAGGAAGCAGGGCGTCAACAGGAAGTGGGGCCAGACTATACAGCCTCAAGTCCCTCCTCTTACACATTTTACAATGAGGCTCCACCTTCTAAAAGGTTCCACAACTTTATAAACAGCACCGCCTACTGGGGACCAAGTGTTCAAATACATGAGCCAGACGTGAGACATTTCACATTCAAACCACACAGTATCCAACTGCATTCTTTTTGTTTGTTATTTGAGACGGGGTCTTCTTGTAGCCTTAGCTGGCCTGGAATTCACTATGAAGACTAGGCTGGCCTCAATCTCACAGAGGGTCACCTGCTTCTACCTCTGGAGTGCTGGGATTAAAGGTGGCACTACCATGACCAGCTCTTTTTTTTTTTTTAAAGATTAAAAATTTTAAAATGTATTTTTTTATTTTTATTTTGTGTATATGAATGCATTGCCTGCATGCATGTAAGTGCACCCATATCATGCAATGCCCATGGAAGTCAGAAGAGGGTGTTGGATCCCCTGGAACTGGAGATGGTTGTTAGCAGCCGTGTGAGTGCTGAGAACCAAATGTGGGTCCTTCCCGGGAGCAGCCAGTGCTCTTAACGGCTGAGCCATCTCTAGACCTCCAGCTGCATTCTTTTTGTTGTCTTTTTTGAGACAGGGTCTCCCTGTAGCCCCAGCAGGCCTGAAATTTGTTATGGAGACCAGGCTGGCCTCAGTCTCTCAGAGATCGGCCTGCCTTTGCCTCCCCCCCGTGCTGGAATTAAAGGTGTGTGCCACCATGCCTGGCTCTCCACTTACATTCTGTTATGTGTGACTATCTAATGGTCCCAGCCCAATTTACTGAAAACAATTATTCTTACAAGCAGGTATAATAGCACACAATTTTAATCCCAGCACTTGGGAGGTAGGGACAGCAGATTTATGTGAGTTCAAGGCCAGCTTGATCTATATAGTGTGTTCCAGGCCAGCTGGGGCTATAGAGAGACCCTGTCTCAAAAATAAAACAAAACAAAACAGAAAACCCCCCAAAACCAACCAGCCATAAACTAACCTCTCCCCAAAACCTTTTCTTACCCATCGAATGATCTTGATATTCTGTTTTCAAATAAGCTGACCATAAATGTAAAGGTTTGTTTCTGGGCTCTCAGTACCATTACATTGATCTATATTTGTATGTTGGTACCACAGCATCTTGATTCATGGAGAGCTGTAGTAGGTTTTGACATAAGGACATAAGAGTTCTCCAGCCTTTTCTTCCTCCTCCTCCTCCTCCTGCTTCCTGAGCTGGAATGACTAGACCCTCTGCTCTCGACTTCTAAGATGTCTCTTTAAATTTTACCCATGAGAGCGATCACATGGCACTTGTCTTTCTATGCCTGGCTTCTTTCAATGAGCACAAAGATCTCCAGTTCTCTGTGAACCCTTTTGCTTATACCCAACACTAAAGCAGCACCCAGGGAATGTTTGGAAATCAGGGTGATGTAATGATGCCCACAAGAGCTCACACTAACAACGTGTCAGGACTATCATGTTTAGCCCCAAAGAAACCATACCCAGAGCTGGAGAGATGGCTCAGCGGTTAAGAGCAGTGACTGTTGTTGCAGAGCACCTGGGTTCAGTCCCCAGCACCCAAATGGCTACTAACAACCATCTGTAACTCCAGTTCCAGGGGAATCCTATGCCCTTTTCTGGCCTCCATGGAAAGCACACTCAAATTTACATACATGCAGACACTCATACACATAAAATAAGAATAAATGAATCTTAAAAAAGAAAACATACTGTTGGCTGTGGTGGTGCATGCCTTTAACCCCAATACTTGGGAGGCAGGGATAGGATCTCTGTGAGATCAAGGCCAACCTGGTTTACATAGTGAGTTCCAGGCCAGTTGGGGCAATAGGGAGACCCTGTCTCAAAAAACCCAAACTAACCAACCAAACAAACAGAAAAACCAAACTAAACCAAACCAAACTAAACCAAAAAGGAAAGGAAACATACTGTATTTTATAGTCAGGTAGTTAGCACCCAAAGAATGGCATGCAACACCTTTAAAATTGTCAATAATTTGTTACACAATTAATTGATTAGTTTTTTCAAAGAGACTCTGCTAACTTACCCAGGCGGGGCCTAAACTTGCAGTGATCCTCCTGCTTATCCTCCCGAAAGCTGGAATTATGAGGATGTGTCACCATATCTGGCTTTATTCTTTATTTTTTCTGAGACAGGGTCTCACTATGTAGTCTAGACTGGTCTCAAACTCACAGTGATCCTCCTGTCCTAGCCTCAGAGTCCTGGGATGACAGGTATTCACCACCACACGTGGCTGCAACACACTGTTTTCTGGGCAGGTAGGAGACATTGCTATTTTTACATTGCTTTTTCCTCCTCACGCTCACAGGCTTCCCTTGTTTTCACGAATCAGGACCCTCCTGCTTCAAGGAGCCCAGACATCTTCTAAGCCATCTCATGGAGTACCCATGGCCTAGTGATAAGTACACGGCCCACTGTACAGCCTACACAACCTGCAGGAAAGGCGGTGGAGTGATTGCAGAGGGTTTTGGCAGGAACACAAGGTTAGCAAGCTTTTGGATTTTAGAGTGATGTTCGGGGTCACTTCATCCAGCTTGTGACCTGAGGATCCTCCTGAGAGATATTCTAGCACTCTCTGGATAGCAGAGTATGGAGAAAAGACCTAGTGTCCAGGAGGAGACACATCCCGGGTCACTGACTGTGATGTTTTGATTGTTAACTTACATACAGCTTAGAATCAGCTGTGCAGAGCATCTCAGTGAGGGACTGCCTAGATCAGGTTGACCCCTGGGCACGCCTGTGAAGGAGTTTTTTCTTAATTGGGTTAATTGGGTGGAAAGGTGCAGTCAGTGTGGGTGGCACCACCCCCTGGATTTGAGTACTGCATTATGTAAGACTGGAGAAAATTAGCAGAGGGGCTGGAGAGACAGCTCAGCAGTTAAGAGCACCAGATACCCTTGCAGAGGACCCAGGTTCAATTCCCAGCACCCACAGGACTGCTGACAACCATCCAAAACTCCAGTACCAGGGGATCTGGCGCCCTCTTCTGGCCCATGAGGTATTGCATGGACATGGTGCATTTATATATGCAGGCAAATCACTCATACACATAAAATAAACAAATCTTTAAAAGAAAGAAAGGCAAGCACTAAGCGTGCATGTTTTCATCTCTCTCTGCTCTTGCCTGTGGATGTGATGTGACTAGGTGGGTCAAGCTCCCGCGTGACTTCCCCACAACGATGGACTGTGACCTGGAATTGTGAGCGGAAATAAACCTTTCCTCCTCCAAGTTGCTTTGGGTTAGCGTATTTTATCACAGCAACAGAAATGAAATGAAGACACGGACATAACCCAGGATGCATCTTTACTGCTTCTCCCTTGCTCCTCTTCACCTGTAAGATAGTCGGTGCCCTGTTCCCCGAGCTGTGTGAAGCTGGCTCGCTGCAATGCACAGTCTGAATCCCCGAACTAGCAAACACATCCACTCTGTACACTCAGGAGCAGGCTGTAACCGAGGCATTGAGAGCGTAACCTGTGAGGGCTGGGAGGGTGTGGGTTTAGGAAGCAAGGCTTCCTGCCCTACAGGGATGTAGTGGCCGTAGCCTGCACATGTGAAACCGCTCAGAGGGGTGCTCGGTGCCATATAGATGCTTTCTGTGATGCCCTTTGGCAGTGCAGTCAACAACAGCACAGGAAATGACTAGAACGAACCTTCCTCCTTAAGCACACATGAAAGGGACCTCCTGCTTCCGATGCAAGGCTGTCACAGACCTGTGGTCTCATGGGAACTGTCACATCACAAGCATCCTGTGTAACATGCAGCTTGGCCACCACAGGTACAGAGGAGCCCAAGAAAGAGAATACAGCTTGTAAGATTCCAGTGAGCACCATTCTGGGTACAGAGGGTACAAAGATGTCCCCAACATCTTTCCAATGCTTGAGGGGCTCAGAGCTCCAAGGTGGGCCTCGGCCACTGACACAGACAGCCAGAGGCTGATATGACAGGGGCACCCTAAGGCTCGTAAAAGGGGCATCACGGCACTCACTAGTACATGAGGAAGTGCCACAGTGTGCCAGGCACTATGTCTGACATGTCACAGAATTCACTCCATTTAATCCAGGGCTGGTGGTCTATACCTGAGATCCCAGCAATTCAGGAGGCTGAGACAAGAGGATTACAGATAAAAGGTCAGCCTAGGTTATACAGTTCAGGGATGGCCTGGGCAACTCAATAAGCCTCTGCCTCAAAATAAAAAGTAAAAAGGGGGTTGGGAGCATGGATTAGTAGTAGAGCACTTGCCTGAATTCCTCCAGTGAGGAACTGGGGCCATGGCTCAGTGGTAGAGCCTCTACTGCCCCAGTGAGGGGCTGGGGGTAAGGCTCAGTGGTAGAGCATCTGCCTCGACTCCCCCAGTGAGGGGCTGGGGGTAAGGCTCAGTGGTAGAGCATCTGCCTCGACTCCCCCAGTGAGGGGCTGGGGGTAAGGCTCTGAAGCAGAGAACCTGCCCAGCATGCACAAGACCTTGTGTTCCATCCTCAAAACCCAAAAAGAGAACAGGAAAAACAATCAGAATGGTAGCTCCTCCTGAGGAGGAGAGGCAGCTAGGTGTGGTCCTGGAAAAGCTGCCAGGGACCACCAGCAATTATGTCAAGCTGGCATGACAGTCAGCGACAAGTGTATTTGTTCTTTGTCATGGATGCACATTATATACTCTTTTTTTTGTTTTGGGTATTTTTGAGACAGGGTGTCCCTGTAGCCCCAGCTGTCCTGGAACTCACTATGTAGACCAGGTTGGCCTTGAACTCACAGAGTTCTGCCTGCCTCTGCCTCCGGAGTGCTGGGATTAAAAGTGTGCACCCACCATGCCCAGCCATGTATATATTTTTAATATGCTTGAAATATTTAATGGAAAAGGACTATGGGTGGCATAGCCAAATCAAAAGAATCAGTCATCATGGATTCAACTTTAAGTTGATTTTCCCTTTCAAACACTGTAACTCAGCCAGACCCAGCCTCCTCACTTGGGACCTGCCAGTGGCATATGTCAAGTTTCTTTGAAAGCAAACTGTCTAGCTAGAAATGCTCCTCTCGATACACACAGAGGCTCTGGATTTTCATAGCCTACAAGGGATGGATAATTTCTGTCTAGCCTCAGTCTGAGCCCCAGCTCTGCCAAACCTGACACAGCCTTCAGAAGTGTCTGGCTTCCAGTTGAGTCCAACCATAGACCACAGTGTTCTCTGGATCAATAGCCAGAAAGCAAGGCCAAAGCTCCTGGCTCAGGCTCCATGGGAATAGCTCCTGTCTATAATCCCCCCAGTGAGGGGCTGGGGACATGGGTCATCTTTATCAAGGAAGCACAGGCCAGACAGAGAGCCTGTCTACCCTCATTCAAATTCCACCACAGCTGCTGGGCTCCCTCCACCCTCATCTCTTTATGACATGGCATGGCTTTCTCTACCAGTTACAATAAATGTCCAAGTCTCTCTCTCTCTCTCTCTCTCTCTCTCTCTCTCTCTCTCCCCCCCCTTTGAGACAAGGTCTCCCTGTAGCCCTGTAGTCCCAGCTGTCCTGGAATTCACTATGTAGACCAGGCTGGCCTCCATCTCATAGAGATCCACCTGCCTCTGCCTCCCAAGTGCTGGGTTTAAAGGTGTGCGCCACCAAGCCCACTAAATGTCCAAATCTTGATATTGGCCAGGCTTGGTGGTACACCTGTGACCCCAGCACTTGGGAGACTGAGACAGGAGGATCAATAGTTTGAGGCCAGCTTAGGCTGCACAGTGAAACCAGGTCTTAAAAATGTATCTTGGCACAGCAGACAGTAGCAGGGAAGAGAGAGTAAAAGGGCTCTAGTCAGGGGGCGGGGAGCTATGGGAGGGTGCCATCTGGGAAGTGTGTATAGAGATGAATAAGATTGGGCAAAAAAAATCAAAAAATTAAAAAAAGAGAGTTATATTTGAGGAGGAAGCATAAAAATTTACGCCATGTTAATTAGTAGTAGAGGTGATAAACATTACCATTGAAATCTACCCGATGACTTTATATCCATACACAGGTGCCAAGGATCCAAGTGCAACCGACCATGACTAGTAATAATCAGATACATACAGATTAGAGATGCATACGCCAAGATATAAGTGTTATTAGGAAAAGCAATGAGTCTTTCTGTAAGAAACAGTATATTTTAAAATGAAATGGAGATCTTTTTTTAAAGGTTATAAACTCATTCAATTTTTGTCTTACAGGATTTATACTGAGTTCAATGTTGTATAACTGTATTAATTCAACTGTGAACCTAAAAATTTTATAGCCACTTTTGAAAGAGATGTATCTTTGCTCTGGAAATTGTTATTGAGTATGTTAAAGCTGTAGTGAAATGCTTCTTCTAAAAAATAAAAAAATACACACAAAAAAACAAATTTAAAAAAATGTATCTTGAGGGCTAGGGAGATGTCTTGGCTGGTAAAATGCTTGCCTTGCAAGTCTGAGTACCTCAGTTTAGATTTCTAGAAGACTGTAAAAAGCTGGTGGAGCTGCAACCTGCAGATGGCCAGGTGGAGAATAGCAGAGCCCCAGGAAGCTCAGAGGAGGGCTAGCCTAGGCTAAGTGGTAAAGTTCCAGGCCAGTTAGAGACTTCGTCTCAAACAAAAAATGGAGGGGGCCTGAGGACTGATACCTGAGGTTGTTTGCTGACCTCCATATGCATTCTGTGTACCTGTGCATGCTCATCCACACATGCACCCCATACACGAACACACACACACACACACACACACACACACACACACACACACATGAAGAATGAAAAAATTCTTGATCTTGCCCTCTAAGTGCTTGTGTGCATTGCTTTCCACCAGCCCCACGGTCACATCACAAAGCATATTCTAAGCATATTGGGGTTTTCTTTGATTATTCCCCAGACTTGGGCTCATGTCAGAGCCCCTTCCTTGCTCATTTCTTTTTGACTCTCCTCTACACTAAGGCTTAGGTCACGGCCACGTGATGGCTAATATTGACTGTCAATTAGGACCTAGAATCACCCAGGAGACAAGCTTCTGGGCATGACTGTGAAGGGGTATCTAGATTATCTGGTGGGAAGCCCCACCCTGAATGTGGGCGGCACCATCCCATGGCCTGGCATCTCTCCTTCCTGACTGGATGACATATGACAAGCTGCCTCACATTCCTACCACTATGATGGATTGTGCCCTTGAACTATGAGCCACAATAAACCTTTCTTTCTTTAAGTTGCTTTTGTCAGGTGTTTTGTCACAGCAGCAGGGAACATAACTCATACACTCCACTTCTTGGTTTCTCAATATAAAAACTGATAGCAGGGGCTAGAGAGATGGCTCAGCGGTTAAGAGCATTGACTGCTCTTGCAGAGGATCCCAGTTCGATTCCCAGCACCCACATGGCGGCTACAAACAGTCCTTAACTCCAGTTCCAGGGGACTCTGAAGTCCTCTTCTGACCTCCTGCGGCATTGCACAACATGGGTGCACTCACATACATGCAGGGAATACACTCATACACATAAAATAAAAATAATAAAATATAAAAAAATTGATAGTAAAGTACCTGGCATAGAGCTGGTGGTGCTCAATAAACAAAAACTGTGGAACTGTTATTGAAGTCTGATGGTCACACTTTCTGGCTGTGTCCTGTCCTCCTCTGAGCCAGTCTGTCATTGGATCTGGAGTGCAGATGGCCAGAATCTGAAAAAGGAAAAAAGAGTCAAGTCAGAGCACAGGGCAGAGGCAGGAGAGATGGAAAAGGTTCCTGTACCAAAGCAACAAGTTGCCTAGAAGAAGGGATGGGGAATGGAATCTCAATGCGCATCTCTCCAAGGGACAGTGTTAGGCACAACACACCAAGAGCAGGAGGGAGACGGCCTTAGAAGGCCACCAGCCACATATACCGGGACCTACAAGGATGGAGAGACAAGAAGGTGGTGGCCCTGGGGTGACTTGTGGTCTGGAAGGCAGATGCTCATGGACTCCAACCAAAGGGCCTGCAGAGCAGCTTGATCTAATGCTATGAATCTGTTAGGTCCAGGATAGCAAGCCACATTCTGACTCAGAAGACTTCCCTTCCCTGTGAATTACATCTTCAGCCTCCAGTCTGCCGTGGGCCTGGGCAGGAGCCTGCCACAGTGCCAAAGGTGGCATTCCTCAAGGTGGTTGACATGGCAATCACTGACCCTGAGCTCAGCTGCTCTGGGAGTCCAGCAGTACCTGTGGGGTGTTAGGGGTCAGGTCCTGTTCTCCTCCTAGGAAAGCAGGTTGGGGTGAGGGAGAGTTTAGCATTCAAAGACAGGGAAGGTACAGATGAGCCAGACACTTGTCCTGGCAGATTCCTGGAAGCCTACTACTCTACGACCCCTCTTTTTTAGGGAGCAACAAAGACCTGGGATGCTGCTGTGTAATCAAGAGCTGGCTTGATTGGGACCTTGAGTGTTCATCACAGGTGACATTGACTCTCTTGGCTGGCATCTGTTTCAGCCAGGTATTATCAGAAGGCCTTTGGCTAGGGGAGGTGGCAGGTCCACACATTTCTTCAGGACATCTCCTTCGTCCCCCCATGGCCTCTGTGCTGTATAGCTGGGTTAGCCACAGACACATGGATTCCCGCACTGTGGCCAGTGATGGGGGAGGAGGTGATCTGAGAGTTGAATGCTCCATGGGAGATGAGGAAGCCACAGGACAATGGGTAGGGGGATTGGCACACTTCCATCCATGCACTCTGTGTGTATATGGGCATGCTTTCTTGCGAGTATGGGCGTGTGTGTGTGTGTGTGTGTGTGTGTGTGTGTGTGTGTGTGTAAGCCAGAGGTCACCTTCAGGCGTGGTCCTTAGGAACAGTCCATTTTAGTTTTTAAAGGGTTCTCATCAGTTAGGTTAGGTTACCATCAAGTGAACCCTCAGATCTGCTGGTCTTTACCTTCCCAGAGCCGAGGCTGGGGTGTTACCTGTGTTTTTACATGGGTGTTAGGGATCAAACATGGGTCCTCATCCCCAGCCCTTACATGTAGTTTTTTTTTTTTAGGGAACTCATGTCTTTTATGATCAGAAGAGAAGTCTTTTCAATGATTTATTTCTCATTATAAGAAAGGTTTTAATTATAAGAAAGAGAAAGCAGGTTTGTTTGATTGTCCCTGCTTCTCCACCTTCCTGCCACGGCAACATCATTTGGGGAAACTGTCACACAGGGCCATCAACAGGGAGGCTGGAGTTTCTAGAACTTTGCAGCATTTAAAAAATTGATCCTAAAGCCAGGAAAAATTTTAGGACTGTTTTTAAATTTTATTTATTTTTATGCTATGAGTCTTTTGCCTGCATGTATGTGAGTGCACCACGTGCATGCTATGCCCACAATGACCAGAAGAGGACACTGGATACCTTGGAACTGGAGTTATGGGTTTTTGTTAGCCACCATGTGGGTGCTGGGAACTGCACCTATTTCTTCTGCAAGAGCAGTCAGTGCTCTTAACCACAGAGCCAGCTCTCTAACCCCAGGACTCTGTTTTAATAGATCAATCTCTTTTTTCCTCTTTTTGAGACAGTGTCTCCCTGTAGCCCCAGCTGGCCTAGAATTTGCTATATAGACCAGGTTGGCCTCAATCTCACAGAGATCTGTTTACCTCTGCTTCCACATGCTGAGGTTAAAGGTGTGTGCCATCATGTCTGGGTTACATTGATGGCTTGAGATATTGACTTATAGGTATATTCAGTAATGGAAATCACCATCCCCAATTCTTACAGACTATTCCCTTTATGCCAGGAAGAATGTCCGTGATGGTTAATATTAATAGTCAACTGACTGGATGGAGAAACTCAGAACATTAGTAAGTGTTGTAGTGTTTTGTGAAGGAATTCCAAGGAGGATTAACTAAAGGGGAACATGCCCCTTGGAATGTGGGTGGCTCCATCCCATGGGATGGGGTCTTGTAATAAATAGAAAGAGGGGAAAGGAGAAATCAATCTGAGTGCCAGCGTCCCCCTTTCTCTGCTCCTTGATCTGGAGAGATGTGAGCAAGCTGCCACAGACAGGAGCTGTTCCACCGCCACACCTTCCCTGCCACGTTGGACTGTATCTCCTAAACTGTGGGTCACAATAATCCAATCCTCCCTTAAGTTGCTTTTTTAAAAATCTTTTTGCGATAGAGTCTCCTTGTAATCCCAACTGGCCTGGGACTTGCTATGTAGACCAGGCTGGCCTTGAACTCACAAAGATCTGCCTGCCTCTGCCTCTCGAGTGCTAGAATTAAAGGCGTGTGCCTCCATGCCTGGGTTAAGTTGCTTCTCTTCAGGTGTTTGGTCACAGCAATGGAAAAAATAACTCATAGGATTTAAACAGTATGAACAAACCTTAAGAACTGCTTGGGCAGTGGTGGTACATTGTCACTATTACCATCTTAGGCCCAAGAAAATAAAAGTTGGTACGTTAGTATGAAGGAAGGATTTGGACCCAGGGCTCCCTGATTCCACTTAATACTAACATACAGTCTCTAGAACTGCTTAAAAGGTTTATTTTTTGTAAAGGGTTATGATCAGAAAGTGTGTCCAAAATTCTCAGCAGTGGTCATGATCCTATTAAAGCTCAGGAGAGACCTAAAACTAAGTTCTGGGATGGTAGATTTGGGCTGGTCCACAGGGAAGGCCATTAGTTCATAGGCGCTCTAGTTCGCTTTCTCTTGCTATGATAAAACACTGACCAAACATCAGGAGGAAAGGGTTTATTTGGCTTACAGGTTAGTCCAGTTAGGAAGCCAAGGTAGGAGCTCAAAGCAGGAATCTGGAAACAGGAGCTGAAGCAGAGACCATGGAGGAACACTGCTTATGGCTTGCTTCCCCAGGCTTGCTCAGCTGCCTTTCTTATACAACCCAGGACCACCTGCCTAGGAATGGCACTGCCCACAGTGGGCTGGGCCCTCCTGTATCAATTATCATTCAAGAAAATGCCTCAGAGACATGACATACTCTTAGGTCAATCTGATAGAGGAAAATTCTTGATTTGAGGTTCCCTCTACTCAAGTGTGTCAAATTGACAACAAAATTAACCAAGAGAAAGGCAAAACTCATATTCAGTGCGTTTTGTTGCCTCTCACTTAATACAGAGAGCACCAAGGATGGCTTAATATGGAATCTCTACATTAGGCAGAGCCCAAGAGATAAAACGAGACAAGAAACCTGTAGAAAGGAAAACATGAACTGAATAAGACAAAAACTTCAAAAAAATCCATGATTTGGCCAGGTGTGGGTAGTGTATGCTTGTAACCCACCCCGGGGAGGCTGAGGCAGGAGGATCATGTGTTCAAGTCCAGCTACATAGTGAGACTGTATCTCAAAAAAAGAAAAAGTCATAGAAGGAAGCAAAAGAGAAAGTGAGGTCAGCATAGAAGGTCTAACGTGAGGAATGGAAATCCAAGAAGATCACGTAGACTGTTCCCTTTTTACATAATATTTGAGGATAAAATATAAGTTAAGAAGTGAACTTTGGGACTGGAGAGACGGCTCAATGGTTAAGAGCACTGATTTTCTTGCAGAGTACCTGGGTTCGATTCTCAGAACCCACACGGCAGCTAACAATCATCTGTAACTCCAGTTCCAAGGGATCTGATGCCCTCTTTTGACTTCTTTGGGTATTGTGACATGGCTGCACTTACATACATTCAGGCAATGCACATAAAATAAAAATAATAAATAAAATATAAAAAAGTAAAGTTTCCTGAGGAATCATGCTAGAGACTTCTCAGAACATAAGAACACAAGTCTTCAGATTTAAAGGGCCCTTAGAATGCCCAGTGCAATCAATCTGTGGAACAGATTCTTACCAGAGCACACCATCTTGGAATTGTGAGCCACTAGCAATTAAGAGGAGACCTTAGAACCTTCCAGAAAGAAAACTTCAAGTTGCATGCAGAGGGAGGAAAACATGGTGCCATACCTCTCAACATCAGTTCTGGAAGCTGAGACATAGCACAGCAATGGCTTTGAACTTTTGACAGGAAATTGTATTTTCTTTGAGACAGGGTATCCCTGTAGCCCCAGCTGCCTGGAACTCATTATATAGACCAGGCTGGTCTAGAACACACAGAAATCTACTTGTCCCAGCCTCCTGAGTGCTGGGATTAAAGGACTGTGCCACCACACTTGGCCAGAAAATATTTTTAAATCTAGAATTCTATACATACCTAAACTATCTATCACATGTGAAAATAAGATGGCTGTCCCAGTTTCCTTTCTGCTGCTACAATGAAACACTTTGACCAAAAGCAACTTGGGCTTATTTGGCTCACATTCAGGTCACGGTCCATCAATGAGGGAAGTCAGTTCAGGAATTTGAAGCAGAAACGGTAGAAGAATGTTGTTTTCTGGCTTGCTGGTCGTAAGCTTTCTTATGCAAGCTGGGACCACGTGCCCAGGGAATGATGCCACCCACAGTGGGCTGTGCCCTCTGACATCAATTAAGACGATCAAAACAGTTCCTCATAGTCATGTCTTCAGACCAACCTGGTAAAGATGACTCAACTGAGACTCTTATTTTTACATGATTCTGTGTCAAGCTGACAGTTAATGCTAACTAGAACAACAAACATATTTTCAGAATGTGAGAAACTCTAAGTACTTATTTTCTGTGTGCCTTAGGCAGTTCCTACAGGATCTACCCTAGTAAAATAATGGATAATGCAATAAGGAGGGAGAAAGGGGCTCAGTAGGTAAGGGATTCATTGGCGAAAGTGGCCAGGAACGTCCCAGGATAAAAGCAAAGTCAGCACTATCTAGCCCAGTCTGTAGCAGATGAGGGAGGATCCCCCAGAAGTAAGCTGGCAGGATGGAAGTATGGAATTGTTATTTGATGTATTTCCTACCTAGGGAGTAATAGTATTAAGCAAATGACAGATTTGAGAGCCCAATGAGAAAAAAACATTACAAAACCAAGTAGGAAAAGAAAAAGGTGATATTAACTCTAGGAAAAACAGAGTCCAATCACAACAAACAGCTTGGCTTAAGGTTCACAGTATTTACACAGCCATCATGGCTAGTCTAACACAAGCAATGAGATAATGGGGGAAGGGTAGGTACCTAGAGGTGGACTTAGTAAGCAGCACTAAATTCTAATTCACTTAATAGTATGTTCATTGATAATGCCTTAAAACTAATATTTCAACAAGCAACAATAGAAGTGTATTATTTAGGATTAGGGAGCAAATAACAGGAAAAAACTACACACAAGGAGAGCTAGAAGGGGCTGGGGAGATGACTCAGGGCAAGGCAACATAGGATCATGAGGACCTGAGCAGATGCCCCAGACTCATGTAAAGATCTTGACATGGCAGACACATCTATAATTCCAACTCTAGGGAGGCAGAGACAGGAGGATCCCTGGAGCTCATCCTGGCATAAAGAAAAAGTGGTGGCTGGGTGCCTGGCACTCCGTGGATGTTGTCTCACTTAACCTTCAGCAAAGTGGGCTTCATTATTTCCATTTTATAAATGAGGATGGGAGAGTCAGATAATGGTGACGTCTCACAAAAGAGCCCCTATTCAGCCTGTTCACACTCTACATCATTGATCTCACCTAGTAATCATCTCCATTAATATTACTACACTCGGCTGTACATCTAACTAATGGGATTCCTTGCTTCTTGAGCTCTGAGTCTTCCTCTTTATTGAATTAATCCCTCAAGTAGCTGCCTATGCAAAGACACAGGGTGTTGCTCTGTGCAAGACACTGTACTAAGCTCAACGTGGATAATCTCATTTAAAATGCACAACAACCCCACTAAGTACTTGCTATTGCTCTTTGCTTCATAGAGGAAGAAATTGAGGTTCAGAGGGGTTCAGCAACTGTCTGTCCCTGCAGAAGAAGTTAGCACAGGCCCTTCTTTTCAGTCCATCATCTATCTATCTATCTATCTATCTATCTATCTATCTATCTATCTATCTAGATATCTGCCCATCATCTATCTATCATCTATCTATCATCTATCTATCATCTATCTATCTATCTATCTATCTATCATCTATCATCTATCTATCATCATCTACCTATCTATCATCTATTTATCTATCAATCATCTATCATCTATCTAATATCTATTTATCTATCTATCATCTATCTAATATCTATCATCTCTATGTATCTATATCTAAATCTATATCTATATATTTAGCTGAATAAATTAAAATGAATAGCTCATCTTTTTTGTTGTTGCTGTTTGTTTTTGAGACAGGGTCTCACCATGTAGCTCTGGCTGGCCAGGAACTTGCTATGTAGAACAGACTGACCTCAATCTCACAGAGATTCATCTGTCTCTTCTTCCTGAATTCTGGGATTGAAGGTGTGCACCACCACACCCACCTAAATACCTCATCTTGAATAAAATAAAAATGAGGTTGCTATTTGCAAGTCTAGAAAGCTCCAAATCCTTTGGAAAGGAAATTTTTTATTAATGATTTCCTCTTCTTGTTTGTTTATGTGTATGTGTGTGTGTCTGTGTGTGGGTAGGTGCATACAAATGCAGATGCCCATAGAAACCCAGAAGAGGACATTGGATCCCCTGGAGCTGGAGTTACAGATAACTATGAGCCACCTGATGGGGGTGCTGGGAACCAAACTCAGGTCCTCTGCAAGAGAAGCCATTGCTCTTAACCTCCGAGTCATCTCTCCAGTCCTGAGGAGCCATGTTATAGGGACAAATCACCTTTTCCTTTTCCATAGGCCACCCCATAACAAAAGCTTTGGTCTCAGAAGGGAATCAGCAGTCAGCTAGATAAATGCATCTGTGATTAATTGATTTTCTCAGGTGATTGGATGGAGCAGCTTGATATGCAGGGTTTAATTATTCCAGTGAAACTGCCACTTAATTGAAAGGACTTCTGGAAAAAATAAATAAATAAAAGGAAAAAGATTATTTAAAGGAATGATCTATTACCAAAGGAAATTAATGAACAAACCTTGGTACATACTTGGACTCCCACGGTGCACAGCGTTTATAACCCTGACATGAAAGCCTTATAGAAGCAGATCAGAATCATCCTTGATGGACACCCTTCTGTCTCAAATAATCTCTGTCATTCTCACAAACAGGGCATTTCCAGAAGCAGCTGGAATTTCTCCCTGCACGACTCTCTCTCACATCCTGGTTAACTTGTTAACCTCCATCTATCTCATCCCAGCTCGATCAACTGAAATATTGACAGGATGTTTCCCATTAATTAACATGTGTACAGCAATCAGCACAGCACCATAGATACATATTTTGGAAACAGCAATTATCATTTCAAATTCACAGTGGAGTGGCAGACACTGCTGGCTGCCAACCACATCCGTTCTCTGTTACTTGTTAACAGATCTCCAAGTTTGTTTGTGGCATTAATTGAACCCTTCTCAGAAACTGTGTTCCCTGCTTCCCTTGCAGCTACATGTGGCTATACAACATAGGTACAACCAAGTGGAATTTTCTGGATGAGGCATCCAAGTAGGTTCTTTTTTCCTCTTTCCTCCTGGCTCAGCTTCTAAAATGCCACCACATCCAGCTAGGAAAGATCTAGAAAAGGTGCAGAAACAGATGACAGGAGTCTTTTAGTTGTCTTGTTTTCCTATCTGGAACATGGATGTGATGCTTGGAAGAAGAGCAGCTGCCCTATGACCATGAAGACAAGGGCATACTCTAAGGACAACTAGAAGAACCTTGGGCCACTGGTTGCAGAACTAGACAACTAACCTTTGTGATTTTTGATCTATGACAAGAACAAAGGCCCTAGAAGATGTAAAACCAGATTATATTTCCATTACTTACAGGTGAAAAACAATCCTAACAGATGCACATGATAAATAAGACCCATGCCTTTGATCTAAACCACATTGCTTCTGGTCACATACTCCTGAGTGCTAAGGTTAAAATAGCTGCCCTATCTCTTTGTTTTAGTACTTTTCTTCTGGCTATGACAGCAGAGTGGGCAAGTATATTTGTTATCTTTTTCATTTCTGTGACAAAATACCTGACAAGAAGAAACTTAAAGATGGAAGGGTTGTTTTGGCTCACAGTTTGAAGGTGCAGTCCATCAGGATGGGGAAGGCATGGTGGCAGGAGCATGAGGCTGTTTGCTTCCCTCTCCATGAATCAAGATGAAGACAGGAAGTGATCCTGGGTTATAAACCTCAAAGCCTGTGACTACCCTCCCCCTGTGGAAATTCACTTCCTTCAGTGAGACTCCCCCCCACTCCAGAAGGTCCCACCACTTCCAAAAAACAGCTTCATCTGCTAAGAATCAAGTGTTCCAACATGTGAGTCTATGGGAGACAATACAGCAAAACTACAGCAGCCAGCTTCCAGGGCAGACTAAGCCCTACCCATGTCTAAAGTGCTCTAGGGGAGAAATTAACCATGTGATTCTGAGAGATTAGCAACACAGGTAGAAGTGTTGCCTAGGAAATAGGCCCTGACAATGTCCACCATCATCCCCTGCTCAGTTCATATGTCTCTGGCCTTTCATCCCACCCACCTGATCCAGGTCTTCCCCAGGTCCTCACCACACCTCTGACTGTTCAGTAAGCACAGCCTCTACTCCAGTCTCTGTATCACTGGCTGGCTTCTATCCCTTCTTTCCTCAGCCCTCCTCAGTCTTTAAGAACCCACCGACCTCCTTGTCCATATCACAGCCAAGGTTTTTAATATCATCCAGCCCAGAGCAAGGCCCACTACCCCAGGAAGCTCTGACGGCACCAGGGTACCTGTAATATTCACAAGTAATGATGACCCTTAGGGAGTACATCCATCTACTGTTGGGGAATAGTGGCAGAGAGCCAATGATTCTATGGATAAAAGTCTCCACTTGGTAGCAATTAAGGCAGGAGGACACTTCCATAGCAAGGGTGGGAGATTGTACTTATTATTTTTCTTGTTGCTGTGACCCAATACCCAATAAGAAGAAACTTAAGGGAGGAAGGGCTTATTTTGGTTCAGTCGGAGGGCAGTCCATGAAGGCAGCAAGAGGGCAAGGCAGCTGGTCACATTCATCCACAGTCAGGAAGCAGGGAGAAATGAATGCTGGTGCTCGGCTCCATTTCTTGTTTTCATTCAGTCCAGGACCCCAGCCAGAGAATGATGCCACCCACAATTAGGGTGGGCCTTAATTAACTGACCTAATCTAGAAATTCTCTTACAGACACACCTAGGAGTATGTTTCCATGGTGTTTCCAAATGCAGTCAAGTGGGGCTGGGGAGATGGCTCAGCAGATAAAGGCACTTGCCATTTAACCTGAGGACTTGAGTTTGATCCCCAGGACCCACATGAAGGAGAGAATTGACTCCTACAAGTTGTCCTCTGATTCCCCACCCCCAATAAATGTTATAAAAAAATCTAGTCCAGTTGACAATAAAGATTAACCATTACAGAGACCAAAGGCAGACAAATGTTGACCTTTCTCCAGGCCTCCCCCACCCCCTTCCCCAAGATTTATTCTGCAGTGGTTTCAGCCTTGTACTAAGGCAATGAACTTTGGAAGGGCACACACCTCTTGCCTTACCAAAGGACACTGTCCCCACATCCTCTCAATGCTCATTTTTCTAACAGTTCTGTGGAAAAGCTTTTGAAAGAAAGCACAATTAGGACTGGCAGATTTAAATGGTTCTGAGATGTGCATCAATTTATCACACTGGCTCTTTATGAATATTAGTCCCGTCTGTATCTCAGGCTAGTCACACAAGGATACTGACAGTACAGAGGGCCACAGGGACCCAGGGCAGGATAAATCCCAGAGCAAGGTCACATATTTGAAGACTCCCACAGAGCACAGCATTGCTGGATTGGCTGGTGGGGAGGAAAGAGCCCTAGCTTTGATGATAATGAAACACTATCCCCTCCTGCTCTGGCCTGTGGTGACTAAGCACAGCAGCTGATTCCTATTGAGACCCATGTGTGCTTTCCCTGTGGGCCCCTTGCACCAGCTGCAGGCTCGAGGAAATTTGTTTTCCCTGGTGTATGTTGTGACATTCTGGTTGTTTTCTGGTTGGGTTTGGAAGGAGGTTGGGAAACCCACTGTCTCTCTTTGTGATGATACATGCCAACATCATAGGACTTCAGTAAATGGTTGTGGCGGGTAGGGGTGTGGCTCAGTGGGTAGCATACATGCCTAGTATGCACAGAACCTGGGCTCCGTCGTTGGCCCTGCACAAACTAGGTACGGTGGTGCACATTTGTCATCCCAGCACTCGGGAAGTAGAGGAAGGAGGATCAGGAGTTCAAGGTCATTCCTGGTGACTTTGAGAGTTTGAGGCCAGCCTGGGCTACCTGAGAACTTGTCTTAAAAAATAAAGGCTGCGGAATTGAATGCTACTGTGGCATTTCACTGTCACAGAATCACCTTCAGCACTCACCAACAAGAACGTGCCAAAACTGTGCCCTCCTTCGTAGCCCCTGGGAGCTGTGACAGCTCCACTCCATGGGGCATTGAGCTCTGCTTTGCTGTTTATCCTAGGCCTGTTGTGTGTCCTGTAAGAAGTGACCTGTGTTGGGCTCTCACCTGTTGCCAGCACAGCACTGCAGAGTGAGGGAAGAGCATGCACCTGCTTCCAGAGCCGGGCCTAGAGACTCCTGGGGAAGCAGGCTGAGAGGGAAATCAGGCCACAAGAAGTTCCCTTTGGATTTGGGGCACTGGGGAAGTGGTCTGAAAGGGGGAAGTGGTCTGAAAGGCACACAGCAGACACAGGGAAGTCAGGCCACAAGAAGTTCCCTTTGGATTTGGGGCACTGGGGAAGTGGTCTGAAAGGCACACAGCAGACACAGGGAAGTCAATGTCCTCTACTAAGGTTACCCAGCCAAATCCTGCTCCAGGGAGCCGGGCTAGCAGAGAAATGCCTGGGGTGAGCCCAACAGCCCCATGACCTGCTAAGAGAAAAGGTCAGACCACCTCATATTGCATAGAAAAGGTTCACCAGAGCCATCAAGTAAGAGCCCTACCTAGGTAGCAGCTGAGGAGGGAGTAGGAGGAACCCTAAACCTTCTCCTTTTACTGTCTGTGGGCACTGGAGCCTCAGGGAGACATGACAGGATTAAGGTAGCTGACTAGGCCAGGACCTTGGCCATCACCCAGGGAGTCTATGAAGTCTGGGGATGAGCGTATTCCAGAGTCATCTGGGTGGCATGCACTCACTCACTCATTCGTCCATTCCTATTAATTAATTAATTAATTAATTCATTCATTCATTCACTCATTGCCTCACTAAGTCACTCACCCATTGACTCACTAATTCACTCACCCATTGACTCACTAAGTCACTCACCCATTGCCTCACTAATTCACTTACCCATTGACTCACTAATTCACTCACCCATTGACTCACTAAGTCACTCACCCATTCTCTCACTCACCCATTCACTCACTAAGTCACTCATTTGTCAATTCACTCATTCGTCCACTCACTATCTTATTCAGTCATACGATTAACAAACATTATGACATACAGAAGTCAGAAAAATATAAAGACAAGGGAGAGATTTAACTAATCAGAGTCAATCTATGAGAGTAATAGGGGGTGTGCAGAGCTGAGGCAGGAGGCAGGGAAGAGCCACATACAGGAAGGACAGAAGACTCAGAGGCTCACAGGCCCTCATGACAGGAAAACTGCTCTGAGTAGGATGGGAGTCAAGGAGGGGGAAAGACAGAGGAGCAGAGGGCCCAGGCAGCTTGGATTGCAGCTGTGCCTGCCTGTTTGAAAGGGAACTATGAATCTTAGTGGATCACAGGCCCACTGTCTGCAGCTCAGATGAAGTTATCTCATGGGGCCAGAGGTGGTCCTGCAGCTCAGGGTGCTGCCTCTGAGGCCCCTGCAGCAAGTACATGTCACTCCTGAATTTGTAAGATGCACTGAACTTATACTAAGAATCGATGTGGCAATCAGTTTAAAATGCATTTCCAGTCCCCTGGCAATGTATGTTATGAAATATCATGGGAGCAGGTGTTTGCAGCAAGCTCTTTGAAGCATGTTTCCATGTATTTGAAAAGAACTCAGTCAACCTTTTCTATCAACTAGGTTGCTATCTGGAAAAGGGTGGACCTCAACTTTTCTTATAATGGAAAAGGAGAGTGGATTGGTGCTTCCTCCTCCCCTCCCCTCCCCTCCTCTTCTTTCTTCCCCTCCTCCTTCTCTTCTTTCTCCTTTTCTAGTTCTTTCTTCTCCATATCCTTCTCTCTCCTCCCTTTCCTCTCTCCCTCTTTTTCTAGTTCTTTCTTCTCCATATCCTTCTCTCTCCTCCCCTTCCTCTCTCCCTCTTTTTTTTTTTTTGAGACAGGTGTTGCTATGCAGCTAGGTTGGCCTAGAATTCACTGTAGTCCAGACTGGCCTCAAACTTACAGCAATCCTCCTGCCTGTCTCCTGCCATACTTGACTTGGGGCTCTAATACTCTAACTCTCCCATTATCATCTCAGGATCCCCCCACATTTGAAGTCACAGAAGTCAGAGCAAGCAGGAAAGTGTTGGGTGTGTGTGTGGTGGGGGTGGGGCTCAGGACTGGCTTTTACTGGTGTTGTATGGGATTCCAAGATCAATCAATTCTTCCTTCCTTCCTTCCTTCCTTCCTTCCTTCTTTTTCTTCATTCTCTCTCTCTCATCTCATGTAAGCCATGCTAGCCTTAAAACTCACTATATAGCTGAAAATGACCTTGAACTTCTTCTGATCTTCCTGCCTTTACCTCCCAAGTGCTGGGCACTGCCAGGCCCAGTTTATGAAGTACTGGGGATAGAAACCAGGACTTCAAGCATGCTAGATAAGCACTCCACCGACTGAACTACATCTCTAGTCCTAGGCTCCAAGATCTTTCTCAAGAGGCCTTCAGGTCTGGCTAACACAAAGGGCAGGAAGCAGGGGTCCTGGGATTTATTTAGGCCACAGACACCCTGAGTATTATTTCCCCTGAGTGTTTCAAGGAGGTGAGATGGCAGGTTCTCATCTGGGGATTCACTGGGTCTTTTTCCATGTAGCAGAAGAGCAGGAGGTGAGTTTTGTCCAATGAGCTGTTGTGTCTGAAGGTTCTTTCTTTCTTTCTTTCTTTCTTTCTTTCTTTCTTTCTTTCTTTCTTTCTTTCTTTCTTTCTTTCCTCTCTCTCTCTCTCTCTCCCTCCCTCCCTCCCTCCCTCCCTCCTTCCTTCCTTCCTTCCTTCCTTCCTTCCTTCCTTCCTTTTGACTTAGGGTGGCTGGGTCCCTGGTTAGAGCACCCACAAATAAGTAAGATATACTCTCTGCTCTTGAGAGCTTCAAATCAGTTGTCTGTTGGTGCGAGTTGAAACCTACGGAAGGCAGGAGGCATGCGGCAAGGCTGATAGAAGGTAAGTAGACATCTTACACTAACCAAACAGGAAGAAAGGCAGACCCAAAGAGCTGGACAGCTCCCGTCTTCACTCCAGTGGAGAGGACAGGGTTGCAGAGAAAGCCTTAGGTTGTAACCCCAGTTCTGAAATTTCCTTGCTGTGTGGTCAACATCTCCGAGCCTCCTTTGATTGGTGTGTAAAGCCGGATGAGGAACAGGCAGAAAGAAACCCCTTACACGCTCTTGTAGCATACAAAGTGGACACTTAGAACCCGAGACAGAAGAAGTCCCTATTTTGGTCTGTAACGATTCCTTCCATCTTCAATACAATTTAGGGAAAAGCCTGTGTTATCCTCAATCATTCTGTGCAAGGTCTTTTCCTTCAAATCAGCTCCCTGGTGGTGTTGGCATCTTTTTCTAACTCCTGTGACCCTAGTTGCCGCCTGGCGATGCCCTATCTCAACTTTCCTTGTACATCCTGTGGCTTAGCTAATGTCTAACATAAGTAGGCGTTTAATATTTATGAAGTGATTGATTTCCAATGGATAAGTGCTGGCTTTCTTTTCTGTGTCATATATAGCTACTTCCCTTCAAGCTGATGAAACCTTCCTCCCCAGCCCCTTGCAAGGGAGAGCTGCCACCACGACAGCCTGCCTACGGGGCTCCCACGCCCTTCGTTTGTCCCCCATGTTTTGCTGCGCCTGCAGTTTGCAGCTGAGCACCAATCCATCTTTCCCTCTCCATCAGTCATGAGCTTGAAGTCTACAAGAGACATCTCTCCAGTGTCTGACCTGCGGGAACAGAGCCTGCTTGTCACAACCCATCTTTACTAGAGGAGTGCAGAGGATCCAACAGCTTGAGCAATGGGTAGATAGGTAGGCACTCCCCAACACTGTGGGATTCAGCAGTGAGCTCCCACCTGGGGCAGCGCCAGGATGGGGGGCACTTTCTACAGTCTTGGAAAGGGTCCATGCTCAATGTGGGGTTCTGAAATTTAGTTTTATTTGTGGGAAAAAAGGTTTTCTTTTTTCTTTTTGAAGTGCTGAGGTGGAACTCAAAATACCTTACACTTGCTAGACCAGAAGTGTACCTCAGAGCCATGCCCCAGGCTCTCACTGGGAGAGTCTAGGCAGGAGCTGAGCCACACCTCCAGCCCCTCACTGGGGGGTTCTAGGCAGGAGCTCTACCACTGAGTCACCTCCCAGCCTTGTGTAGGATTCTAATCCTTAGAAAACGGACAACCAAACATCGTACAGCATTTATAGGATTGCATGGAACTGGCTTCCTGCTCCTTGGCTGTCAGTAAACAGTGAATGCGTGGGAACATCTTCACCAGGGGAGCTTCCAGACAGAAATCACTGGGGATTGGGCCGGATGCACTTGAGCTGTGGCATGTGAGCTCATGAGCCGCCAGCCCATCTCAGAGGGTGGAATGACTGAGTAATAAAACCAGCAGCAGACATGAGGGTAGAACAGCGCGTAACTAAGAGGAGGTTGTGGTGGTGATGGTGGTGCTGGGAACTGGAGAGCCAGCCAGCCACCTTCCTGTGGGTCACGCTTGGGTGTCTGTGAACTGAGTGGAGATGAGGTTACACCTGGCTGGGCTTCCTGGCAAGAAAATAGACAAACAAGACACTGGTGTTGGGGGACGTCAGGACACAAGGGAGGTTTTTAGTTTTTAACTGGACAGGAGTGGAAGAGAAATGGCTTTGTACTTACACACCTGCAGGGGCACAGGGCTGCGAAGACTAACAGCCACTAGCCATTTTCAACTTCTGGACTGGAGGCCCAGGTAAGGAGCCTCCAGAGTACCCTGTCCTCTCCTGTGTGCCTGGAGGCAGATTTTCTGGAGGAATCCAGCCTGGTGCTTTTATTTAGATCTCTTAGCACCACTATCACCCTAACAATGAACACTCCATGGGGGACCAGGCAGCCACTGAAACTGGCCTGCTTTTGCATCCGAAAAGCTCTGCCAAGGAGCTGCCAGGGGAACCTGTTAGTTAAATGCATTAATTGAGCAACCACTATGTTGGGAACAAAAATAGGCTTGTGGATCCAATTAAATGTTAGGCTTTCTGCGTGGGAGAGAGAGATGGTGCACAAGCGAGAAGGTGGGGGACCAGAACGGGTCTCTTGTAATTAACCACAAAGTAAATAGCTCTCCCATGGAACAAGCCCCCCCCATTCCTACACCCCCGCTCTTCAATTAACTCTGTGTTATTCTGTCCCCTATTACTTGAGATAATCAAGGGTTGGATGTAATTAATTGCTGTAATGCGTTCAGGAGTGCAGCCAAATGGCAGCTTGGGAAGGCTGGCTGAGGCTGCTGGCTTCTCTAACAGGCTTCCTGGAAGGGCCAGCTTGGGTTCAGCCTGTACAAAGTAGATCTGAGGGTGAGTGGGGAATGTGGACAGAGGGCGTCATATGTTCTCCTGACTTTTCTGCTGCATCTAGTACTGAGCAAGGCTGCTTCTTCTTCCCTCTACCCATCCCTGCATTGTCTCCAAACCCCTGAACCCACAAAGCCACTGATGTTTGAAATAAAGACAGTTTGTACGCACTTGGAATATTACTCAGCTGTAAAAAGGAAGGTGTCTTTGACAAATAGTATCATATGGATGAGCCTTGGGGACATCACACAGAGGGACATGATGAACTGACGAAGTACGCACAATAGGACCATCTCTGGTGGGAAGCAGGTTAGTGGAGCTTTCCACACTTAAGAGTTACTCAAAGTATAAGGCTGGAGTGATGGCTCATTGGTTAAGAGCACTGGCTGCTCTTGCAAAGAACATAGGTTTGGCTCCTGGAAGCCACATAGGAGGTAACAATCATCTGTAACTCCAGTTCCAGGCGACATGATGCTTCTTCTGGCCTCCAAGGGCACTGCATCGCATAGTACAGTTACATACATGTAGACCAAAACATTCACACACGCAAAATAAAAATAAATAAATTTTTTTAAAGTTACTGAAAGGACTGAAAATAGTTAAAAGAAAAAAATTGCATCTATGTTGAATATGTAGAGACTCTTGTGTGTGTATTGTACATGTGTGCATGTGAGTGTGGGAGAGCTGTGTTCTCACCCCTGCATATGTGTGTGTGGGCCAGATGTTGATGTTGAGTGACTTCCTCTATTGCTCTCCACCTTTTATTGTGAGATGGTCTCTCACTGAGCTGGTGCTCCATGATTCAGCTAGGCTGACTGGCTAGAGAGCCTCGGGGATCTCCTGCCTCCATCCCCCAAGCCTTGGAGCTGCAGGCACACACCACCACACCTAACTTTTTATGTGGGTGTTGGGGATCTGAAATCAGGTCCTCATGCTTGTATAGCAAGCATTTTACCCACTGTAATAGTTTTAATTGCCAATTTGACATAATCCAGAATTTCCTGGGAAGGGCATCTCAATGGGGGATTCACTAGCCCATCAATCAGGTTGGCCTGTGGGCATGGCTGTGGGGCATTGTTTTGATTACATTAATTGAGCAGGGAAGGTTTGTCCACCCTGGGTGCCACCATTCCCTAGGAGGGGGGTTTTGAACTGTCCAAGAGTAGAGACCACTAGGATGAGTGTATCCATTCCGTTGTCTGCTCAGCTGAGGATGGGAGGTGACCAGTTGCTTCAAATTCCTCCCACCTTGACTTTCCTGAATGATGGCCCATTATGTGGAATTATGAGCTGAAACAAACCCCTTGTCCTCTAAGCTTGTCAGAGTATTTTATTATGGCATCAAGAAACAAAACCAGGGCACTGTGAGGCAATTTCCTCCCAGATAAAATCTTCGTTTTGGAGGGAAGCTTATTAAGACACGGGATTTTCTAAGGGAGATAAAACAATCCATCCTGCCCAGAAGCTTCTTAAGCTCAGGAAGTAAACAACTCAGTAGTTTCAGGAAGTCCCTGAAACTGACAAACTTTACTAGATTCCTCCCTCTGCAAACATATATAAGCAGTAAGGACTGCAGAGGGATCTCTCAGACCAGCCAGGCTGCCTGGAAAGGGCACTCTCCAGACTGCCAAGCTGCCTGCAGGCTGTGCAGTGCGCTCCAGGTTTTCTGCTTTCCTGAGCTGTCACCCATGTTGAAGTGACTTTGGTGATGAAGCTGTCTTTGAGTCATTTCTCCTCCTGTAAATAACCCCAATAAAACTCATTGGTTCACCAAGTTGGACTTTGGTGGCATCCTGACTGGTCTGACATCACTTCCCTATCTGGGGTGAGTAGACGTTTATTCCCATCTCCCCAGGAATAGTGTCATGTGACAGACACCCACTGATCCTCTCCCTAGTTCAACTTCATCTCCTTGCAAGAATTCCCCCAAAGAACAGTGCAGCAGGTTACCACACAGCATTGACACTATCATTAGAATAAGCATCTAAAGATGGTGTAAACTGCCTGAGGAATGACACGGGTTCCCTGCAAATGCTACACACTTTATATCTGGGCCAGGAGCATTCACTGATGGCTGTACCCAAGGGGTGGGTACTGGAATGTATCCCCCCTCAATACTGAGGGAATGACTATAGTTGTCAGGGATAAACGGTAGCTGTTAGTGGGCACCAAGCTTCCTTTTGTGGAGATGAAAGTATCTCCAAGCTTGGGGCTAGGGAGATAGCTCAGTGTATGAAGTGTGGCACAGGAATATGGACCTGAGTTCGGGTCTCCAGCACTCACATAAAAAGGCAGGTGTAGCAGTGTACACCTGAATCCCAGCCCTAGGGAGGTGCAGACAGGCTTGTTGGCCAGCCAGTTTAGCCGAACAGGTGAGTTCCAGGCTTAGTGAGAGACTCTGTCTCAAAAATAAGATGAAGGCCAGTGAGTCAGCTCACCAGTTAAAGGCAACCGCTGTCCAGTCCGATAACCTAAATTAGATCCCTGGGACCCACAGGGTTGAAGGAGAGAACCGACTCTTGCAAGTTGTCCTATGATCACCACATACATGTGGCATGTGTGCATGTGCACACATAGTGAATGAAAAATAAAGGTGTGATAAAAGTGAGAGCAACTGAGGAAAACATCTAATGTCAACTTTTGGCCTCCACATACACGTCTATGCACATGTAGGTACACAAACATGTATGTACACATTACCCGCCTCTCTTTCTCTCCCTCTCTCTGTCTCTCCCTCTCTCTGTCTCTCCCGAACTTTCAGAGTTAGATGTGGTAATAACTATCATTTATTATGCCCATACCATGTGTTAATCACCACGATAGGTAAATTGTATTTAGAGATTCCATATAGCAGATATGTCTGGAAAAGTTCCAATGCAAGCCATCTATCCAGGCATAGATAGGCGTAACATCCTCCCTTCCTCCCTCCCTTCCTCCCTCCCTTCCTCCCTCTCTCCCCCTCTCTCTGTCTCTCCCTCTCTCTGTCTCTCCCTCTCTCTGTCTCTCTTTCACACGCACACACACACGCACACACACACACACACACACACACGATATTTTGGAGCTACATAGAAGTGGTGGCTGCTCAGCATTGGGAAAGGACAAAATGCCAGCAAATTGTTCATTTTACGATGGTGACTGTTGGGTTAGAAAGTGGTTCAGTTGGTAAAGTATTTACCCTGCAAGCATGGGGACTTGAGTTTGGATCCCTGGCACACACATAAAAGCTGGGCATAGCGGTGTGTGCCAGTAATCATGGCACAGAGGAGGTGAAGACAGGCAGATCCCTGGGGCTTGCTGGCCAGCCAGTCTAGCCTAATTGGCAAGTTCCAGGGCCACGAGTGACTCTTAAAAAACAAGGTGAAGGGCTGGAGAGACGACTCGGAGTCAAAAGTGCTTACTGCAGAGGACCCAGCACCCACATTGGGTGGTTCCTAACCACCTGTAACTCCAGTTCCAGGGAATCCAACACCCTCTTCTGGCCTCCTTGTGCACCTGCATGCATGTGGTGCACATAAACTCAGGCAGGTACACATACATACATACATACATACATAAATACTAAATGAATGAAACCTTACACACACACACACACACACACACACACACAAACTAAGGTGGATAGTTCTTGAGAAATATCAGAGTTTGATTTCTGGTTTCCACATGTATATATACACATGTGCATCCTCCTCCCCCACATGCACCTACACACACACACACACACACACACACACACACACACACGGGGGGGGTATCTGTTAGCTAGGCTCTACAAATCCCACCACAGTAAATGAAAATAAACAGCCACACTCTCCTGAACACATGGGAGCAGGGTGCCCCAACCCAGAGAAAGCTGGCTGCAGACGTTACCTTTTTTGGCAAAGACAGAGACAGTCGGGAGAAAGGATGCTCTGGGATGAGGGGAATTGTGGGAAGGTGCTGGGATTTGCCCCCAGAAAGCGTCCATAGCTTGTTATTGGAGATTGCCTATGGCTTTTCAAACTCCAGGTCTCTGGAGGAACTGATGGGGAGGGAGGAGTCACTTGAAATTGTGGGAATGACTTTTGCTGGATGCCTAGGGCAAAGTTAAGCTAGAATTGGGAAAAGAGGCACCTGTGTGTTGCGGGGGCGGGGGGGTGGTGGTGGTGTCAAAGTCATCCACCAGGGCTTGTGAGAGAAAGGGGACAAGAACTTGGTTTTATTTAGCTTTCACAGGTGCAAAGTTGAGAAAAGGAACGAAAAATGAAGAAAGGAAACAGAGAAGAGAGCCAGCGGGGGTGGTGGGGGTGAGCCAGTGACAGGGCCTACTGGCCCCCTTTCCTGTAGCTGGCTCAGATCATATCCTTCCTGCGGAGAGCTCCTGAGACCGCAAGCCACTTGTATGTGAACTTGACTAATTTCCCGGAGGCTGGCTCAGCTCACCTGCTTTAAAGCCACTGGTGATCTTGAAACTTAAAAAAAAAAACAAAACACTTCGATTCACACTTTCCACCTCTCTGTGTAGAGTGAGCAGGGCAGGAGCAAGCCCAAGAGACATCTCACAATCCTATTTTCTTTCCTTCTCAAGGTGGAGGCCCCTTTCTTTTAGTGATCAATGTATGGTATAAAAATATCTTTGAGCTGTTAGATTTAAGACTTTTGGGCTCTTCTTTCTTTAAAATTTATTTTTATTTTATGTGTATGAGTGTTTTGCCTGCATGTATGTAAGTATACCACATATATACAGTGCCCATAGAAGCCAGAAGAGGGTGTTGGATCCCCTTGGAATTGGACTTATAGAATGCATGAGCTGCCATGTGGGTGCTGGGAACTGAACCTGGATCCTCTGCAAGAGCTGGCAGTGCTCTTAACACTGAGCATCTCTCCAGCCCTCCATGTACTCATTTTAAAGGAGACCTTTAAGCCCGGCCTGACTTTCTTCTTTTCATATCAGTGTGTGCACATGTGTATACATGTATGAGTGTGTGGGCATGTGTGTGGAGGCCTGCGGTTGATGTCGGGAATCATTCTCAGTTACTTTTTCACCTTACTCGTTGAAGCAGGGTCTCTCAGTGACACCCAGAGCTCCCTGATCTGGTCAGGCCCGCTAGCCAGCTTGCTCTGGGGCTCCTCTGTCTCTTTGAGACAGGAATTATAGGAGGCTGCCACGCCTGCCTGGCATTTGCTTGGGCTCTGGGGATCCAAACTCCTCTGGTCCTCTTGCTTGTGTGGCAAGCACTTTAACTGCTCAGCCATCTCTCCAATCCCCGACTTTTTCTTTTTTTCTTTACTTTGGTCTTTTGGACATAGGGTCTCACTCTGTATTCAGGCTGGCCTGGAACTAAGCTGTGTAGCTCAGGCTAGCCTCCAACTCTTGATCTTCCTGCTTCAGCCACCTAAGAGCTGAGATCACACATTTGTAGGTATGAGTTACTGCAGCTAATTCTGGCCAACTTTTTCAACCCACTGAAGTTAGTTTAATCCCACAAAAGAAGGTTGTGGTCTTGTCTGTGATGAGCAAAAGATCTTTTAGGGCTTCTAGTGTCTCTTTTTTTGTATATGTGTGTACACATGCAGGTGCATAGGTACATGTATGTGTATGTGTGCATGTGGAAGTCAGAGGATAAGCTCAGGGATCATTCCTCAGATGGCTTCCACTGTCTGTTTGAGACATGGGTCTCTCACCGGCCTGGAACCTCATCAAGGTGGCCAGGCTAGATGACCAGTGAGTCCCAAGTATCCTCCTGCCTCCACCTCCCATCTTGCCAGCACTGGGAGCTGCAAGAAGGTGCCGTCATGGCTGGCTTCTTTAAAAATGTGTGTTTGGGGGACTGAACTTGGGTCCTTGTCCTTCTGAATGCTTTACCTACTGAGCCATCTCTCCAGCCTCTTCCAAAGCCCCTTTAAGCTGTAGATCCTGACATCTCACAAGTCTCTACTGAGGAATCAAGAAACATTCTGCGAGTCTCCAAGGGCTCCTAAAAGGAGAACCTCTTTGGGGTCCCATCGTCCTTTGGGCTCTTGGGGAAGTGGCTCACTTTGCAAACACCTGGTGAGGCTCCTGGGGATTTCTTGTTCCATTCTGCCTGTGGGTCAGGACCACCTTGGATGGACAGTATCAGCCCCAGGCTCATCTCTTCACAGTCACACTCTGAGGAGACCCTAGGGGGAACCTACTGACTGCACTGGGGGTGGGGGTGGGGTGGGAAGTAATCCTACCCTGCTGAGAGGGCCAGGATTCGGGGGTTACACTTCTGGAAGACAGGACATACTTCCTCTACCCCTCCCCCTTGAGGGCCTTGAGCATGCTTGGCCTTCTTTAAGACACACTGAGTGGGGCTGAAGAGATGGCTCAGTGGTTAAGAACACTGACTGCTCTTGCAGAGGACTCGGGCTCGATTCCCAGCACCCACATGGTGGCTATGAACCGACCTTAACTCCAGTTCCAGGGGAATCTGAAGCCCTCTTCTGACCTCCGAGGCGTTGCATGACACAGGTGCACTCACATACATGCAGGCAATACACTCATACACATAAAATAAAAATAATAAAAATAAAAAAACCCCACTGAGTATAGAACCCACTCCTCAGCCATGGCACTACCCACAGAAGAAACAAGGCACCCACAGTGATAATGAGAGCATCTTGCTCCCGTGAATCATTTATTAGTGGAGAGCCTTCTGTGGGTCAATTCTAGGCTCCGTGGTGTGAAGTAGAGGCCCTGCATAGAGAGCCCGCGTCTCAAATAGTTAGGGCTGAGGTGTATGTGGCTCATAGTGGAGAACTTGCTCAGCATGTACAAGGCCTAGGTTGCATCCCCAGCACTAGGGAAAACAAAAAAAAAAGGGAGACAAGATGTGTTTAAAGCCACCAAATACACGTGTATAGACAAAAGAAAAATGACCAGGTGAGGAGGAGAGCAAGTGGCCTGCAGGACTCAGCCTCAGAAGCTCGGCTCACATGGGCCACAGTCAGGAATTAATGGGGACCATGTACTCACAGGTTTGCAAAGCAGCTGTGTCCCGGGCCTGGCAGGGGGCTCTCTCCATGGATTCTCAAATTCCCTGTCCTCTGCTACTGGCCTGCAAGGCACCCAGAAAGTGCCGACCCTGACAGGGTGCAGCAGCCTCCCCCGGAAGCCCACACTGGTGCCCCACTCTGTGGAGGCTGTCTCTATTTTTAGCAGGCACAGAAAGAGGCTGGGGTGGGCTGTATACTTCCCTTTTTGTTTTATTCTGAGCAGAATCTGAAGGCGGATGTGGTTGTGCAGGCCTGACATCCCAGTCCCATGGGGAGCTAAGGACAGCAAGTTCAAGGCCAGCCTGGGATACAGAGTGAGCTCCAGGCCAGCATGGGCTACAGAGTGAGACCCTACCTCCGAAACGAAGAAGAAGAAGAAGAAAAGAAGAAGAAGAAGAGAGGAGGAGGAGGAGGAGGAGGAAGAAGAACCCCCCCCACCCCACCCCCCCAAACCAAAACAAAACCCAAGCCAAGCATGGTGGCATGTGCCTGTAACCCTAGTGCTGGGGAGGCAGGAACAGGTGGATCCTCAGATCTCACCAGCCAGCCTGCCTAGCCTATCAGTAAGCTCCAGGTGCAGTGAGAGACCCTGTCTCAAAAAAACAAGGTGGAGGGCTGGTGAGATGGCTCAGCAAGTAAAGGCATTTGCCACACAAGCTTGAGGACCTGTGTTTGATCCCTAGAACCCATGTAAATATCTGGCCTAGTTTGCTTATCTATTGCTGTGATAACATACTTTGACTTAAAGCAATTTGAGGAGAAGAGTATATTTCACTGTGTAGCTTACAGTTCATCATGGAGGGAAGCCAGGGAAGGAGCTCAGGGCAGGATCCTGGAGGCAGGAACTGAAGCACAGACCATGGAGGAACATTGCTTATTGGCTTGCTCCCCTGGCCTGTGCTCAGCCTGCTTTCTTTTTTGTTTATTTATTTATTTTTATTTTATATGTATGAGTGTTATGCTTGCATGTGTGTAAGTGCACCTGTGTCGTGCAATGACCGTAGAAGACAGAAGAGGTTGTCAGATCCCTTGGAACTGGAGTTATGAATGATTGTTAGCTGCCATGTAGGTGCTGGGATTTGAACCTGGACCTTCTGCAAGAAGAGCCAATGCTCTTACCTGCTGAGCCATCTCTCCAGCCCCTCAGCCTGCTTTCTTATATAACCCAGGACCACCTGCCCAGGGATGGCATCACCCACAGTGGACTGGGCCCTCCCACATCACTCAACAATCAAGAAAATGCCTCGCAGACATGGCCGCAGGCCAATCCAATGGCAACAGCTCCCCTGCTGAAGTTCCCTCTTCCCAGGTGTGTCAAGTTGACAACAGAAGCTGGGCAGCACAGACAGAAGGAGAGAACTAACTCCACAACGCTGTCCTCTGACCTCTGCAGGAGCTGTGACACAGGTATCCACACATACATTATGCACACACACAATAATAATAATAACGATGAATGAAAGCAACAGCAAAACCCACACGATGGAGAGCAGTAAGACCCCCAGTGCCAACCTCTGGCCTCAACAAGTATGTGCACACATGTGCATGCACAGGCACACCAGTATACACATGTACACATGTATGTATTACATGCACACAGAAATTCTAAAACATAAGAACGTGGAAAAGAGAAACAAGCTCTCAAACAACAGCTTAAACTGTTGCCTGAGTAGAGTCTGTGGGTGCTTTGAACCCCCAGAGGAGGGAGAGGGTGCAAATGAGAAGGGGCTATGCTCTGTGGGCCACAAAGAGCTAGGGTTCATTGGGTAGAAATTAGAAGGAATGAGGCAAGAACCCTTCTTCCCCAGCACACCTGGTGGCTCTGCCCTGCCCCTGTGTCAGACCATCACTCAGGAGACCAAGGACTCCACCAAGAGGGAGCAGGGGCCCCTCTATGAGCACACATTGTAGTCTGTTCTTTTGTCCTCTTGACTTTGCTGTGAGTGGACCTCCTACATCACCACTGTTCCCTGATGTGTACTGGGTCTACTAACCCTCTGATGACTCATATCTGTCTCTGCCCTCCCCACAGACACTCCTGGATGCAGGCTGACCATAGCCACCCACAGGTCATCCTTTGCGGGGTGTGTGTGTGTGTGTGTGTGTGTGTGTGTGTGTGTGTCTCATGCAGATGCCTGGGGTCAAAGGAACTAGAGCAATGTATTGTTGTGGGAGAAATAGGGGTAACAAGAGTTGTGGGAAGAGGGCTGAGGAGATGGCTTAATGGACATAGCACAGGGACTGGAGTTTGATCTCCAGAAGCTGCATATAAAAAGCCAGAAGTGGTAGCATGGGCTTGTAATCCCAACGCTGGGGAGGTGGAGACAGGAGGATCTCTGGGGCTGAGTTGTCAGTCAGCCTGGCTTAATAGGTGAGCTCCAGGCTAGTAAGAGACCTTGTTTCAAAAAACAAGGTCAGGCCCAGGTGTGGTGATGCACGCCTTTTAATCCAAGGGCTTTGGAGGCAGAAGCAGGCGGATCTGGAGTTTAAGGGTAATCTGTCTACATAGTGAGCTCCAGACCAGCCAGGGCTACATGGTGTCTCAAACAAACATGGTGAATGGTCTGAGCAAGGACAGCTGAGTTCATCCTCTGGTTTCCACATGTGCCTGCACACACACACACACACACATACACACATACACACAGATACACACACACACAGACACACAGACACACATTGTAGGAAGGTTGGATGGAGATTCATGAGAATTGCCTGCCCAGCATCCTGCAAGGTGAGAGGCCAAGGGTCAGCCCCTTTCCCTTCCTAAAAGCCACCAACACCCTCTTCCATTCCCAAACACCAAACACAAATCTCTCTTCTCATACCCTTACCTGGCAGGTCTCCACCTACCGAGTTGGCTGATGTCTCCCTGTTTCCCAGCCTGCACCAAGCACAAGGGTATTTGTGGTTCTTTTCCTGGTCCAACACATTGCCTGGACCTTGAGTGCACGGCTCAGTGAGTTACGAAGAAAGATGAAAGCATACACCCAAGGCCACAAGACCCCAGAGTGGGTGGCCCTCTTGGACAGCACCTTCCCCTGCTTCCTCATCCTCATGCTCTGCCCTCAGAGGCAACCAACCCCATGGTCTCCACCAGGCTTATACTTTCTGGACCTCCAGGCAAACAGGACAGTGTAGTTCATGCTCCTGAGCATCCGGCTTCTTTTCTTTTAGCACTTTGGGGTTCATCATTTCAGAAGGTTGTGTATCATGTGTTAGCTTTCTGTTGCTGTGACAAAATACCTGCATAAAACAACTTAAAGAAGGCAAGGTTTATTTTGGTCCATGCTTTTAGAGGTTTTGGTCCATGGTCACCAGGTTGCCTTATATCTGAGCTGCGGTGAGGCAGAGCATCAGGGCAGAAGGGCAAGGAGGAGAAGAGCTGCTTACCATGGAGGCCAGGAAGCAGAGAGACGCAATGCTCATACTAATTGGCTTTCCCCTCTTCCTCTTTATTTTTTTGTATATATGTATTTATGTATCTGTATATATATGTGTGAAGGCCAGAGACTGATGTCAGGTATCTCCCTCAGTTTTTCTTCATCTTAATTTTTTGAGGTAGTGCCTCTCAGTGAACCTGGAGCTCACTGATTTGGCTAGGCTAACTGGCTGGTGAACCTTAGGCATCTTCCTGTCTCCAACTCCCCAGTGCTGGGATTACAGGGTGTACCACCACACCTGGCCTTTGAACTATGGGTTTGGAGGATTGAACTCAGATTCTCATGGTTGCACCAAAGTTCTTTACTTACTGAGTCATCTCTC
>NW_008354274.1:2870431-2881235 GCF_000622305.1 Nannospalax galili | reverse complement strand
TCTCTTTTCCAACCCTTTTTTTTTTTTTTTTTTTTTTTTTTTTTTTTTACTGTATCCCATAGGCTAGTGCCACACACATTCAGGGAGAGCCCTCTGCCTTCAGTTAATCAATCCCCTTAGAAATGCCCACACAGACACACTCAAAGGTGAACTTCACACTCTCCCAGACACCTGTCAATCCAGCTAAGTTAGAAGTCAGCATCATCACAGTGTGTGTCAACGAATTGCTCTTTTTTGTTACTGAGCAATAGCTTGCTGATGCATGCATCACACTTGTCAGTGGAAATTAGGGACTCCTGTTTGATTGGGAAACTCTTGTACAAGTGGACATATGTGGTCATTTCTTGTGGAAAAATGTTCCGCTGTGGACCTGTCAATCACATGATGGCTTCCTTCCAGCCATCATGACAGCCTTTGTTTCTCAGCATTTTCTTGTTACTACTGACAGCATCAGGCTCTGAACTCTCAGTCCTTCCGTTCAGAGATGGGACACTGCATTCTTGACTCTGGACACAGCCTGTGTTTCCCACCTCTGCCTGTTTTGACCTTTCCTTCTGACTGGTCCTCTTATTTTAGTGGTTGTTGTGATTTGAATGTGAAATGGCCCTCATAGGCGCACATGTTTTTACACTTTATCCCCAGCTAGTGGCACTGTTTGGGAAGGTTGTGGAACATTTAGGAGGTGGAGCCTTGCTGGAAGAAGTAGGCCCCTGAGGGAGGGCCTTGAGGTTTTAAAGACCACCCCACTTCCTCTTCACTTTCTGTTTCCTGATTGCAGGTGCAACGTGATCAGCTGCCTCATACTCCTGCCACCAGGCCTTCCCCACCACACTGGACTGTATTCCTTTGAGCTATGAGCTAATATAAACCCTTCCCTACTTAAACTGCTCTTTGCCAAGTATTTTTGTCATATCAATAAGAAAAGTAACTAATGCAAGGATTGAGTAGTGCCCCCCTCAAATTCATGCCCACATAGAATATGACCTTATTTGTTCCTGTGTAGGTGTCATTTAGATGAGGTCACACAGGACCCAAGTCCACTGACAGGTGTCTTTATTAGAAGAGCTGACCTATACCCAGAGAAGGTGGAGTGGAGACAGAGGCAGAGACTAGAGCGAAGGGGCTTCAAGCCAAGGACACCAAGAGCCATCAAAAGCTGGAAGAGAAGGTTAGGGGACATGGCTCAGTGTATAAAATCCGAGGACCTCAGTTGGATCCCCAACATCCACATAAAAAGTCAGGCATGGTTGTGTGCATGCTGGGGGGAGGGATGGGGAGCAGAGACAGGAGGACAGCTGAGGCTTGCTGGCCACCAGCCTAGCTCCACGTTCAGTGAGAGAGCTTGTCTCATGGGAATCAGGTAGTGCGTGACGGAGTAGGATACCTGATGTTCTGCTTTGACAGGCCTCTGTGCATGCACACATATATATAGACATGCACACAAGTGCCACATATCACACACACAGATAAACCACACACACAGATACATCACAGACATATACACACAAGTGTGCATACACCACACACATATATACCACATACAGACAAGTATGCATACACCACGTACATATAATACACATATAAACACAAACATACAACACACACAATTGCACATAAACCACACACACACACAGACACCCATCCCCCACACACCCACACCTACGCACACACATACACACCCTCCCTCCACACACTCATATACCAAAAAAATAAATTGGAAGGGGGTCTGGACATGGTGCTGCATGCCTATAATCCCAGGACTTGGGAGGCTGAGGTAGGAGGATCGTTGAGTTTTAGGCCAGCCTGGGCAGCACAGTGAGGCCCTATAATTAACAAACCAACAAAGCTGGGCGAGACAGTAGGGCTCTTCTCCCAGTGACTTCACTAACATCTTGATTTTGACTGTCTCCTACTGACAACATCTTGATTTTGGATCTCTGACTTATGAGAGAATCAACCCCTGATGCTTTAGGCTCTGTCACTGGCAGCCCAGAAGAGAGGCTCCCTGAGGCCAAAGGGAAGAGGGCACCCCTAGAAGTTCCTTAGAGAAGGTGGCGGCCGCTGAATCACATGGAAAAGAAGTGGATTTGGAGCACTTCCAGCATGCAACCCAGCGAGTCATGAGTCTGAGCTTGAGGGAAAGGGTGTCTCTTTCATTACTACAAGAAAAAGATCACCCAGAACAGCCAGCTCTGCAGTGTAACAGCCTCACAGAAGCCTTGGGACCCAAAGACGGAGGGAGCACTTCCTTTTCCGCCAGAAGTTGCAGGTTCAAGCCTCAAGCCCCAGTCATTCCCAGAACCCCACTGGGTTGGGTGTTGGGATCCCCCTGGGTCCAGGCAGGAGCTCTATTTCCAGAGCAAATGGAGGTTTGCCCCTCTCTTGGGGCCCCCAAAGCAGCACGAGGCCCCCGGCCACATCCCTGGTTCTCTTGGCTTTATTTATTTTCGCCTTGTGATTCCAAACAGCCCAGGCCCACCACTGCTGACTCAGCTGCCTGAGCCCAAACTCATAAAATTCTATTCCAGAAAGGTCCAATGATTTTATTTTCTGATCATAAATATGAAATTTAATTAGCAGCTTGCTGCTAATGAAGTCACCACAGAAGCCAGAGTGGAGATGCAGAGAGTCACATAAAATAGGACTTGATATCCTGTTAACTCTTCTCCCACTCTGGTTGGGTCCTTCCCATGGCCTCATGTTGCAGCTAGTTGGGGACTTCGGGTGGTGGGTAGACTGTCCAGAAGGACAAGGAGCAAGCTGCCCACTCAGGCAGAGCTAATACAGGCTCTGTGTTCCCACCTTGGGTCTTTGCATGCTCCTGGGCACGGCAGCCATACAATCTATGCGATGGTTAATTTCACGTGTCAACTTGACTGTCCTGAGGGCTCCCCAGACAGCTGGGGAAACATTTCTGGCTGTGCTTGGGAGATATTAAGTTGAACTATGTGCTGAGTGAAGAACGCCTGCTCTCTTTAGCATAGGTGGGCACCATGAGTCTGTCCCCCAGCGAGGAGCCAGGGGTGCAGCTCAGTGGTAGAGCACCTGCCCAGAATCCTCCAGTGAGGGCCTGGGGGTGTGGTTCAGCAGTAGAGTTCCTACTTAGCATGTGCAAGACAGAATGAGTTCTGTTTCTGGCATCAAAGGACAAATGAACAAAACATAAATACATTAAGTAAAAAAATCCAAACTCCAGAGTCTATTAAAATTGGATTAAATTAAGAATAAATGGGCTGGATGTGGTAATGCATATGTATAATCCCAGCACCTGAGAGGCAGAGGCAGGATTATGAGTTCCAGGCCATAATCCTGGGCGGTACAGCAAGACCTTGTCTCAACAAAGAAAAATACAAAGTGGTTATTTCACACATTACCTCAAAAGCTGAAGTTAAAACTCAATTGTGAATCTCTCAAACCTGCTGGGGTGGGGCAAGTCCACATGGTCAGTGTTGACATCATCCTGAACATTCCTTCTCAAGCAAGTTCATGTGCGTGCGCACACAGAGTCTTTTGCCTATGCATATGACGTGAAGATATGTCCTTTACCCATGCAGAGGTCATGCCTGGACACCCCCTCCTGTGTACTGTGCACACAGGAGCAGGCATGTGGACTCAACTTATATATGTACAGTTGTTAGATATGAAGAGAGCACTGAGTCCACAGCACCGGTCTGTGGACTTCATCTGCAGTCAGAGCACACACCATTATATTCTAGAAAATAGTTTATGCCAGAAAGTAATAGCATTTTTTGAAGATTTAAAAAAAAAAGAAGCATATTGCAGTTGGGTTTGGCTCCTGAACAAGAAAGAAGAGTCTGTGTTTCAACTTCTTGAGGCTCTGCAGAAATTTTCTTGGGTCAGTGCTGACATGTTGGGGTGCTGTAGCCTGAATGCCCTCAGGCATGATCATTAGCTGAGCAGATGCTGGTGGCTGCAAGCATCAAATGTGAGGGGGTAAAATGAACCTGTGAAAGTCCTGTTCCTTCACTTCCTGAGTTTAGTGCTCTATGCAAACCCTTCTCACAAACTCAAATTCCTTAAGAGTCAAAGTGGGCTGCACCAGCATTAACACCAACACCAACATCAGTACTAGCATCAGAAGTGGCGGCAGCAGCATCAGGCTCAAGATCATCATCATCATCATCATCATCATCATCATCATCAGCAGCAGCAGCAGCATCAACACCAGCATCAGGTTTAAGATCAGCACCAGCACCAGCACCAGCTCCAGCAGCACCAGCACCAGCAGCTCCAGCAGCACCAGCACCAGCATCAGTACCAGCACCAGCACCAGCACCAGCAATAGGCTCAAGATCAGCAGCAGCACCAGCTCCAGCAGCAGCAGCTCCAGCATCAGTACTAGCACCAGCACCAGCACCAGCACCAGCATCAGGCTTAAGATCAGCACAAGCAGCAGCAGCACAAGCAGCAGCAGCAGCACCAGCATCAACATTAGCATCATCAGCATCAGTATCAGCTTCAGCAGTACTGGTGCTTGCTAGACCTAAAGCTTCTCAAGCCTGCCTGGATATTCTGAATCCAGGTATAAGATATAATGTTAGAATCTAGCCTCTCAACTCAGGCCACAGCATCTGCAGTAGCCTTCTCTCCCCTTTCACAGATGTAGACAGGCACCATACTGAGACATTGTCTGCGAGTTCCTATCTAACAGACATTCTCAGTGCCAGGATTTCTTACCTGAGAAAGTGAGTTAGTAGCAAAAAGTGGGATATATCTTCCCTGCCTCCTGCCTGGGAATCAGAGAGCCTGGCTGCCGTGTCCTGCTGTAAACCTGTATGCATCCTCAGAGAGCTACAAGAAGAGACTTGCACTTGTGCCACATGGGCTCTGATTCTCTTCAGAGACATGCCATGCTGTTTGTCTCTGGTACTGGGGACTGAACTCTCCTTAGAGCCCCAGCCAAGCTGCTGTCTGTCTGTCCATGGTGTTAATGGTTCTAAAAAACTCCTTATTTCTCAGTAATTAGTCTCAGTGTATCTACCCTGCCATCCAAAACCTAACACCAGGAACATTTCTGTATGTGTATTAATTCTTACTTGTTAGTTTGTTTGCTTGTTTTTAGACGGGGTTTCCCTATAGCTGCAGCAAGCCTGGCATTCAGTATGTAGACCAGGCTGGCCTCCATCTCATAGAATTACACCTGCCTCTGCCTCTCAAGGGTTGGGATTAAAGATGTGCACCACTGAGCCTGGCTGAGTTTTAAAATTTTTATTTATTTATCTATTTATTTATTTATTTATTTATTTATTTATTTATTTTTATGTGTATGAGTGTTTTGCCTGCATGTATGTAAGTGTACCTGTGCATATAATGCCTGAGGAGGCCAGAAGAGGGCGTTTGATCCATGGAACTGGAGTTACAGGTGGTTATTAGCCACTATGTGGGTGCTGGGAACTGAACCCAGGTTCTCTGCAAAACAGCCAAAGCTCTTAACCACTGAGCTGTCTTTCTAGTCCCTATATATATTAGTTTTGAGACAGTGTCACTTTATAGCCTAGGCTTGGCCTGGAACTCACTACATAGATCAGGCTAGCCTTGAGCTTGAAATCCTCCTATCTCAGCCTGCCAAGTACTGTGATTACAAGAGTGCATCCCATGCCCTGCTGAGGTAAGTTATATACATGTTGGAACTCATTCCTCCTTGTGAGCAAACATGGTTACTAAACATATGCTGGTGATTTAATGAAAACACGAATACACTAAGCAAATAGAGAAGAAATAAAGATTATCAAAAACGGTCTATAACTAAAGAGAGGACAATCTGAGTTACAAATCCAATGGATGAACTTGGCCATTTGGCCAGCACAAAAGAAACCAACAGTGGTTTCAAACAACAGAGCAACCAAAACAGACAACTGAGGCACAGAAACACACACACACACACACACACACACACACACACACACACACACGCACACAAAACACCTAAAAATGATCAAAACTGGGTATGGTAGTGTATGCCTGTAATCTCACTACTCAGAGGCTGAGCCAGGAGAATCACAAGTTTTAATCCAATTTAGACTACATAGCAAGGGCCTGTCTCGAAAACAAAACCCGAAAACTAAAAGTAAATAGGAGGAGAAAACAGGAAACCAGAAGTTTCAAGAGACCGGGCAGAGAATTAGTGCATTGTGGGATGATATTCCTCATCTTCATGTAATTACGATTTTACTAGAAGATAGAAATTGTACAGGAGGGATTATTTTTAAAAATAATGGTGGGGGGCTGGAGAGATGGCTTAGCAGCTAAGAGCACTGACTGCTCTTGCAGAGGACCTGGGTTTGATTCCCAGCACCCGGCCACAAAAGCTCCCAACTGCCTGTAATTCCACCTCGAAGGGATCTGAAGCCCTTCTCTGGACATGGGTGCACTTACATACATGCAGGCAATACACTCATACACATAAAATAAAAATAATAAATAAAATATTAAAAAATAAAAATGATGGTGGGGAGGGTCTGGAGAGAGGGCTCAGCAGCTAAGAGCACTTACTGCTCTTGCAGAGGACCTGGGTTTGGTTCTCAGCACTCACGTGGTGGCTAACAGTCATCTATAACTCCAGTTTTGGGGGATCCAATGTCCTCTTCTGGCCTCCAAGGGCATTGTATCACATGGGTGCACTTAGTTACATGCAGTCAAAACACTCATTCACATAAAAACAAATAAATAATATGCCTCAGTGCATAAAGGTACTACTGGCTGCTAAGCCTGATGAACTGAGTTCAATCCTGGAATTTACATGGTGGAAGGTAAGAACTGACTCTTACAGACTGTCCTCTGACTTCTACACATCCAATGTAGCATGTGTGTGTACACACACATACACATAAACACACAAATAAAATAAGTATACTTAAAAAATAATGATCAAAACTGGGTACAGTAGTGTATGCCTGTAATTTCACCACTCAGAGGCTGAGGGTCACAAGTTTTCATTCAACAGGCTAGATAGCAAGGCCTTGTCTCAAAAGCAAAAACAAAAAATTAAAAGTAATGAGGGAAAAATTCCAAATTTGATGACAGATATTAACCCCAAGATCCAAGAAACTCAATAAATTCTATGCAAATAAGAATAAAGACTTGGCCAGTGACCTCCACACAGAAGTCCTGCCATGTGTGCTCCAAACACTATGCAACTATATTAATTACTTTTCTTATTGCTGTGACAAAACACCTGACAAAAGCAACTTAAGGGAGGGAGGGTTCACTCTGGCTCACAGTAGAGGGTGCAGTCCATCGTGGTAGGAAGGCATGGCGGCAGGAGTGTGAAGCAGCTGCTTACATGGCATCCACAGTCAGGAAGCAGAGAGAGATGGATGCTGGTGCTCAGCTCGCTTTCTCCTTTTTATTCAGTCCAGGACCCCAGCCCATGGGACGGTGCTGCCTATATTCAGGGTGGGTCTTCCCTTCTCAATGAACCTAATCTATATAATCCTTCAAAGACGTGTTCAGACAATTTTCTGCCAGCTGATTCTAGATCTTGTCAAGTGCCCCTCATGATTAACCATCACTGTAACACATGCGGGCCTCCCGAACACCAGTGGGCCTCCATCTCTCTATGCTCCTGCCTCAGCTTCTCAAGTGCTGGGATTCTAGGCATGCAGCACCACACTCTGCTAACAGACATCTCTCAAATTGAAGAAGATTGATGCTGGATGAAAGATTGACTTGTATGAAGGACTGAAAGTCTTCAGTATAGAAGACATGGAATTACCTCAACATTTAAAAGTCATTCTTAATTTCTTCTAAATATAAGTAATTGAAGCAAAAATAATAATTTACTGTGCAGCCTATAATACAGGTGTAAATTAAACAGATGACAACAGCAGCACAAACAGTAAGAGAGGGTTAACTAAATGCATGTGGCTATAAGATGGTTACGGCGTATGTGAAGTAATATAACGTTGTTACAGAGGAGACCGGGGTAAAGACCCATTTTATAAACCACAGAGCAACGAACAGTGAGTGTACCCAAATAAAACACAGAGCCAAGCTAACAAGTCAACAGAGGAAAGGAAACCAAACAGAAAGGTCCTGGATACATTCATAGAAGGTAAAGAAAGGTGCGGAGAATCGACCCAGCTGACAAGCACGAGGACCTGAGTTCAGATTCTTAGAATCTATATTTTAAAAAAGATGGGTGCAGTGGCATGAGCCTGTAATCCCAGCACTGGGGAGGCGGAGGCAGGAGGATTCCTGAGGCTCACTGTCTAGTTAGTCAAGGAGAATCTCTGAGCTCCAGGTTCAGAGACTGTCTCAAAAAATAAGGTGGAGAGTGAGGAAGAAACCTGATGTTGACTTCTGGCCTCCACAAGCAGGTGCATAGCTATGTGAACACACTCACACAGGCATAGACACAGACAGGCAGACACACAGAGACACCGACACGCACACACACACAGAGACACCGACACACACACACACACACACACACACACACACACACAAGCACAGACAAAAGGAATGTAGGAAAAATAAAACCAGGGCAGATGTGTCAGAAAGAAAAAAGCAGACACTTAGGTAGCAGAGGTCAGCTACGAAAACTTTGACATGATCAGAGTGGATTAAAAACAGGTCAGTGCCAGGTGTGTTGGTGCACGTCTTTGATCCAGTACCCAGGAGGAAGAGGCAGGCAAATCTCTGTGAATTTGAGACCAGCCTACTCTACATAGTGAGCTCCAGGCCAGCTGGGGCTACAAGGAGACTTTAAACAAACAAACACACACACACAAACAACAACAAAAATAGTTCATTGACTACTGATTACAACACCTGCACTTTCAACATAAAGATGCAGAGAAAGGGGGCTGGGGAGATGGCTCAGCAGTTAAGAGCACTGACTACTCTTGCAGAGGACCCAAGTTCAGTTCCCAGCACCTGTATGGAGGCTAACAACTGTTTATGGCTCTAGGTCCAGGGGCTCCGACAACCCCTTCTGGCCCCCACAGACATTGCACACACATAAGCACTTATACACACACAGGCATAACATTTATATACATGGAATAAACAAATAAATCTTTTAAAATATCTAAGTTATTTGTTAATGCTATTATATCTCATAATCATTTAAAAAAAGAAAATGAGAATGTAAAAGATGTTAAAAGGATATGGGAATGGAGATATTTTCCAAAACAGACATAAAAAATGAGAAAGCCTAAGCAAGTGATGAAGGTCTGTTTAGGTTTGTTATGATATATAAAGGATAAGACAAAAATATACATATAATCTTAAAATTTCTATAGTCATAGTTTAGTCAACTAGTTTAAGGAATAAAATATATATCTAGTCAAGGTTTATCTGAGAATATTTGATTTTTTGCCCAAGCCTTATCTACATAGCACATGATAATTAAAAGTCCCAGACTGGTGGAATTAACCTTATTGGATGTTTAACAGCCATAGTTTGAGGCCTATACTGATGTGGTCTGAGGGACTTAAAGGACAGTTTTGGCCCCTTGTCCTCCAAGGCCGACTAAGCTCCAGGGGACTATGGAACATCTCTCAAAATGTCCTGTAACTGTGGTGAGTCACCTGTCCTCTTGTTCGGGAAGGACATAGAGACCCCACGAGATAGACTTGAACCAGTGTCCAGTCTACAAAGAGGAGGGTCATCTCAGAGGAAACATCTCATTCATGCTTCCAAGTGAAGCCAGATATGGTTGAACAGGACCTTTGACTTATCTTCACAAAGATGGAACTGGTAAAAAAAAGGAGCCAGGGGCTCCTGCCAAGCCCATGTGACCCCTGAGGAACAGATCCTTAGTCACCTTAAGTGTAAAAATAAATTGATTTATTTGAGCCAACTGTATGGTCTTAAACACCCAAAAGGAAAGTATAACCAGAGAGTAAAGTCATCAGTGTATTTCTTTATGAGTTCAAGGGATTACACTTCCCAGACATTAGGCTTAAGTCTATATAAAACGTTATTTAGACAATTATTTCTCATTGATGATTTTGTTCCTAACCAGAAAGTGCTGCTCAGATGTAAGACTTCAAATCTTGGTCTCCAATACTGTAGTGCCCACATGTAGCTAGGGGAGAAAACCAGCTTTTCTAAAAGGATGGCTAAATTCGTTTTCTCCCCCTATCTAGAAGCCTTTGAGAGGGAACTGACACTGATTCTAACCATTCCAACAGCTATCAAAATACCTGAAAGCAAATCCCGAATCCATCACTCTGAGTCCAGCCTTGGAAGACAAAAGAAAAATGAGGAGGAACCCAATAGAGGGATGCTTTTGGAAGACCTTGTCAAAAAATTCCAATGGATTCTCATATGAACATTGGAAAATTTTCCTGTTCGGACTTTTCTAGTTCCCTGTCTAGAACTTGTAATGTAATTACTCTTCCCTTTACTTCTCCTTCATGTCTCCTGTTCATGATTCAAGGACTTTCTTTTCTTTTCCCCCTAGACATAAGAGTTATGCAATTTGGGAGTCTTTTAGATAGACCCACTGAAGGGGTACTCCAACTGCCTCACCCTGTGTTCAGCACGGAAGAAGCCAGAGTGGTCTGTGTCCTGATTCCCTATTGGCAATTTGGGCAACCTCTTCAAAGGATGGTGTGATAAGAATAGGAGGTAAGAATTGGCTAGGCAGTTAGGGTAAAAAGATCCCAAGAACAGTAGCCAGTTTCTTGGCTAAAAGTCAAAATGTCCTTGGGCTTCTGTGCTGGATAGCTTTAGTGTTAATTTGACACACCTGGGTTGAGGGAGCCTCAATTGGGGAATTTCCTTAATTGGACTGGCCTATGGCCATGTCCATGGGGCACCTTCTTGATTGTTG
>NW_008354274.1:2841172-2870355 GCF_000622305.1 Nannospalax galili | reverse complement strand
AGCAAGTCAGTAAGCAGCGTTCCTCCATGGCCTGAGCTCCAGCTCCTGCCTCCAGGTTCCTGCCCTGAGTTCCTCCTACCTTGGGCTCCCTGATGAACTGTGACCTGGAAGATCTAAGACAAATAAACCCTTTCCTCCCCAAGTTGGTATTGGTCAGAGTATTTTGTCACAGCAATGAAGAAACAAACTAGGACAGCCTCTTAGCAATGTACTCTGTTCCAAAGGCCAAAAACGTCAAAAGTATTTGGGAACTTTTATCTAACCCTTAAAAGATTTTAGGGTTACGTCTTCAGAAAGGGGAATGTTAGAGTACCGAAAAGCCCCACGAAAATAAATAAATGAAAGAAGGAAAGTACATGAAGTTATCAGAAAAAAGTGATAGGAAGATATGGGAGGAGTTAGAGGGGAGGGAGTGGGCATGGATTTGATCAAAACACCTTATATGCATATATGAAATTCTCAATAAATTATTTATTTAAAAAATATCTACGACTCAGAGAAGGTAAGTGAACAGAAGGAAACACTGTGAATACAAAAAAGTGGCCATATTAACGTCAGAAAATACTTCAGAAAGAATTCATTGCCATTTGTCAAAAGGACACTTCATGGACACAGTCAGTTCACCAGGAAGACAAAATAACCCAAGCTGAGGGACTGGGGAGATGGCTCAGTGGTTAAGTGCACTGGTTCCTCTTGCAGAGGACCTAAGTTCAGTTCCCACCACCCACACGGCAGCCAACAACTTGTAACTCCAGCTCCAGAGGATCTGATGCCCTCTTGTAGCTTCCTCAGGTACTGCACATATAACACACACACACGCACACACACACACACACATACACACACACGTAAATAAAAATAAATCTTAACGACTTTTTTCTTTCTTCCCTCTCTTCCTTTCCCTCCTTCCCTCTCCTCCCTCCTTCCCTTCCTTATTTCCTTCCTTTAAATGGGGAGAGTGCTTTTGGAATGTGTGTGCCTATGTATGTGGAGGTCAGAGGTCAACCTTGGGTATCGCTTCTTATGCACTGTCCACCTTGTTTACTGAGATGGGCTCTCTCAGTGGCCTAGAACTCATAAATTTGACTATGTTTGATGGCAGTATGATGCAGGGATCTGCCTGTCTCTATTTCCTCAGTGTTGGGATTACAAGCATGTGCCATCATGCCCAGATTTAAAAAAATGGACTCTGGGAATTGAACAAAGGTCCTTCATTTGCAAAGCAAGCACTGTTCGGTTATCATTCTAGCCCAAGAATTTGTCTTTGTATTTGGTTTCTAGCCATTTGATCACACTATGCCTATGTAGTTTTGTGTTTCTTTTGCCCAGGATTTATTCATTCTTATAGTCATCTCTTGCTAATTGTTAGAACCAATAGATAAAAATCAAAGACATGGAAGATTTGAACCATGGAGCCCAGCATCTGGACCTAACTGACATTCACAACACATAGTAGGTAAGGACTCTGCAATTTCTGCACTAACACATCTCTTTTATTTTTCTATTTTTATTTATTTTTAAAAAATATTTATTATTTTTATTTTATGTGTATGAGTGTATTGCCTTCATGTATGTGAATGCACCCGTGTCATGCAATGCCGTGGAGGTTGGAAGAGGGCTTCGGATTCCCCTGGAACTGGAGTTAAGGACGGTTCATAGCTGTCATGTGGATGCTGGGAATCGAGCCTGGGTCCTCTGCAAGAACAGTCAATGCTCTTAACTGCTCAGCCATCTCTCCAGCCCCTCTATTTTTATTTTAATCCCTCTGTGTGTATGGTGCATGGGCACATTTGTGTGCAAGTGTGGCCATACATGTGCCATGACACATGTGGAAGGTAGACAGCTTTGAGTTGAGACAGGGTCTCTTGTTTGTTATTGCATATGCCCGGCTCACTGGCCTGGGAGCTTCCAGGGAATCTCTTGTCCTCACAGTGGGATTACAGACATACTACCATATCCAGCTTTTCATGAGCTGTGGGAATTTGACTCAAGTTCTCATGTGTGCCATCAAAAGATGACAAAAAAAAAAGGAAATCATTTGGCAAAATTCAATATCCATTTGCTGTGTAGCTGTTTCCTCTGAGTTAAAATATTCTTCCTTGAAGAGACTAGGGAGGCTCATGGGGCTCAGGAAGTAAACACAAATTCCAAGGTTCAGGAAGCTCCTTACAATATTCACAATGCCCGTCCCCCAAGGCTATATAAACATTAAACAATTGATAGCTGAGAAAAGACTGTCCAGTAGGCAGACTCAAAAGTCATTCAGGAGCTCCCGGGATGCAACTTTGGTGAGTCATCCCCAGACTGGGGTGGGCTTTTCAATGATGCAGCTGAACCACCTTTCCAGCTCTAAGCTTTAAATGTTATAAAGATGTGTGTGGTGGTTTGAATGAGGAATGTCTCTACAGGGTCAAGTATCTGAATACTTGTTCCCCAGTTGGTGGCTGTTTGGGGAAGTTTAGGAGGCTGGGGGAAGTGTGTCAGTGAGGGCAGGCTTTGAGAGTTCATAGCCTTGCCCCACATCCAATTGGCTCTCTCTGCGTGGTGTTTGTGGCTCTCAGCTTCTTGCTCCTGCCCCCGTGCCTGACACTTGCTGCCTTGCCTGCCCTCCATGATGGACTCTGGAACCATAAGCCCAAAAAACTCTTCCATTTGTTTTCTTAGTCATGGTGTTGTATCACAGGAACAGAAAAGTAACTAATACGATGTGTGAAATGTTTACACTGAGAACTATGAAGAATGGTGAAGAAAAAGTTAAGAGGTCTTAAATCAAATGCAAAGATACATCATGTTCATGGACTTGAAGATTTTTGAGTATCACTAGGATAATATGATGGGTCCCCAGTGATCTGGAGTTTCAATACATTTCAATCAAATTCCAACAAGCTCTTTTGGTTGAATATTAGCAATTTCTTTTTTTTTAAATTTCTTATTTTTTATTGTATGTGTATACATGTATTTCCTGCATGTAGGTAAGTGCACCCGTGTCGTGCAATGCCCATGGAGGTCAGAAGAGACTGTTGGATCCCCTGGGACTGGAGTTACAGTTGTTAGCTGCCATGTGGGTGCTGGGATTTGAACCCGGGTCTTCTGCATGAACAACCAGTGTTCTTAACCGCTGAGCCATTTCTCCAGCCCCTAGCAAATAATTTCTAAGTTTATATAGAAAAGTAAGGGGGCCGAGGAGATGGCTCAGGGGTTAGGAGTGCTTGCTCTGCAGCAGGAAGCTCTGAATTTGAATGTGAAACACCTACATAGAAAGCCAAGCATGGCTACACTTGACTATGACTCCAGCACTGGGGGGCAGAGGCAGGAGGATCTTTAGAGCTTGCCTGCCAGCCAGTCCAGCTGAAATGCTGAGCTTCAGGTTCAGTGAGAGACCTGATCTCAGGCAGTAATGTGGAGAGCAGTAGAGGAAGACACTGACGTCCTGCTCTGGCCTCTGCCATGCTGTGCAAAGGTGCACGTACACACACCACACACACACACACACACACACACACAGACACACACACACACAGACACACACACACACACACAATGAAAGGAAGGAAGACAGAAAGAAAGAAACAGAAGTAAGGGACCCTGTGTACCTAGGGACCCTGTGTACCTAGAGGAATAAAATTTCAAGACTTATATGACCTAATTTAAAGGGGTGTTGTGAAGTTACAATAATCAAGAGAGTGTGTGGTTTGGGGCCAAAATAAACAGAAACTGATGAAGTAGAAATCATTACAGTGAGTCTGAAAATAGACCTCACTCATAGAGCTGATTATTTTTGACAAAGTCACCAAGATAATTTGTGGTAAGAGAAGTCTTTTCAGCATAAGGAACTGTAACAACCAGATGTCCACAGAAGAAAGTAAGCCTCAGTCTCACCTCATGCTGGACACAAAGCAATGTGAGACAGATTGCAGGCTTGCTTTTGGGGTGTGCATGCATGTGTGTGTATGGCTTATGTATGTGTATGTGTGCGTGTGTGCATGTGTGTGTATGCTTATGGAGGTCAGAGGTCAACACTAGATGTCTTCCTTAATCTCCCTCCACTCTATTTTTTTAAGATTTTGCTTTTATTTTTAATTACGTGTGTGTGTGTGCGTGTGTGCATGTGCGCACACACGTGCACATGCACACGTAAGTGCAGTGCCTGCAGAGGCCAAAAGGAGTCAGATTTCCTGGAGCTGTAGTTACAAGTGCTTGTGAACTACCCAGTATGGGTGCTGGAAACAAACTCAGGTCCTCTGCAAGAGCATCAGGTGCTCTTAACCCCCGAGTCATCTCTCTAGTCTCACCACTTTGTTTTTTGAGACAGTCTCTCACTGAAACTGGAGCTCACTGATTGGCTATCCTGCTGTTCAATGAGCTCCCTGTCTCAGCTTCCCCAGAGCTCAGATTACAGATGTGTGTTGCCCTCCCTGGCTTTTATATGGGTGTTGGGGATCCAAACTCAGATTCTCATGTTTACACAGCAAGCATTTTATTGAATGAACCACCTCCCCAGGCCCCATAAATTTCAGACTTAAAAGTCAAACTACAATTTTATTTTTGGTCTTTTTGAGACAGGGTCTCCCTGTAGCCCCAGCTGTCCTGGAACTCACTATGTAGACCAGGCTGGCCTTGAACTCACAGAGATCTGCCTGCCTCTGCCTCCCGAGTGCTAGGATTAAAGGCATGCACCACTACGCCCGGCTCCAAGCTGCAATTTTTGCATAAGAAAATGTAAGACTTTCATTTTATTAAGAGAAGGGGTCTCATTATATAGCCCAGGCTGTTTTCCATCTGGCCGCCCCACTGTCCACCCTCCCAAGTGCTGGGATTATAGATGTGTACACCATCACACCTGTCATGAAGACACCTTTGTATTTACAAGCTTGGCAAAGATTATCCCAGAATGCTCCAGAAAAGCACTTAGCCACAAAATTGGAAAAAAAGTACTTCATTGAAACTAAGAACTGCACTTCAAAAATATTACTAGTGTTATGGATAAGTAAACCATAGTCTTTAACAATACTTTATTTATTTTTATTTTATTTTATGTGCATGAGTGTATTACCTGCATGTATGTAAATGCAACTGTGCCATGCAATGTCTGTGGAAGTCAGAAGAGGGCACTGGAGCCCCTGGAACTGGAGTTAGGATGGTTGTTAGCTGCCATGTGGATGCTGGGAACAGAACCCAGGTCCTCTGCAAGAGCAGCCAGTGCTCTTAACAGCTGAGCCATCTCTCCAGCTCCTCTAAACCATAGCCTTGGAGAAAATCTTTTCTTTTTTAAAAAATATTTTATTTTAGTTTAAATTCTGTGTGTGAATGTGAGTGCAGTACTTGAAGAGGCCAGGAGAGGGCACTGGATTCCCCTGGAGCTGCAGTTACAGGCAGTTGTGAGCCACCCAATGTGGGCACTGAGAACCAAACTTGGGTCCTTTGCAAGAACGGTAGATGCTCTTAAACACTGAGCCATCTCTCCAGCCCTGAGAAAATATTTTCAAGACATACACCTGACTAAAGTTTCCTTAGTTAACAGCTTTAAAGATGAACAACCCAATAGAGTGTGCAAAGATTTAAACAGGTATTTCAGAAAAGACAAGACGGAAATGGCCAATAAACACAGAAAAAACGTTCAGTGCCATTTGTCATTGGGTGACACAAATTAAAACTCCAGTGAAGGGGGCTGGGGACACAGTTCGGCGGGTAAAACACTGGTTGTGCAAGAGTAAGCATCTGAGTTTGAATCGCCTGAACCCACATAAAGCTGGATGAAGTAGCATGCATCTTAATCCCAGTGCTCCTGCAATGAGATGGAGGAGCACACACAGGAGAACCCCAAACTCATGAAAGAAGAGGAGGAGAAGGGGGAGGAGAAGGAGGAAAAGGGGAGAGAGGAGGGGGAGGAGAAGGAAGGGGAGAAAGGGGAGAAGGGGGAGGAGGAGGAGGGGAAGGAGGGGGAGGAGAAGAGGGAAGAGGAGGGGGAGGAAAGGGGGCAGGAGGAAGAATGTTGTCAACAGTATCCCTCCCCTCAGTCTCTCCCTCTGTCCCTTTCTCTATCCCTCCAGCTCTCTCTCTTTCCTTTCCTCTATTCCTCCTTCCCTCCCTCCCTCTTTTCCTGTTCCTCCCTCCCTCCCTCCCTCTGCCCCTTTCTCCTCCCTCCTCCTTCCCTTCCTAACTATCTGGCCCAGGCCTGAAGGGAAGAGCACCTTCCCCTGCCAGACTCCGGAGACATTCACTGAACTCAGGCACATGCTAGGAGGACATCAGCTGCCAGGGAGGAGGCCCCTGGAGGACATCAAGGTTCCCAGCTCTCAGACTTGCTGCACCCAACACTAGCAGGCGCAGCAACTTACAGCTATGTGGACACCATCTTAGAAACAGAACATGGACGCTGCCTCAGCAGACACATCTCTGGCAAGTCCATGAACTAAATAAATGACCACCGCTGTCTTAAGCTGCTTAGTGCTGGGGAGCTTTTATAGAACACACAGCCATAAGAACTGCATTGTTCCCTGGGCAAACAGCTACTACCCTCTCTGGACTTTCCTTATCTGTAAAAAGCATTGAATTCAAACATTGCAGCGAGCGTTTTGGCTCACAGTCAATGACTCTTTTCACTATGCATGAGTCGTTTCCCTGATTTTATCAACGTAACATATCATAACACAAATTTGTTTGCTCAGTTCATGAGAATTAGCTAAAAGTACAAGGACATTTTATATCAGCGTTTCATAAACACTGGGTTCAACAGCCCACTTGGGGTTCTTGTTGAATGCAGATTTTAACTCAACAGGGCAGAGGTGGGTCTTAGGAACCCAAGATTTAGAAAGTTCTTTCCCTTTTCCTTTCATTTCCTGTCAAATGGACTCTCATGTAGCCCAGGCTGGCCTCCAACTTCCTGTGCAGCTGAGACTGACCTTGAACTTCTGATCCTCCCGCCTCCACCTTCCCAGTGCTGGGATTACAGGTGTGCAGCACACCTGGTTGATGCAGTGCTGGGGATGGAACTCAGGACTTGTACATTCTAGACATGAACTCTACCACCTGTGCCATATTCTCAGCCTGGGAGCCTGCATTTAAAATCTGGTTCTGGTTTGCTGGTAGCATTTTAAATAACAAGTGTCCTGTGTTACCCGGAGTGACATTATCCATGGGACTAAACATTCAAAGGCATTGTCTCAGTTTATTATTTTTTTGTGGTGTTGAGGATGGAATTCAGGACTATGAACACACTGCAGATGCTTCACCACTGAGCCACACCTCCAGCCCCTCACTGGGGGATTCTGGGCAGGAGCTCTGCCACTGAGTCACAGCCACAGCCCCTCACTGGGGGATTCTAGGCAGGTGCTCTACCACTGAGCCACACCCCTAGCTCCTTACTGGGGGATTCTAGGCAGGTGCTCTACCACTGAGCCACACCCCTAGCTCCTTACTGGGGGATTCTAGGCAGGTGCTCTACCACTGAGCCACACCCCTAGCTCCTTACTGGGGGATTCTAGGCAGGTGCTCTACCACTGAGCCACACCCCTAGCTCCTTACTGGGGGATTCTAGGCAGGTGCTCTACCACTGAGCCACACCCCTAGCTCCTTACTGGGGGATTCTAGGCAGGTGCTCTACCTCTGAGCTACATCCCTGGTACTTGGTTTCATTATACATAGCTCACGCTGGCCTGGAGCTTGGTATGTAGTACAGCTCCTGAGTTGCTGGAATATCAGGCAGGTGCCACTACATCCAGTTTCATTTCATTCTTATAAAGACTCTATAAAAAAGCCTTTGGCCTGGGGCTGGAGAGATGGCTCAGCGGTTAAGAGCACTGTCTGCTCTTGCAGAGGACCCGGGTTTGATTCCTGGCACCCACCACATGGCTACAAACTGTCCTTAACTCCAGTTCCAGGGGAATCTGACGCCCTCTTCTGACCTCCACGGCATTGTGCAACATGGGTGCACTCACATACATGCAGGCAATACACTCATACACATAAAATAAAAATAATTAAAAAAAGGCTTTGGCCTTTGTGATTGGCAAACCACCATTTGGAGTGGTCAAGTGACCCACCCCTAACTCAGGTCCTACAGGTTGTCAGGATTTGAATCAAAACCAGTTCATTGACACTTGTTCTCCAGCTGCCTCTGCTGACCCCTGAATGATGTGAGACTGTTTTAATATTTTATTTTATTTTGTGTAGATATTTGTGTATGGTGTGTGTGTGTGTGTGCGTGTGTGCGTGCACAGGTGTGCGCATTCCACGGCCTGTGTGTGGAGGTATCAGTCTTTACCTTCCACCTTGTTTGAGACAGGGTCTTTATAATTCACTTCGGGGTATGGGAGGCCAGTTGGCCCACAACCTTCCAGAGATCCCCATGTCTACCCCATGTCTTGTCACAGGAGAGCTGGGATTACAGACCCATGCTAGCACACCCAGCTTTACATGGGTTCTAGGGATCCAAACTCAGGGCCTCACATTCACACAGCAAGTGCTTTACCTATGGAGTTTTGTCCCCAGGCCCTGCCTCTGAAAAACATCCAGTCCTTCATGCCTGCTGCTAGGCAGCTGGACATGCAAATTCATCCTGGAAGGATGAAGTGGAAATGGCCACACGCCAGGAATGAGAAAGCAGAGTTCACAAAGACACAGGGTGGCAATTTCTGGTTCTCAGCACCAGCGGTGATCAATTTGCAGCTTTCTGCATGCTGATCCCTTCTGCTGGCAATAACCAATAAGCTTTTATATCTAGTTATTATTTGTTCCTTTCAGATATTCGTATTTCTCCTCTCCCCAGTCCAGTCACAGTGAGCGTCTTTAACTAGGACAACTCCATCATGTGTCCACTACAAGGACATCAGGCAGAGTGGGGACAGTAATACACGGCAGGTGTTGAGACACTGGGACTGTGGCACAAAATATGGGCAGCTGTGGGGAAGGAAAGGGAAGAAGTTATAAAAAACACTGATTCCACTTAAGGAACACTGAGGTTATGACACAGGGCGATAAAACTAGGACACACACAGTTGGGGCTGACACGCCATCCTTAACATGCTTGTCTCTGAAGCTGACTTGGGGATCTGTTTAATCACATCTCAGACACTGAGAGCTCACCTCTCTACCAGAATGAGTCAAGCCTGGCTTGCTAACCCCAAGGGTGTATTTCAGAAAGTTACAAGGAATCTTTTCTACCTTATTTTCCACCATGTCTTTATTCCCCTAAAGTCCTGGAGATGGAACTCAAGGAACTACTACATGGTAGGGAGGCCCTCTACCAGTGAGTCACACCCCCAGCCCCTCATTGGGGGATTCTAGACAGGTGCTCTACCATTGAGCTACAGCCCCAGCTTTTGGTCTTTATTTTTAACTAGCATCTCCCTAGGCAGCCCACGTTAACCTTGATCTTGAAATCCTCCTGCTTCAGCCTCTTGAATGCTGGGATCACTACCACTCCTGGCCTCAGTGCTTTTTCAAGCTCTTAAGTTCAACACCCCACCCCCACCCCCCACCCCCCCGTCTGTGACAACTCGTGCTCCCCTGGGCCTGTTGAGGATAGAATGTGACCATTCAAATTCTGCATTGTGGTTGCCCCAAGAACAGGAGTACCACTCCTATAGCCTCTGGTCTGTCACCTTCCTTGGTGGTCAGTCTCATAGGTCCCATGTGCTAGTCTCTTGCCTCTCAGACCCAACTCTTCCCTCCACTCTGGGAATTCCTGGCATGTCTCCAGTACAAGAAGCCAGGTGTGCTACTGTACTCCCAGTGCTCTGGAGGTAGAGGCTGGAGGATTGGGTGTTTCATGCCAGCCTGGGCTACAGAGTGAGTTCATGACCAGCCTGGGATACATGGGGAGGTTCTGTCTCATAAGACCAAAATGGAGGAGCCTGTCCCAGTAGGCAGAAATTTCTTTTTTTCAAAAAGTGTTTTATTATTTCTATTTTATGTGTAGGGATATATTGACTGCATGTAAGTGCTCCTATGTCATGCAATGCCCATGGAGTTCAGAGGAAGGTGTTGGATTCCCCTGGAACTGGAGTTATGGACGGTTGTTAGTTGCCATCTGGGTGCTGGGAATTGAACCCAGGTCCTCTGCAAGAGCAGCCGGTGCTCTTAACCACTGAGCTATCTCTCTAGCCCCAGAAATTTCTTTTTTTAATATTTAAACTTAAAAAAAATTTTTTGTGTGTATTTTGCCTGCATGTATTTAAGTGCTCCACATGTACACAGTACCCTCAGAGGCCATAAGAGGAAGTCGGATTCCCCTGGAACTGGAGTTATGGATGGTTGTGAACCACCAGGTGGGTGCTGGGAACTGAACCTGGGTCTCCTGCAAGAGAAGTCCATGTTCTTAACCACCGAGCTATGCTTTCAGCCCTGCAAAATTTCTGAGCCCACTTACTTTCTGAGGCTACTTTCAGAATAGGGTACAGAGCACTCAGCTCTGGGGCTGGGCTTCTGAGTTGTCTGTCTGCACTTTCCCACCTGTGAAACAAGGAAACCAATGTCTACCTCTCAAGGTTGTAGTGAGGCTTCGTAAACTTAGACCCTGCCTAGTACCAAGGCAGTTGTTAGAGACATCAATAAAAAAACATTGCTGGGGGCTGGTGGGATGACTTAGAGGGCAAAGACGTTTGCCACATGAACCTGACAGCCTGGGTTTTATTCTCAGAACCCATGTACAGGTGGGATGAGAGAAGCAACCCCACAAAGATCCTTTAACCTCCATTTGCATGCTGTGGCACACACATGCCCCACCCCCAGAACATAGAGAGTAACATCAAATGTTTGAGGAGCTACTGGCAGCTAACGGTTGCTGGGTCATTTGTCTTCAGTGGTGTACCCACTGCTAAGCTGCCCACGAGACAATAAATAATCCCCCATCCATGAACATGTAAGCAACTCTAATTAAACTTAATTGGCTATTAAAAAATACATGAAATTAGAGTAGGAAGGGATGTGTCTGGAAGGCTCTAGGGGGAGTGGGAGGAGGGTATAGGGGGTTGGGGGTCAATGTGAATATTATCAAAATATTGTATATACATGTGTGAAATTGTCAAAGACTAAATGAAAATCAAACAATAACAACAGTGCTTGGTCTGATGGTAGATGTTCTAGTTTCATTCTTTTGCTATGACAAAACACTCTGACCAAAAGCAATTTGGGAAAGAAAGGGTTTATTTGGCTTACAATTCCAGGACACAGTCCATCACTAAGGGGAGTCAGGACAGGAAGTCAGGGCAGGAACTAGAGAGCAGGACTGCTTGCTGCTCCACACAGCATTACCTCCAACCAGTGGACTCATTCACAGCCAAAGAAGCATAGCAGGAACCACGATGCTGCTGCTCACCACTTATGTTCGGCCAGTTTATACAGCCAAGGCCCACCTGCCTCGGGAATGTGCCACTCACAGTGGGCTGTTCTCTCCTGAATCAATTAATGATCAAGAGAGTCGCCCACAGACATGCCCACAGGCTGATCTGAGGTGGCTCAGCAAGTAAAGGTGCTTGCCACTCAAGCCTGGAAACCCGAGCTCAGTCCCCAGAACCCAAATAAACAAAAAGAGATGCAGCTACAAGACACTTGGGTGATGGATTTCAATCTAATGAAAAGTGAGTTTGTAATTAGAATTCTTTGTTTGACTCAAGGATTTGAAAAATTGAAAAGAAAATTGATTCTCACACGTTTAAGGACTCAAAAATTTCCCAGCTACAGTCCTTCAATGAAATGAGCATGAAAGATGAACATGGCAAGGGTCAGAGAGATGGCTCAGTGGTTAAGAGCACTGGCTGCTCTTGCAGAAGACCCAGGATTGGTTCCCAGTACCCACATGATGGCTAACAACTATCTGTAACTCCAGTTCCAGGAGATCTGGTCTTCATGGGTATTGCACAACATGGGTGTACTTACATACAGGAAAGAAAAACACCCATACATGTAAAATAAAAATAAATAAATAAATATCACAGGAAGTAGAAAGCAATGGACCATCTGTGACGGGCTGGATGCTCATCCCTCATGTTGACATGCTGAAGTTTTAGCCTTCCAGGGCCCCAGAGTATCACTGAATTCACAGAAAGAGCTACTGAAGGAAGGATTAAGGATAGATGTGGTGGTTCAGGCCTGTGATTCCAGTACTCAGGAGGTAGATGCAGGAGGCTCAGGAGTTCAAGGTTATCCTCAGTTACATAGAGAGTCCTGGTCAGCCTGGGCTACATGAGACCCTATCTTAAACAATTATAAGAAACAAATGAAATCAAAACAACACACACATACACACACACACAGAATGAGAGAGAGAGAGAGAGAGAGAGAGAGAGAGAGAGAGAGAGAGAATATAGTTAAGTTAAACTGAGTCTGTTACAGTGGGACTCTAATTCAACAGGACTGTCATGAACTGAGATGTCAGGGCTGAGATGGCTTAGCAGTTAAGAGCACTGGCTGCTCTTGCAGAGGACCTGGGTTCAGTCCCTGGCACCCACATGGCAGCTAATCACCATTCATTCATAATTCCAGTTCCAGGAGATCTGATGCCCTCTTCTGACCTCCTTCAGTATTGCAGGCAATACACTCATATACATATAACAAAAATAAGGTGGACAGCACCTGAGGTTGACATCTAGCCTTCACATGCATTCACACATATGTCCATCCACACCTGCACCCACACATGCATGTGCACATGCACACACATATAGAAGAGTCTCCAGCTACCCTATAAGATCTTGTGCCTCACGTCAAGGCTTTGAAGAACACAGAATAAAACTGACAGAAATACTGAAAAATCAGACAGATGTTGCCACAGAGACTTCCTAAGGTCCTCAGAAAAGGGGACAAAGAAGGACAGTCAAAAATGATAAAAATGATTCATTTGCCCTAACAGATACCCAGAGCCCAGCACCCAAGCAGGAATGCAAATTCCTTCCAAGTGCATACAGAGATTTTATGGAAATTCACCACAGATTAGCCACCTAGAACGCTCCAGCATTAATGAAAGTAGGAATAACATACGACTTATTTGCTGGTCAAGACAGAATGAAATTTTAATTTATTTAAAAATTTTATCCTATTTATTTATTTATGTGTGTGTGTGTGCACGTGCACGTACGTGTGCGTGCTCATGCCACAGCGCACATGTGAAGGACAGAGGATGACTTACGAGAGTCAGCTCTCTTCTTCCACTGTGTGGGTACCTGGGATTTGAATCCATGTTGTCAGGCTTGGCAGCAAGCATCTTTACCTGCTGAACCACCTCACTGGCCCCAATAATAAAGCATTTAAAGAATGCAAAGGTTATCCCCTCTAAATTATACATCAGAAATTTAAAAATACAAATTAAAAAGTATTTGCAATTGAATAATAATGAGACCATAAAACATGAGCATGTCAGGAAAGTTCAGCCATATAGCAAAGTACAGGTCAGCTTGTGCCTCGGAAGATGTTAAAACACATAGAAAACGACAGTCCCCAGAGGTACCAATGCAGAAAATTAGATCCTAGAGCAAAAGTTGAGTAAATATCACACATACATGTAAAAATTTAGTGTATCAGGGCTGAGGAGATGGCTCAGAGGGTAAAGCGCCTGGTATTCGAGAATGAGGACCAGACATGGCACTGTGCAATCCCAGCGCTCCTGTGGGGAGAATGAGGACCAGGCATGGCACTGTGCAATCCCAGTGCTCCTGTGGGGTGATGGGAGGGGGAGACAGGAGAACCACTGTGTTCCGTTTTTCTTTCTGTGGCTGTCATAAAGTGCCCTGGCAAAAAGCAACTCAGGGGAGAAAGGGTTTGTTTCAGCTCACAGTTCCAGGTCACAGTTCACCAGTGTGGAGAAGTCAAGGCTGGAGCTTGAGACAAGTATCACAACACATCCACAGTCCAGAGCAGAGAGATGAATGCGTGCACGCACACCATATCTCCATTCTTATACAGTTTGTGAGCCCCTGCCTAGGGAATGCTTACAACGGGCTGGGTCTTGCACATTATAACTTAATTGAGACAATGCCCCACAGACATGCATCACAGCCCTACCGGATGTAGACAATCCCTCACTGAGGCTCTCTTCCCAGGTGATTCTAGGTTGTGTTAAGCTGATGATTAAAGTTGACTGTTGCACCTTGGAAGTTCTTGAGCTAGTGAGCCTGGTGTTTGCAACTGTGACTAGGAGACCCTTGATTGAAGTAGAAGGAAGGAGGACAGGCACCTGCTGTTGACCTCTGATCTCCACACATGTACTGAGGCACATGCGTGCCCGTATTCACACACATTAACACATATATACAGATTAAAACTTTAACATGTGGCCAGGGCCACATCACAAGGCAGAGAATAAAGCATTCACTAACTGTTGGATCATATGCTAACAGAGTTGGAAAAAAATTACGTTTCCCCCTGCCCCTTTGCCAAAATAATCTTCAGATAGATGAATGGCTTGGACATTAAATAATAAAATCCAGATGTATTAGAAGGAAAAAAATGTAAAATATGCTTATAACCTTGGGATAGGAAAGGCCTTCTTAAACAAGGCGTAATATGCTAATGTCATTTGGGAAAAGATTGATGCTTCAAAGTACATCATAATTTAAAACTCCAGCCTGGTGAAAAACAGCACAACAAAGTTAAAATATAAGTTACGGTTCAGGGAAACATCTGTAATATATGAAATGGAGATGAATACACACACCATCAATAAGAGAAAGCCAAGGAACTCAGTGGAGGAGGAAGAAAACTGAGATAGCCAGTTTAGTGACCAAAGGGCAGAAAGCAGTGAGAAGGCTCGCCAGCACCCAACAAAGCAAACGTGTTGGCACAACAAAGCCATTCTATGGTGCCCCTCAGCATCCTCAGGCGTAAAACAGGGGCAACTGGGCTCAGCGGGTAAAGTGCTTGCTGTCTAGATGTGAGGACCTGAGTTCAGATCCCTAACACTCACATAATGCCAGGTGTGGTGGTGCGCACCTTTAATCTCAGCCCTAGGAAGATTGGGATAGGGAGATCCTTGGGGCTCACTGGCCGGGTAGTCTGTCTGAATCAGTAAGAAACTCTGCCTCACAAACTAAGGTAGAGCTAGACGTGGTGGCACAGGCCTTTAATGCCAGCACTCAGAAGGCAGAGGCAGGTGGAACTCTGTGAATCTGTGGTCAGCCTGGTCTACATAGTGAGTTCCAGGATAGCTGGGGCTACAGGGAGACCCTGTCTCAAAAAAACAAAAAAGCAAACAACAAAAACAACCCCAAAATACCAAAAAGTAAGATAGACGGCAACTGAGGAAGACCCTCGATCTCTGGCCTCTACACATACATGTATATACACATGCATGCGTATATACACGCATGTATACGTGAACATGTGTACACACAGACACATAGACACACACTCACGCATAAAACCATAGGCAATAAAAGAACCCATGACACCTGGTTGTTGGGGAATTAAATGCATCAGTGCTAGGAAAGGCCTTGGACTAGCACCCAGAACAGGACCAACAGCCAATAGGCATAAACAATGGTTACTATTATCCTGCACACACCACAGCCAGGAGGGGATAACATATTTACACTTGGTAATATAAAGTTTCCACAAGAGTGCAGTGTGAAAATGCCCCCTCCCCTGCCTTGGTGAGAATACAAATTGGCCCAGCCACTTAGGGTGATTTGGAAATACCTTTCAACACAGTCCCTACACCTGGTACTGTGGTCAGAATGTCTGTTTACTGCCCCAAGACCTGTGTATTGAGATCCTGACCTACAGGTGGTCAGTCAGGAAGGGAGGTAGAGCTCCCCAACTTTGGAGGTGATTTGGTCAGGCAGACAGAACCCTCACAAGAGAAGTGTTCTAGTTTCATTTTGTTACTATGAGAGAACATTCTGACCAAAAGCAACTTGTGGGGGTGGGGTGAAGGGTTTACTTGGCTTACAATGCGAGGTCATAGTCCGTCACTGAAGGAACTCAAGACGGGAACCTGTAGGGAGGTCTGCTTGCTAGTCCATGCAGCATTACCTCTGACTGAGGAACTCACTTCACAGACAGGAGGGGAGGTGGGGAGAGGAAGATTCCTGGGACTTGCTGGCCAGACAGTCTAGGCTAATCAGGGAACTCCAGATTCAGTGAGAGACCCTGTCTTAAATAAAATAAGTTGGAGAGGGATAGAGGAGGACACGACATCAGCCTCTGGCCTCCACATGTGAGCACACACTTGCATACATACACATGTACACATTTATACAGAGAAACACATATACATGCACATACACAGAGATGCATATACATACACGTGCATACACAAACATTCACACATGTGTGCAGGCACACCATACATACATACACAAATGCACTCATGCACTATGTATCTTGGAGTTGTCCCAGTTTCTCCAAGCTTTGCTTCCTCTTTGTTCACAGCTACAAATATTTCACAGCACCATGTCCTCTGTGGATGGACATTTAATAGGACATGCCAGGCTTTTTGTTCTATGACACATTCCTTAAAGAAACAGTTTAAAGGAGAAAAGATTTGGTTTCCATCCTGGCTTAAGAGATTTCAGTCCAAAATCAACTGGATCTGTTGCTCATGGCCTGAGGCCAAATAAAACATCATGGCAGCTGGAGTGTCTGACTAGACTGTTCACTTCCTGGTGGTCAGAAAGAAAAGACTGGAAGAAGAAGGGATCGGGGCTAAGCTGTAAAAGTCACATCCTAGCAACCTACTTCCTCCAATCAGGCTCACCTTCCACAGCCCCCCTCCTCCCAAGGCTCTTGTTGCATTTTGAATCCATCAACAGACTATTAATTAGGTCAGAGACCTCATGATCTGATCATCCCTCAGCACACCCAAAAGAACACTTTCTGAATCTCCTAGGCATCTCTCAGTCCAATCACCTAACAGTCATGGTCATAAGTACCCTTCACAAAGGGATTCCAGTCTTTTGCACATGACTGTTTATATCCACCCCCACGGTAGGTGACTGCTTCTCTAGGCTACTGTGACAAAATACCCAATACTGTGTGATTTTCAAACAAGCATTTATTTCTCACAGTAAGGCCTGTACTTCTAAAATGAAGGTGTCATCTGGTTCACTATCCAGAAATGGCTCACTTCATCTTAGATGGCACCTTCTTGCTGGGTTTCCACAGGGTAGGGGGGACCAGAGGTGTCAGGGGGCCTCCTTTGTAGAGGTATTGTTCACACCTGTCCTGGTCAGCATTAACTATCAATTTAACAAAACCAAGAATTATGTGGGAAGAGACGCTCAGTTGAAGAATTGCCTAGGTCAGAGTGACTTGTGGACACGACTGTAGGTGATTTTCTTGTTAACTGGTATGAAAGGGCCCTGCCCACTGTGGGCAGACCATTCCTTAGGCCTGGGCTGTGTAAGAAAGCTAGCTGAGCATAGACCTGCCTGGGAGCCAGCCAGCAGAATCCTCCATGGATTCTGTACTACCAACACTGGGATTACAGACACATGCTGCTATGCCTGGTTTTTTACATGGATGCTGGTGATCAAACTCAAGTCTTCATGCTTACATAACAAGCACTTTACCCACAAAGCCGCCTTACCAGCCCCACAAGTGCTTTTCTTACCCTTGAATCCTGGTATGATTAAAAAAATTTTTTTTAATTTATTTTTATTTTATGTGTATGAGTGTTATGCCTACATGTAGGTAAATGCACCTGTGTCATGCAATGCCCTCAGAGGACAGAAGAGGTTGTCAGATCCCCTGGAACTGGAGTTACAAACAGTTGTTAGTTGACATGTGGGTGCTGGGTTATGAACCCGGGTCTTCTGCAAGAACAGCCAGTGTTCTTAACCACTGAGCCATCTCTCTAGCCCCCTGGTATTAATTTTATGTATATGAGTGTTTTGCCCCTCATGTATATAAGTGCATGCATGCAGTGCCCATAGAGGCCAGAAGAAAGCATCCATAGATACTTTGGAGCTGGAGTCTTGGATGGTTGTTAGCTACCATGTATGTGCTGGGAACTGAACCCAGGCCCTGTGCAAGAGCATCCAGTACTCTTAACTGCTGAGCCATCTCTCCAGCCCCAGAAAAACTAGTAGGATTCTTTTAGTTTACATTATTTATTTTTTACTCTGTGTGTGCGTGCACACGCATGTGCTCCATAGCACACATGGAGGTCAGAGGACTACTTTGAGAGTCATTGCTCTCCTTCCACCATGTGAGTCCTGGGACTGAACTCAGATTGTCAGTCTTGGTAGTAAGTGCCTTTACTCCCTGAGCCATCTTGCTAGCCCCCACCATGTGATTTTTAAACGCATTCCTCATAACCCACAAAACAAATTAAGTAAAAATTTCACAAAAGGAACACAAGATGAGTTTACAGAAAACTACAAAACACTGATGAAGGAAGAAAAAAAGAAAAATATATTCTTGATGACTGGATCTACTGATTTAACTCAATTTTAATAAGATCTCTGTGATATTTTTGTTGTAGAATAAACTGGCTGAGTTTTACATTATATGGAAAGACAAAAAATTAGAATAGTCAAAATGGTTCTGAAAACCTGAATTTTTCAGACTAATAGACTTATAAAGATAGTGACCAGAGGGTCACAGCAGTGACTGGACAGACACGCAGGTCAGGGGACCGCACCTAGTACAGAAATAACCCTATAGAAACACTCGTGGCTAACCATTTTGACAAAGGTTCAAAGGTAATCTGAAAGAGGAAGGACAGCTGTTCAGTAAATGGTGCATCAAGAACTGACCATCATTATGCCAAAAAAGAACCTTAAGTACACCTCAGATCCTACACAAAATGAATCCAGAACAATTGAACGCTTAAATAAGAAGGACACAGGTGAAGGCATTTGTGACAGCGGGTTGCAGTGAGCCCTTAGACCAGACTGGAAGCACAGAGCATGCAGGAAGAAAACAGGCAAAGTGGACTTCCTCCTGTGAAAGACTCTGTCAATAGGAAAGAATATGAAGAGATGTCCCACTTTAGAAGTGTCTGCATGCCACAAAGCTGACTCAGAAAGAAAATGATCAGTCCAATCTGCAAACGAACAAAAGGGCTGAACAGATACATCAGTAAAGGGTATGGATGCAAAATAAGCACAGGGAAAGACATCCAAAGGATGGGTACATTGCTCAGTGCTAATGTGTATGCCTTGCAAGCATAAGGACCCGAGCTCAATTCCCACAGCCCATGTAAAAAAAATCTCTTAATACCTGACAAGATATATCCACTGGTGCAATAGTGGCATGAATGTTCTGGGGGTAACCAAAGCTTCCTGATTGGATTTGAGGTCTGCTCCGTGGGAAGGAACACAAGCCTGGTACTGCAGAACTGGTCAAGAGCCTATGGCTAGGGGCTGGAGAGACGGCTCAGAGGTTGACAGCACTGGCTGCCCTGGCAGATGACCTGGGTTTCGTTCCCAGCACCCACGTGACAGGTAACAATCATTCATAACTCCAGTTTCAGGGGATCTGATGCCCTCCTCAGACATTGCATGAGACAGATGCACTTACATGCATGCAGGCAAACTACTCATATGCATAAACATAATAAAATATTTTTAAAAACCCTGTGGCTAGGGAGGCCAGAGGCCCTATGAGAGAATCTACTACTAATGTTTTATTAAAACTGCCTTTTAAATATGATATTTGTACTCATAGACTAGTGCACCTCTCAGCCTTGGTTCAAGAAGACTCTGCATTGGGTGAGAGTCAAAGCAGGGACCCATAACTGGCCAAAGTGCTGAGAAGAAGTGACTGCTCAGTGCTTGGCTCTAAATAGGGCAATGGAATCACCACCTCCAAGGCCCAGGAACGTCACGGAGGAGGGTGGATTGTGGGAGCTGAGGGCTGGGGAGGTAAGAAACATTAACTATTAGTCTTTTTTCTCAAGCTGGGTAAAACTTTAGGTTTATGACAACAGATTCTAATCTTTTAATCCCCACCGCCTCACACACCCTGTAAGACTTTAGGAAAGGGCCCTGATGCATTCCTGAGCCTGATAGCCTGGGATGGTGGAGCTCTTCCTCTTCTTCCTTTGTACTGGTTATTTTAAACTAGCCAACCAGGAAAGATTGTGAAGTCAGACACCAGCCAATGGCAGTCACAAATACATGGCAGCCATGACTGCCTGCATGTGCCCCTCCACCCAAGAGAAGGAAGGAAGGATGAGGAGGGGTGGGGCATGAGGATAGGAGGTTTTGGGAGTGGGGTGGGGGTGGGAGGAGAGGTGGTAGGGGGTGAACGTAATCAGTATGCAAGTATGATGTCAAAAAATTAAAAATAATGAAGGTGGCACATGCCTATAATCCCAGGGCCGAGGAGGCAGAGATGTGGGGAATCCCTGGGGCTCTCTGGCCAGCCTGTCTAACCTACTGGGAGAGCCTTGGGCCTCCACATCGACTGCATACATGGGTACATATTGCATTTTTTTTTTTTTTTGAGATAGAGTCTCCTGTAGCCCCAGCTGGCCTAGAATGCCCTATGTAGATCAGGTTAGCCTCGATCTCACAGAGAGATCTCATAGAGACCTGCCTCTGCCTCTCAAGAGCCGGGATTAAAGGCATTCATCACCATGCCCAGCTACGTGTGCATATGTACCTGTACACACACATGCACCTCCACTTCAGAGCTGTATTAGTTATTTTTCACACTGTTGTGACAGAAACAGCTTAACGAAGGGCTCACACTGGTTTAAGGGGACGCAGTCTATCATGGCCTAGGTGGCAGGAACAGTTAGCATCTATGGCAGTGGAAACTGGACTCAGCTTGCTCACATCTAACTGGGCCAAGAACCAGAAAGAGAGGGGAGAGGGGCAGCTGGCCCATTAGCCTGCCCTGCAGTCCTGTGTCTGCAAACCAGATCCCACATCCCAAAGATTCTACAGCTTCCGTGCTTGTGGAGTATCACCAGCTAGGGATCACGTGTTTGAGCACGTGAACCTGTGGGGGACAGACACATCACATTTACACCATAACAAGCAATGTTCACCATTAAGGAAATGCAAACTAAAACCAGAGAGAGATGCTATTACACTATTCTAACATGTTCCCACTAAAAAAATACTGACAAGTACCAAGACCCAGCGAAGATGTGCAGTAACTGGAACTCACAGGTTGCTGGTGGGATGGCCAACTGAGGTAGAGGACAGTGAAAGTAGTTCAGTATGAGAACATTTGCCTAAGCATGCATGAGGTCCTAAGGTTCAACCCCCAGTATCTCAAAATGACCACCATCACTCTGAGAAGTAGCTTAGTAGTTTCTCACAAAATTAAGGAATCTTGCTGCATGTGGTGGCACAAGCCTTTAATACCAAAATTCAGGAAGCAGGGGGATGGGGGAAGGCATCTCTGTGAGATTGAGGCCAGCCTAGTCTTCATAGCAAGTCCCAGGACTGTTGGGGCTACAGGAAAACCCTGTCTCAAAAAAAAAAACCAACAAAAAGTTACTGTTTCAATATTGTTCACAATACTTTTTTTATTCCTTTAATTTAAAAGTTCACTTAAATTTTTACTTCTTAAATACTTTATTATTTTTTAATTTTATGTGGCATTCTCCCTAGAAAAATGTAATACACATACACACACACACACACACACACACATATATAATTTTTCACACAAAAATTCACAGGCTAATATTGATACACATCTGTATATAAGTTGCTATAAGTTGCTCCAAACTGTGCCTACGTAAATATCCACCAATAGGTGAGCAAGCAATGTGGTACATCCATACAATGGACTATTATTCAACAACAAAATGGCGTGAGCTAGCCATACATACATGAATGACTGTCCAAGGCAGAATGCTACTGAATGAATGAAGCCGGCCTCAGAAGGCTGCACATTACAGAACTCCACTGATAGAGTCTCACAAAGCGAACACCATAACACCACAGCGAGAGCAGTGCCAGGGCTGGGCTGGGAAATGAGTGTGGTGTAAAAGAGCTGCTCTAGTGAGTTATTTTACAGGGATGGAGCCATTATGAATCCGGACTGCGGTGGTAGTTCTATGCACCCATACAGGCAATAAAACGCATAGCACTACATGCCAAAGGAAGTCAATTTTCTGGATGTTAATTAAAACAAAAAGCATCTGGGTTTGGATAATAAATCAGAAGGTCACCTGAACTAACCAGGGAGAGGGCTAAATTTAGTAATTAATATGAAAATCCAAACAAGGTCAGGGAGGGAACTGGGATCATAAATACCAATAATGATCACCTGTGTTGGCCTACATGTGGCTCTAAGCATCACACAGCCAATATTGCACCTGAAAGCCTCTGTGAGATGCTGATATTACACTTGCTAACACTGGACTAGGAACTGGCCCCACAGGCTCATGAATCCACCTCTTGAGCTACAAGTTGGTGGTGCTGTTTTGGAAGGTTCTTGAAATGTCAGATGGAGCCTAGCTGGAGGAAGTAGGTCACGGGGGTAGGTACTTGAGGATTATTGTGCCCTGGCCACTTTCTGTCTCTCTTTCTGTTTCCTCTCTGTCACAAAAGCAAGAGAAGAGAGGTGAGGAAAAGAAGGGGAAATTGCCTAGAATCCTCTAGTGAGGGGCTGGGGTGTGGCTCAGTTTTAGAGCACTTGCCTAGCACGTGCAAAGCTTTGGGTTCAATCCCCAATACAAATACAAAATACAAAACAAACAAATGACAAAACTCCAAATTAAGATCTCCTTCATACATTTTATAGATGGAGTCCTCCATTGTGGTCTAAAACAAAGACTAGGAAGTACTTCCCCAGTTTCCCCAAATCCTGCCTTCACAGGTCCCCTGAGCTTTGGGGACATCCTGGGCCAGACCGGGGGAGAGCAGGTCTTTGAACCTGGGATCAGAGGGTCTTTTCATCATGACTTCACAATATCCTCCCAACTTAGACGTGTTCCTCATTCCTTTTTTTCCCTCCTCAAACTCAATCATCTATCATTTACCCCAGACCTGCTTCAGGCTCTGCTATTTATAACAAGGGGAACAGCACTTTTGCTTGTCAACTTTCTCCAAAGGAACTGGACCGTCTGCATGTGCATACAAAGTACCTGGCAATCTTGTCAAAATGCAAATTTGAATTGCTGGGTGGGGCTTGAGAGCGCTTTTCTGATAGAGCCAGACTGAGATGGAAGCTGCTCACCCACAGTCCATGTTGAGTAAAGACGGGACGTGAGGCAACTTTCTGGCACAATGCAAGCGTTCTCTGTCTTGACTGAGGCTGTGGCCCCATGAGTAAAGACTTTCATCAAAACTTGCTGAATGATGGACTTAAATGGGTGCACTTTAGTGTATATAACTTATGCCTTGTGCTGGTTCCTGCTCTTAAAATATCTGACAAAGGCAACTTAAGGAAGGAAGGGGGGAAGGAAGGAAGGAGGGAGGGAAGGAAGGAAGGATGTGATGGTTAGTTTAAATTGTCTACTTGATGCAATGCAGACTCACCTGGAGAGTCTCAGTGAGGAATCATCTAGATCACTTTGGCCTGTGAGCATGTCTGTTGTGGGGCTGTCTTGATTGTTAATTGGTGTGGGGTGATGCGACCCACTGTGGACAGCACCATTCCCTAGGCAGGTTCCCTGGACCACATGGGTGTAGAGAGCCGGGTGAGCACGTGTGCCTTCATCCCTCTGCTCCTGACTGGATATGCTGTGACCAGCTGCTTCAAGTTCCTGCTCAACTTTTCTGCATGATGAGCTGTAACCTGAAATCAGAGCTAAAAGAAACTCTCCCCCAAGTTGCTTTTGTCAGGGTTTTTATCACAGCAGAAATAAAACTAAAACAAAGGTTTTACTCTGGCTCACAGTAGAGAATGCAGTCCATTATTGTGGGAAGGCATGGCGGCAGGAGTGTGAGGCAGCTGCTTGCATGGCATCCACAGTCAGGAAGTAGAGAGATGGATGCTGGTGCCCAGCCCACTTTCTCCTCTTTATTCAGTCCAGGACCCCAGCCCAGGGGATGGTGTCATCACATTCATGGGGTGAGGTGTCTTCCCTCTTCAGTTACCCCAATCTAGAAACTCTCTCACAGACATAGAGGTGTGTCTCCTGGGTGATTCCAAATCCAGTCAAGTTGACAATGAAAATTAACCATCCCGTATTTTTTTAAAAAATTTATTATTTTTATTTTATGTGTATGAGTGTATTGCCTGTATATATGTAAGTGCATCCATGTTGTACAATGCCTGCAGAGGTCAGAAGAGGGTATTGGATTCCCTGGAACTAGAGTTGATAACTGCCATGTGGATGCTGGGAATCGAACCCAGGTCCTCTGGAAGAACAACCAGTACTCTTAATCTCTGAGCCATTTCTCCAGCCACACTCATCCCATATTTTAATAAAGTTGAATTTAAAACAAAAATTCCATCCTAGATATTTTATATACAATATATATGTCTATGTAATATATGCATATATATGTGGAAGAGGAAACAAAGCTTTTAGAAGGATATATATATATACCTCAAGGAAGGCATATCTTTCTCCTTCCTCCCTCCCTCCCTCCCTCCCTCCCTCTCTCTCTCTCTCTCTCTCTTTCTTTCTTTCTTTCTCTCTTATCTTTCTTTCTTTTGAGACAGGGTCTCCCTGTAGCCCCAGCTGGCCTCACTATGTAGACCAAGCTGCCCCCAAACTCACAGAAATCCACCTTCTTCTGCCTCCTGATCACTGGGACTAAAGGGGTGCACCATCACATCCAGCCTAAGGAAGGCACATATTTCTTAAACATGACTCCAAAAGCTCTAACCACAACGAAACACACACACACACACACACACACACACACACACACACATACACACATTATATAACATTAAGATTAAAATATTCTGTTCATTAGTAGGGTTGGGAGAGGGCACAATATGGGGACCTGAGTTTAAATCTCCAGCCTACAAAAAGCCAGTCATGGCTGTACTGTGTGAGGGAGGAGACAGGAGGCGCACTGGGGCTGCTGGCTGCCAGGCTAGGTCGAGGCTCAGTGAGAGACTCTGTCTCAAAAGGAATAAAATGGAGAGTGACAGAGCGGGACACCCAGTGTCCTCCTCTGGCCTCTGTACATGTGCATGAGCACACACACATGCACGCACACACACCACATACTACATAGATGCACAGCACATGCAATGACTAGGGCAACTCCGTTTTGTACAAAGTAGCCACCTTAGACCTTACAAATCAGAGAAGCAGCCAGCTCAAGGTCTGAACTTAGTTCCGGTAAATCACTTCCCCCCAGAAGTTTGTTTTCCTTTTAGAAATAGCTGACCACAGAAAGGAAAATCACCACCAAGACATTGCAGCTATGTTTCTTGCCCACCCAAGGGAAAATAACCTAAACAATATCCTGTCTTTCTTGGTAATATACTGAAATAATAATATTCAGAAAGTCCCTGTCAAGGTCTCTATACATCTGTTAAGAAAATGACCAACAAGAGGGTGGGTTTGGATCTCCATCAGCGTAGCAGCTCTGATCTCAGCAGACTGCCAGAGAATGCCGAGTTCTGGCCTCTCTTTGGCCTCCCTCAGGCAGAGGGCCTAAGAACACAGGGGACTGCCTGAGAGTCCCTGGATCCTGCCTCTCTGTGGTGGTGAGCATCCTTGAGTTGTGCCATACCCATTCCCCTACCTGGGATTTTGTGAGGCCCCTCCCAAGGCCTCAGGGCAGATCTGGCTTTGGTAGGCTAAGGCTGAGACCCTAGCAGACAGTCTGAGAGGGTGGGTTTCAACCTCCATCAGTGTAGCAGCTCTGATCTCAGCAGACTGCCTTGCTCAGGCCTCCCTCTGGCATAGGGGCTGAGAACACAGGGGACTGCCTGAGAAAGCCCAGATCCTGCATCCACATGGTGAAGGAAGCCTTCCAGCGTATGTGATTGGAACCTAAATTGGGCTTCTGTGGGTACTCCTGAATAGCTGACCTGAAGCCATCAGTTCCCTCCAAATTAAACCTGACAGGACCTGAACCATGTAACCAACTAGCTTTATATAACCAATAAAGAAAGGATCTAGGCACCCTGGTAATACAAACAGAAGCATACTTCAACTTAATTCTCATATCAAAATCATAAACAATAAAAGAAATTCACATGAATTCACGTCAAAAAAAAAACAGAGAAAAAATAATAACATGAAAACCAAAATAACATATCCGCACCAAATACCAATAGTCCTCTAGAGGAGTAAAATGAGAACCGCCTAGAGATAATGCAGGACATGGAACTCAAAAGAACAATCATAAACATGATAAAAGAATTCAATGAATTTAAAGAACACACAAACAAATCAAAGAGCTAAAAGAAGATAAAGACAAACTTCTGAATTAATTCACAAAAGAGATAGAAACATTGAAGAAAACTCAGGCAGAAATGAAGAAGGAAGTGCAAAACTCAATAAACCAACTTGAAACAACAGGGGAAATCCTCACTGCTAGAATGAATGAAATGCAAAACAGAATATCAACACTGGAGGATAAAGTTGAAGAATTGGATCACTCAAGCAAAGATTATGGAAAACTTTAAAAAACACAAGAATGGACTATGCAAGAGGTGTGGGACACCATGAAAAGAACAAATCTACATATCATAGGAATAGAAGAAGGAGAAGAATTTCAGGTTAATGGTATTGACCAGATCTTAAACAGGATTGTAAAAGAGAATGTCCCCAAATTAAGGAAAGACATCCCCATACAAATACAGGAAGCACATAGAACACCAAATAGACAGGATCAGAAAAGAAACTCCCCACGACATATCAGAGCAAAAACACTAAATGTACAGAACAGAGAGAGAATACTGAAAACTGCAAAAGAAAAATAAGCCTATCAGAATTACAGCTGACTTATCAATGCAAAATATGAAAGCCAGAAGGGCCTGGACCAAGATATTTCCAGTTCTACATGACAATAGATGCCAGCCCAAAGTACTTTACCCAGCAAAATGTCTATTATAGTTGAGGAGAAAAGAAAAATCTTCCATTACATGAATAGCCTGAAAGAATACATGTCCACAAAACCAGCCCTTCAAAGAATATTTAAGCAATACAGAGAACAGAGAAAGAAACAATTATACCCCAGGGGCAATGAAAGAAAATAAATAAAGGTATAACTGAGGAAACACAAAATTAGAGAACACAAAGAGCAATCAAAGTGACAGCAACCAATACACATCTTTCAATAATAACCTTGATCAGTGGACTGAACTCCACAGTCAAAAGACACAGGCTAAGTGAACAGATTAAGAAACAAAATCTATCTCTTTGCTGTCTGCAAGAAACCCATCTCACCTTCAAGGACAGGCACAACCTTAAGGTAAAAGGATGGAAAAGAATATTCCAAGAAAATGGCACTAAGAAACAAGCAGGGGTTGCAATTCTAATATCTGACAAAATAGACTTCAAAGTAAAACTAATCAGAAGAGATAAGGAGTGTCACTTCATTCTGATCAAAGGAACAGTTAACCAAGAAGATATTACAATCCTTAACATATATGCACCAAACTCAGGTGCACCAAAATTCATAAAAACAACACTACAGGACTTTAAGACACAGATTAACCCCAACTCAGTAATAGTAGGGGACTTCAATACCCCACTGTCTCCATTAGACAGGTCAACTGGACAAAGAATAAACAGAGAGATGTCTGAATTAAATGACACCATACATCAAATGGACCTAACAGACATTTTTCAAATATTCTACCCAAACACCAAAGAATACACTTTCTACTCAGCACCCCATGGAACTTTTTCAAAAATTGACCACATACTAGGCCATAAAACAAACCTCAACAAATAAAAAAACTGAAATAATTCCATGCATTCTATTGGACCACAATGCAATAAAGTTCAAAATCAACACTGGAAAAAGCCCTAGTCACTACACCAATTTGTGGAGATTGAACAACACACTCCTAAACAATGAGTGGGCCAAAGGGGAAATTAAGAAAGAAATAAAAGAATTCTTGGAATTCAAGGAAAAGGACAATACAACAGAACACAACCTCTGGGACACTCTGAAAGCAGTCCCAAGAGGGAAGTTTATAGCTCTAAGTGCCTACATTAAAAAATTAGAAAGAGCTCTGCTTCCCTGGGCTGCATGGCCGCCAGCCTCTTTCCTGGACATGGGGTTGACCTCTCGGCCCCAGTGCCACCACTGCTTCCTGATCCCTTGCATCCAGATGGACTCAGGTCCTTCTCAAGGTCCCTGGGAGCCCTCTGGGCCTGGTCCTGCCCTCACCTCCCTCTGCTTCCCTGGGCCTGCATGGCCTGCCAGCCTCTCTCCTGGGTGCCCTCCCCCAGCCTTATTCATCCTCCCATCTCCCCTGACCATCTCTCCTCCCAGCCTGGGTGCTGTCCTATTCCTTGTCTTGGTGCCCCAGACGCCAGGGGAACCACCACTGCTTCCTGATCCTTTGCAACCAAACCAACCCAGTCCCTTTTCACAGTCCCCAGGAGCCCTCTGGGCCTGGTCCTGCCCTCACCTCCCTCTGCTTCCCTGGGCTGCATGTCCTGCCAGCCTCTTTTCCTGGATGCCGGTCTGACCTCTTGGGCCAGGGCCACCACTGCTTCCTGATCCCTTGCATCCAGATGGGCCTGGTCCTGCCCTCACCTCCCTCTGCTTCCCTGGGCTACAATTCACAACCCACCAGCCTCTTTCCTGGACACCAGAGCTGACCTTTTGGCTTCCTGATCCTTTGCATCCAGACCAACCCAGTTCCTCAGTGCAGCCCCCAGGAGCCCTTGGGGCCTCTTCCTGCCCCCATCACCTTTTGCATCTCTGGGTGGCCAACATCTTTCCTGGACCCTCCCAGGGCAGTCCAACCCCCAAATTCCTGAAGCCAAAATCTTTCCTGGAGGGATCCAGACCTTAAGAGAAAGCCTGAGAGCATCTGATCCTCATCTGACTTGGGCCTCTGTGGGAACTCCAGAAGACAAAAGCAATCTGGTCACTCCAATATAAAATCAAAAGAGAGAACAGGAAGCTTAGATGAACCAGCTTTTCATGCCCCAAAAGTAAACCACAAAGGCACATAAAGTTTACAAAAAGAAGTAGACCTCTGATTCACACAAGAATCAGAAACTACAAAAGAAATTTACATGTAAATATCACAGAGAAAAAATAATAACATGAAAAACCAAAATAACATATCCCCACCAAATACCAATAGTCCTCTAGAGGAGTACAGTGAGAACCCCGTAGAGATAACACAGGACATGGAACTGAAAAGAACAATCACAAACATGGTAAAAGAATTCC
>NW_008354274.1:2839686-2840085 GCF_000622305.1 Nannospalax galili | reverse complement strand
GAAAAAAGCAGGAATAGCAATTTTAATATCTGACAAAATAGACTTTAAACTAAAACTAATCAGAAGAGATAAAGAGGGCCACTTCATTTTGATCTAATGGAACAATGAATCAAGAAGATATTACAATCATGAACACATATTCACTAAACTCTGGTGCACCCAACTTCATAAAAACAATACTACAGGACTTTAAGACCCAGATTAATCCCAACTCATTAATAGTAGGGGACTTCAATACACCACTGTCTCCATTAGATAGGTCAACAGGGCAGAGAGTTAACAGAGAGACATCTGAATTAAACAATACTGTATATCGAATGGACCTAACAGACATCTACATAGTATTCCACCCAAGCACCAAAGGACATACTTTCTACTCAGCACCCCATGGAACCTTCT
>NW_008354274.1:2835717-2837875 GCF_000622305.1 Nannospalax galili | reverse complement strand
AAGGGATGGGGGAGGGAAGGGTATACAAGGAACCTAGGGGATAAAGGGAAAGAAGGAGCTCAAGAGAGGGAGGACCGTAGGAGAAGGGTATTAATAAGGAAGAAAGGGGAAAATGGGGGCACCTTACTTGGGGAAACCATGATGGAGGGGTGAGACAATGCGAGAGATAAATAATGCCTAGCTAGTTTTAAAAACCATATTACTCCTACAACCTACTGACAAATTATACATAGCAGGTCAAGAAATATATGTCTAGGTAAGGTTTATCTGAGAATAATTGGTCTTTGCCCAAGATTTATCTACATAGCATACAGTAATTAAAAGTACTGGACTGGTGGAACTAACCTTCTTGGATGTTTAACAGACATACTTTGAGGCCTATACTAATTTGGTCAGAGGGACATAAAGGACAGTTTTTGCTCCTTGCCCTCCTAGGTTGACTAGTTCCAGGGAACTATGAGCATCTCCCAAAATGTCCTGTAATTGTGGTAGGCCACCTGTCCTCTTGATCAAGGAGGCCGAAGAGACCCCACCAGATGGACTTGAACCAGTGTCCAGTCTACAAAGAGGAGGGTCAACGCACAGGAAATATTTCCTCCATGCTTCCAAGTGAAGCCATCCTTGGTCGAGTAGGATCTTTGACTTATCTTCACATAGGTGGAACTAGTAAAAGAAAGGAGCTGGGGCTCCTCCCAAGCCCATGTGACCCCTGAGGAACAGATCCTCAAATGTACTTAAGAGTAAAAATAAATTGGTTTATCTGGGCCAACTGTATGGCCTTAAACACCCAAAAGGAAAGTAAAACCAAAGATTAAAGGGGACAATATAATTTTTTAAGAGCCAATATGTATAGCTAAAGGCTACATAACAAGCAATGACGCCAGATAGGAGATACCTTCTTTTGAGTTGTTGGCCAGGGTGGCCCAGGGGACTCCTAGATAGTAACCCTGCATAGAACTGGGAAAATGAACAGCAGACCCCAATCTTATCTAAAGGACTATTGACAACTGATTGCTGCTAGATGAGGAACAGCTGACCTTCCTAACACAAAGACCTCTAGATAGGCTGACTAGAGTCACCAGATGGACAAGTAGTGGGGAATGGCTGGGGTGCCGACCACACATTGGACAGCAGCAGGTATATCAGAATATAAGGGCACTAGTGGGGGGAGGGAGGCTGTGGGAGGGTGCCATCTGGGAAGTGGGTGTGTAGTTGAATAAGATGGTTTGGGATGTTCTGTGGGATATAAACACATAAAAAAATCAACAAATTAAAAAAATGTATTATATTTGAGGAGAGAGCATAAAAATTTATGTCATGTTAATTAGTAGAGGTGATGAACATTACCACTGAAATCTACCCAATGACTTTACTGATATACACAGGCGCCAAGGATCTGAGTGCAACTGATTACGACTAGTAATAATCAGATACGTGTAGGTTAGAGACACATGCAATCTCAGTGTTAGTAGCAAGAACAATGAGTCTTTCTGTAAGAAACAGTACATTTTAAAATGAAATGGAGATCTTTTTTAAAGGTTAAAAACTCATTCAATTTTATGTCTTACAGGGCTTATATGAGTTCAATATTGTATAACTGCATTAATTCCACAGCAAACCTGAAAATTTTATAGCCGCTTTTGAAAGAGTTGTGTCTTTGCTCTGGAAACTGTTATTGAGCATATCAAAGCTGTGATGATATGCTTCTTCTAAAAAATAATATTAAAAAATGTAGGAAATAGCATATTTTAGAATGAAATGGAGATCTTCTTTAAAGGGTAAAAACTCATTCAATTTTATATCTTACAGGGTTTATAATGAGTTCAATATTGTAAAACTGTATTAATTCAACTGTGAACCTAAAAATCTACAGCCACTTTTGAAAAAGATGTATCCTTACTCTGGAATGTGTTACTGAATATGTGAAAGTTGTAATGAAATGCTTCTTCTAATCAAGTGGTTATTAAATTTAAAAAAAATTAAAACATAATAATTCTTCAAAGCATAAAAATTTGCTCCTTAATAATTAGTACATGTGAAAAACATTACCATTGAAATCTACCTGATGGCTTTATATCCATGCTCAGATGCCAAGGAGCTCAGAAAGTAACCAACTGTGACTAGTAATAATCAGATATATAGAGATTAGAAACGCATG
>NW_008354274.1:2834818-2835227 GCF_000622305.1 Nannospalax galili | reverse complement strand
AAACAAGATAGACAGACCCTTAGCCCAGTTAACCAAAAGAAAGAAAGAGCACCTCCAAATCAACAAAATCAGAGATAAAAGGGGAAACATCACAACAGACACCAGAAAGACACAGAACATTATAAGGGAAAATTTTAAAAACCTATATGCTACTAAATCTGAAAATCTAAAAGAAATGGATGGATATGTGAAATCATGGGAACCTCCAAAGCTAAACCACGAAGGGATCAACAGTTTAAACAGACCCATAACATAAGGAAATCGAAACAGCAACACAAAGCCTCCCAACTAAAAAAAGCCCAGGCCCAGATGGATTTATAGCAGAATTCTACCAGGCATTTAAAGAAGACCTCCAACCAATGCTACTTAAATTATTCAAAATGATAGAAACAGAGGGAGAACTCCCAAA
>NW_008354274.1:2812118-2834590 GCF_000622305.1 Nannospalax galili | reverse complement strand
CAGACTTAAATACAAAAATCACATGATTATTTCAATGGATGCTGAAGGAGCCTTTGACATATGCTACATGCCTTCTTGATAGAAGTCCTAGAAGGGATTATACTGGAGGGAACATACCTCAACATAATTAAAGCCATATATAACAAACCCACAGCCAACATCATTCTAAATGGAGAAAAACTGGAAGCATGCCCATTGAAATCAGGAACCAGACAAGGATGTCCACTATGCCCTCTTCTCTTTAACATAGTGCTTGAAACTCTTGCAAGAGCAATAAGACAGGAGGAGGAAATTGGGAGAGCACTAATTGGAAAAGAATAGGTCAAACTATCACTTTTTGGAGATGATATGATACTATACCTAAGAGATCCCAAAAGTTCCACCAGAAAACTCCTAGAACTGATCAATACTTTCAGTATAGTGGCAGGTTATAAAATCAATCTACAAAAATCAGTAGCCTTTTTATACACAAATAGCAAATAATTAGAGAAAGAATACAGGGAAATGTTCCCATTCACAATTGGTGTAAAAAAATATATCTTGGAATAAATCTGACCAAAGACACCAAAGATCTCTACAATAAAAAATTTAAATCATTAAAGAGATTGAGGAAGACACCAGGAGATGGAAGGACCTCCCATGCTCATGGATTGGAAGAATTAATACTGTGAAAATGACCACCCTACCAAAAGCAAAATATAGATTCAATGCAATCCCAATCAAAATCCCCATGACATACTTTAAAGAATTAGAAAAAAAATCCTTAAATTCATATGGAAGCACAAATGACTCTGGATAGCCACAGCAACCCTGAGCACAAAGAGCAACGCTGGGAGGATTACTATACCAGATCTCAAAGTATACTACAAAGCTATAGTCATAAAAACAGCATGGTACTGGCACAAAAATAGACACATAGCTCAATGGAATGTCATTGAAGATCCAAACCTGAGTATGCACAATTTCAGCCACCTAATATTGGACAAAGGTGCCAGGAACACACAATGGAGGAAAGACAGCATCTTTAACAAATGGTGCTGGCAAAACTGGATCTCCACTTGTAGAAGAATGAAACTAGATCCTGATCTTTCACTTTGCACAAAAGTCAACTCCAAATCTATCAAAGATCTCAATGTGAAACTGGAAACCCTGAAACTATTAGAAGAAAATACTGGCAGTAACTTACAAGATATAGGTGTAGGAAAGGATTTTCTAAATCAGACAAAAGTTACTCAGGAATTAAGGTCAGCAATCAACAAGTGGAACCTCATTAAAAAGTTTCTGAACAGCAAAAGAAGCAATTAAAAAAGTGAAGAGAAAATCACAGGCACATCTGACAGAAGTTTAACATCCAGAATATATAAAGAACTCAAAAAACAAAGAATCGAGAAACGAAATGACCCAATTAAAAGATGGGCTAAAGATCTAAACAGAGAGGTCTTAAAGGAAGAAATAAAGATGGCTAAGAAACATCTCAAAAAGTGTTCAACATCTTTAGTGATTAGGGAAATGCAAATTAAAACCACCCTAAGGTATTACCTTACCACAATCAGGCTGGCTAGGATCAAGAGAACAAATGATACCAAATGCGGGTGAGGATGTGGAGAAAGGGGAATGCTCATTCACTGCTGGTGGGATTGCAAACTCGTGCAACCTGTATGGAAAACAGTGTGGAGAACTTTTAAAAAACTAAAAATGAATCTACCATATGACCTGGTTATACCACTCCTTAGCATATCCCCAAAGGACTCATCTATCGTAGAGACACTTGTACAACCATGTTTGTTGCTGCTCTTTTCACAATAGCTAAGAGATGGAAGCAACCTAAGTGCCCCTCAACTGACAAGTGGTTAACAATAATGTGGTATAGTTAACACAATGGAGTTCTATTCAGCAGTAAAGAAAGATGAAATAATGAAATTTGCAGTTAAATGGAAGCATCTAGAAACCCTTATACTAAGTAACACAGACTCAGAAAAACAAACGAAGTATGTTCTCCCTCATATGTGGACCCTAGTACTAAGTCCTTTTAAATTCCAGGTCCTTTTAATAAGATGATGCTATACATCAGTCCGTTCTGCATCACTACCAACTACCATCATCACGACTTCAGCTGAGCCTGATCGCTAAACATCGTCACAATTGGGCTTGTTGATAGTTGTGTTCATTCATTAAAGGAGGGCCAAGCAGGGTCATTGGACCCTCACCAGATTATGCAGCCACTCTTCCCAGCCAACTGTATGTAATTTGAGCCTAATCACACATGGCCTTCTGGATTTGGGGAGGGCTAAATTATACCATCTAGGGAAGGCTAGGAAGAGAAGGCATGACCCAGGCTAGGTAAAGGCTTTCCAGTGTGCCTATCCTCGGGTCATACATATACCTCAGCAGCCCCTCAGTTATCTCAATAAATTCATTGTTTCCCCAGTAAAACTTCAATCAAACATTGGCTTGACACTAGAACCTTAAAAGGGAATAAGCATTGCTTAGCATCCCCAGGAAAAGAAGTCTCACAACAGATGGAAAATTTATTTGTTAATGCTATTATGTCTCATAATTATTTTTTTAAAAAGAAAATGAGTATGTAAAAGATGTTAAAAGGATATGGGAATGGAGATATTTTTGCAAATAGGCAGAAAAAATGAGAAAGCCTAAGCAAGTGATGAAGGTCTGTGTAGGTTTGCTATGACACATAAAGGATGAGACAAAAATAATATACAAATAATCTTAAAATGTCTATGGTCACAGTTTAGTCAACTAGTTTAAGGAACAAAATATACATCCAGTCAAGGTTTATCTGAGAATATTTGTTTTTCTACCCAAGCCTTATCTACATAGCACATGATAATTAGAAGTACCAGACTGGTGGAACTGATATTATTGGATGTTTTCAGCCATAGTTTGAGGCCTATACTAATGTGGTCAGAGGGACTTAAAGGACAGTTTTTGCCCCTTGTCCTCCAAGGTCGACTAAGTTCCAGGGGACCATGGAACATCTCTCAAAATGTCCTGCAACTGTGGTGAGTCACCTGTCCTCTTGTTCAGGGAGGACATGGAGACCCCACAAGATGGACTTGAATCAGTGTCCAGTCTACAAAGAGGAGGGTCAACTCAGAGGAAACAGCTCATTCATGCTTCCAAGTAAAGCCAGACATGGTTGAGCAGGACCTTTGACTTATCTTCACATAGATGGAACTGGTAAAAGAAAGGAGCCAGGGGCTCCTCCCAAGCCCATGTGACCCCTGAGGAACAGATCCTCAAATGACCTTAAGTGTAAAAATAAATTGATTTATTTGGGCCACTGTATGGTCTTAAATACACAAAAGGAATGTATAACTAAAGGGTAAAGTCATCAGTATATTTCTTCAAGAGTTCAAGGGATTACATATCCCAGATATTAGGACAAATTACATACAGTTGGCTGGGAAGAGTGGCTGGATACTCTGGTGATGGTCCAATGACGCACCTCGCTGCACCTTTAATGAACGAGCACAACCATACTTTGAGGCCTATACTAATCTGATCAGAGGGCCGTAAAGGACAGTTTTTGCTCCTTGTCCTCCAACAGCTATCAAAGTGCCTGAAAACAAACTCTGAGTTCATCAGTATCCAGTCCAGCCTTGGCAGACGAAAGAAAAATGAGGAGGAACCCAATGGAGGGATGCTCTGGCAGAGGGAGACCTTGTCAAGAAATCCCAATGGACTTGCTTATGAACATTTGCAATTTGCACTGCTCTGACTTTTTTCCACTTCCCTGTCTAGAACGTGTAATGCTAATTTCTCTTGCCTTTACTTCTCCTTCACGTCTCCTATTCACCAGTCAAGGACCTTCTTTTCCCCCTAGAGATAAGAGTTATGCAATTTGGGAGTCTTTTAGGTAGACCCATTGAAGGGTACTCCAATTGCCTCACCCTGCGTCCCTGTTCAGCATGGAATAAGCCAGAACGGTATGTGTCCCGATTTCCTATTGGCAATTTGGGTAACCTCTTCAGAAGAATAGGAGGTAGGAATTGGCTAGGCAGTTAGGGTAAAAAGGCCCCAAAGAAAAATCGCCAGTTTCTTGGCTAAAAGTCAAAATGTCCTTGGGCCTCTTAGCAACATACTCTGTTCTAAAGGCCAAAAATGTCGAAAGTATTTGGGAGCTTATATCTAATCCTTAAAAGATTTAGGGTTACCTCTTCAGAGGGGGAATGTTAGAGTAGCCAAATGCCCCATAAAAAATAAATAAATCACAAAAGAAGAAAGAGTACATGAAGTTATCAGAAAAAAAGTGATAGGGAGATATGGGAGGAGTTGTAGGGGAGGGAGTAGGCATGGATTTGATCAAAACACTTTATATGCATGTATGAAATTCTCAATAAACTATTTATTTTAAAAAAAGAAAAGGTGTAACAATTATTTTGGCTTCTGTAAACTTTCTTATTGATGCATTTAAGGGTCAGTGAGACCGCCCCCCCCAATCCTTGCAACTGCCAATAACACAGGAATGAAGCAGCTTCTAGTTTCTGCCTTTAAAAGACCCTCCCTCCCCACAGTTTTACTGCAGTGTCCCTTATCTGGTCTCTGGAGACCAGCTGCCACTCTAATAAAATTTGGCTAATTAAAATCTGAATTTGGTCTGGTCGTCTTTTCCTGGTGGTCTTGAACTCTGTGTGACACACACATACCACACACACCACACATCACATACTACATACACCACATATACACACACACCACACACACATATAAATATCACACACACATACACACACACACAAACCCACAAGATTGCTCATATAAACTTTAGTTATAATAGAAGAAAACTGGAAACTATTCAAGTAGCCATCAATAGCAGTACATACAAAATATAGAATATTCATAAAATGAAATATTATTGGGAGCAAAACCCAAATGGCCTAGCTAGGTGGCCCATGCTTGCAACCTAAGCCCCTGGGAAGCTGAGACAGGAGGATCTCAAGTTCAAAGCTAGCCTGGGCTATACACCAAGAGCCTGAATCAAACAACCATGGCATCAATAACAACAAAAACCCAAATCACTGTCAGTTAACAAGTACCAACGTGGGTGTTCTAGTTTGGTTCCTGTGATAAACACCACGACCAAATGCAACTTGGGAGAGCAAAGGGTTTATTTCATCTTACAGGTTATAGTCCATCATAGAAGGAGGCCAAGGTAGGAGCTGAGGGCAGGAACCTGGAGGCAGGAGCTGAAGCAGAGACTGTGGAGGAACTCTGCTTACTGGCTTGCTCCTAAGCACATGCTCAGTTACCTTTCTTATACAGCCAGGCCTACCTGCCTGGGGATGGCACCAGCACAGTGGGGTGGGCCCTCCTTCATCAATTCGCAATTAAGAAAATACCCCACAGACATGCCCACAGGTCAACTTGATGGAGGAAATTCCTTCATTGAGGTTCCCTCGCCCAGGTGACTCTAGTCTGTCAAGTTGATAAAAACTAAACAGCACAACGAATAAGGTTAGGTTGTCAGAGAAAATACAGGTTGTCAGAGAAAATACAGGGCACCCAATTAAGTTTGTGGGCTTTTTTTTTTTTTTTTTGTCTTTTTGAAGCAGGGTCTCCCTGTAGCCCCAGATGTCCTGGAACTCACTATGTAGACCAGGCTGGCCTTGAACTCACAGAGATCTGCCTGCCTCTGCCTCCCAAGTGCTGGGATTACAGGCGTGTACCACCATGCCCGGCTTAAATTTGTATTTTGAATAAACAAATAAGTTTTATTTTTTTGAGACAGGGTCTCCCTGTAGCCCCAGCTAATCTTGGAACTTGGTATGTAGACTGGCCTCAGTTCTCACAGAGATCCTCCTGCCTCTGCCTCTTGAGTGCTGGAATTAAAGGTGTGTGCCACCATTCCTGGTTAATAATTAACATAATTTTTAATGCAAAAATGTCCAGTGCAATATTTGGGGCAAATGTAACTAAAAATTCCTATTGTGTTAAAAGCTACCATCCTATGACAATATTTTTTTTTAGCTTGCTGTATTCTGTTTTTACACCAGTGGTGCGTGTGCACACTTTGAAAATAACAGAACCACACATGCAAGAACTGTGTGGCCTGCGTGTGCTGCACTCTGTGCAGAATTTCCTGGATTAACGATAAAACTCTGCCTGGCCCATGCCCCATTAAATGAGGGCTCGCCTCTTGCCTTGAGGGTCCCATCTGTTCTCACTGCTGTCTGTGATCTCTGTAACCCGTCTGTCCATGCTGGCTCAAAGTCCTTGCTCAGACATCCCAGTGTCTTAGCCTCGCCTGCAGGACAGCATCTGCCCTCTGGCACAACACAGCAGAACATGTATACATACGTATATATGTATATATTTAAACATTGGACATAGCCCAGTGTGTGGTGTGTGTCACTCATGTTTGTGGAGGCCAGAGGTCGAGGTCAAGTGTCTTCTTTGACTTTTCTCCATTTTTAGTTGAGTGTGCATGTGTGTCATTTATGTATGTACGAACTGTGTATGCACACACGTGTATGTAGTTGCTGGTGCACATGCATGCATGAGGCCAGAGGAAGACATCAGGTGTCCTACACCACCACTCTCTGCCTTATTTCCCCGAGATCCCTCTCTGAGCCTGAAGCTAGACTGGCAGGCAGAAAGACCCAGTGATCTTCCTGCCTCCAGCCCCCAACCCACAGTGCTGGGGTTACAAGTATGTGCACAGCCGCTAACTTTTTATATGGGTGCTGGGGATTTGAACACAGGTCCTCATAGTTGCACGGCAATTACTCTTACCCACTGAGCCATATCCCCAGGCCTACTTTATTTTTAAAATCTATTTATTTATTTTTATTATATGTGCATGAGTGTTTTGCCTCCATGTATGTAAGTGCACCGCATGTATGCAATGGCCAAGGAGGCTAGAAGAGGGTGTTGGAATCCCTGGAACTGGAGTTATGGACAGCTGTTAGCTACCATGTGGGTGCTGGAAACCAAACCTGGGTCCTCTGCAAGAGTAGCCAGTACTCTTAACCATCTCTCCAGTCTCCTACTTAATTTTTTTGAGACAAAGTCTCTCACTGAACTTGGAGCTCTCCAGTTAGGCTAGGATGCTGGCCAGTGAGCCCCAGGGATTCACCTACTTACATCTTTCCAGCCCTGGAATTACAAACATACACAGCCATGTCTGGCTTTTTGACAAGGGTTCTGGGGATCAAACTCAGGTCCCCACGTTTGCCCTTCACTGGCTGAGCCAGCTACTCAGCCCTGCCATAGCTTTGTATACCCCGTTCTGTCCAGTTCTCCGCCTCACAAAATCCTTCTCTTGTTCCCACCGTTATCTCAGCCTCTCTTAGAGGATGACTTTTCTGACTCCTGGCAGACTTGCCTGCCCAGTTCCCTAAGGGACCAAACCTTATTTTGCTCACCATTGAAAGCAACTGTGTCACCTTGCAAGTAGCTATTTACATATCTGTCTGCTTGTCAAAAGGCAGACTTGCTATATAGTGACCCACCTTTCCCCTCTTGACTTTTTTTGACCTTTGAGACATGGTCTCATGTAGCCCAGGCTGGCCTCCAAGTCACTAGTGTAGCCAAGATGACCTTGAACTTCTGACCCTCCTGCCTCCACCATCCAAGTGTTGTGATCACAGCTATGGGACTCCGCACCCAGTTTATGCAGTGCTGGGGATGGAACCCAGGGTTCTGTGCATGCTGGGCAAGCACTCTACCAACTGAGCCCCACCCAGCGTTCTTATTACTCACTAGAGTGTCTGCACATGGTAGTTTGTGGGTATGTGCTAAATGGATGAATGTGTGGGTGGCTTAGTCCAATGCATGCTGCCCGAACACTGTGGACTGGGTCATTTACAAGAAACAAAAATGTATTTGGCTCACGGTTTTAGAGGCTGGGGAGTTCAAGGTCAAGGGGTCACCTCTGGTGAAAATCTTGCAACTTCATCCCACAATAAAAGAGGTCATGTAAGAGAGAGACAGAAAGAAGGGAAGGGGCTGAGCTCATCCTATCAGGGTCCCACTCCAGAGAAAAATAACACAGTCCTGTGATACCAGCATTAATCCTGGGTCTGGACCTGCTTTTCTTTTTCTTTTTCCCTCCCTCCCTCCCTCCATCCCTTCCTCCTTCCTTCTCTCCCTCTCTCCCTCCCTCTCTTTCCTCCTCTCTCTCTTCTTCCTCCCCACTCCCTCCCTTCCCTCCCTCCCTCCTTTCCTTCTGTCCTTTTGTCCTTTGTTTTTCTTTTCTTCTCCCCCTCCTCCTCTTTCTCCTCTCCCCTCCTATAACTGTGTAAGCCAGGCTGACCTCAAACTTGAAATCTTCCTTCCTCAGTCTCCTGAGGGCTGAAATTACATGTATGTACCACCACATCTGACTTTTATTTAAAGGCAGGGCAATGTAGGTCAATAGCTCAGGCTGGACTTGAACTTGCCATCCTCCTGTCTCAGCTTCCTGAATTCTGGATTATAGTCATGAGCTACCATTCATGGCCTTGATCACTTCTGTTTAGGGGGAGGTGTGTGTGTGTGTGTGTATGTGTGTGTTGTATGTACTTATGCATGTGGATGTGCACCTGTGTGTGTGCACATATATACACGATTATGTGGGGCCACAGTTGATGTTGGGTGCTCTCTTTGGTTGCTATCTACCTTTTGTTTTCTTTCTTTCTGGTCTTTTTGAGACAGGGTCTCCCTGTAGCCCCAGCTGTCCTAGAACTCGCTATGTAGACCAGGCTGGCCTTGAACTCACAGAGATCCGCCTGCCTCTGCCTCCCGAGTGCTGGGATTAAAGGCGGGAGTCACACTTGGTTCCACCTGATGCAGGGTCTCTCACTGAATTTAGAGCTCATTGATTAGCAGCCCGAGGGAACCCCGTTTCTGCCTACCCTTACTCCCCTTTCCTGCTGGAGTTAGACACACGCTACTTGACTTTTACATGGGTTCTGGGGCTCTGAACTCAGGTTCTCATTCTTGTTTGGCAGGCACTTTCCTCATGGAGCCAGCTCCCCAGCTCCTTCCCATCACCTCTTAAAGGCCCCATCTCAGCATCACAGCACTGATGATTACGTCTCCAGCACAAGCTTGTTGGGGGCCAAATTCGAACCCTAGAAGTGTGTAATGCCTGCAGGGAGGCAATGGGTGTGATTTCATAAAAGAAAAGACGCAAAAGCTTTGCATAGCGTTCATGTCAAATTTAGAGATTTGGAAGGCAACTGTCCTGGTTTCAGTTCTGTCACTGTGGCTGTGATCAAACACCCTGACAAAAAGCAGCTGAAGGGAGAAAGGGTTTATTTAGATCACAGTTCCAGGTCACAGACCATCACTGTGCGGAAGTCACAGCGGCAGGAGCTGCAGACAGATGATCCCCTCACAGCCACAGTCACCAGCAGAGAGAAGTGTGTGCACACATGCTCAGTGCTCAGCTAGCTTTCTCTACTCTTACACAGCCCACACCCAGGGGAGGGTGCGACCCAGAGTGCGCTGGGCTTTCCCCCACAGTCATGCCCATGGGCCAACCTGATTTAGACCATCTCTCACTGAGACTGTCTTCCCAGGTGACTTTAGTTTGTGTCGAGGTGACAACTAAAACTAACCATCACAGAACCAATGGGAACTTGCTCTAAGTCATCCTGCTAAAGAGTGGTGGTCAGGGCTGGGGAGATGGCTCAGTGGTTAAGAGCACTGGCTGCTCTTGCAAAGGACCCAGGTTCAGTTCCCACTACCCACACAGTGGCTAATAACCATCTGTAACTTTCTCTTCTGGCTTCCTCAGGCATTGCACGTATACGGTGCACAGTGTACTTACATACATGTAGGTAAAACACTCATACATATAAAATTAAAAAATAATAAAACATTTTAAAGAGTGGTGGTCCTCAGCCAATCAGACTGACACTGGATAGTTACTGCCTGCTTGCCTTGAACAAACCACTCACTACACATGGTACTGGGTACTGGGAGAAAGTATCTCAATTAATTTTGAAACAGGGTCTCATGTAGTCTAGGCTGGCCTCAGACTCAGTAGCTGAGGATGGCCTTGAACTCCTGATCCTCCTGCCTCTACCTCCTGAGTGCTGGAATGACAGGTGTGTACCACCACACCTGGTTTATCCCCATTTCATACATAAGGATAAAGACACAGGTGTGGTGACCTGTCTGCGACCACAGGGCTGGTACATGGCAGAGCTTGGATTCATGCTACTGATTACTCTGTGGATGACACAAGTATTGAAACACTGAAATGCCCCAGGGCAGGGAGCAGACAAATCAAGGAGGAACTGACAGGTGCTTCCCAAGCTCCGATGGCATTATTTTATTAATACCATTTACTTACACATTTATTTATTTTGTGTGTATGTGAGTGTGCATGTGCCATGGTGTGTATGTGTGGAAGTCAAGGACAACTTGTGGGTGTCAGTCCTCTCTTTTCATCATGTGGGACCTGGGTATTGAACTCACGTTGTCAGACTTGGCAGCAGGCACTTTTACCTGCTGAGTCATCTTGCTGGCCCAGCATTTAAAAAATTTATGTGTGTATGGAGGGGTGCGTGTTCATGTGGGTGCACATGTGTATGTGCATGTGTGTGGAAGCTAGAGAACAATATTGGTGGCCTGGAACTCACTATGTTAGACCAGGTTGGCCGTGATCTTGCAGAGATTCCCCTTGGGTGCTGGGATTAAAGATGTGCACCATCAGGTCTGGCTCACCTTGTTATTTTTAAAACAATCTCTTACAGGCCTGGGGCTCTGCTATTTGGGTAGGTCAGTTAGAGCCCTGGGAATCTGCCTCTCTACCTCCAAGGGCTGTATTACAAATGTATGCCACCATGTCCAGCTTCTATTAATTTGTGGGTTCTAGGGATTAAACTCAGGTCTTTTTTTCCACGCTGAGCAGCCAGCACTTTACTCACTGAGCAATCTCCCCAACCCCTGCCCCGCAGGAGCACAATGAGTTAGGCAATCTCACTGTCTGTGTGGGTGGCCACACCCCCTCCACTAGACCTGCGCCCTAGGAAGGGGCTGCACCCTGGCCTCCTACAACACCTCCAACAGCCTCTAGACTCCAAGCTGAGATTTTCAGATTTTAAACAAAACAAAAGTCTGATTCAGTGTTTCCAGTCCTACAGGAAACCGAGTCCTCTGTGTATCTGCTGCTGAAAGAAAAAAAGAAAGAAAGAAAAGAAAACTCACACCTTTATGTCTTAGAAGGCTTTTGAATGCATCTCATCTCACACCACAGCAGACATTGCTCAGGACGGAGGCCGCAGAGCAAAGCCCGCAGCCAAAAAAAAAAAAAAAAAAGGAAGGAAATGAGATGAGTGACAATAAAACATACATGTTAATAAATAAGATCTCAGGCAATGACTCTGACTCAGGAGATACGATTGGCAAGAGGTAACAGCTCTGATCTTTCCTTAAACCAAATAACAGAAGAGCAAATGGCTCCCCAGGGCCACAGGCGGAAGTTAATGCATACAGGACCTGGCAATCCTGAGGCTCTGATGGGATGGTGGGAGACGGTAACACAAGACACTAGCAGTACTCGAATGGACGAGGGCTGTGGATTTAGGGACAGGGACAGTTTTGTCATATGACAAAAACAGATATATCTGAATATTTACACTGCATTCCTCCTGACTGCAGGGAATGGAGCCCTCTCCAGACTTAGAGCTTCGGCCACACCCCACCACCGCACCCCACCCTGGGAGCCCCAGTTCCAAACTACCCAAGTGGAGAATTAATTGCACTCTAGAGATTAGGTAATAAGGATGAACCCTAAAAGGAAATCAAAATTTATTTGGGGAGGATGTTTTCCCCCACCCACTGAGTAGCAGGCTCATGAGTGCTGGGGACTGTGGGTGGGGACCAGGAGCTCTGGGGTTCTATATGCAAGAATGACCTCTGGGCTTGCACCTGCCAAGTTGTTAAAGATGCTGAGTTGGGGAGGTGGCTCAGTGGGTAAAGTGCTCATCACATAAGCATGAGGACCTGAGTTCAATTCCAGAACCCACATGGAGAAGCTCAGTGTGGTGGCATGAGCTTGTTATCCAAGCACTGGGCAGGTAGAAACAGGGGCTCTATAGTTAGCTAGCTTCGCCTAATTGGCTAACCCCAGGTTCCAGTGACAGACTCAACCTCAAAAGAAACAAGGTGAGGAACTAGAAAGATGGCTCAGTAAGAGGTCGCCTTTGCGGAGGGCCTGAGTTCAGTTCCTAGCACCTAAGTGGCAGCTAACATCCATCTGAAATTCTGGTTCCAGGGAGGCTGATGCCTTCTTCTGGCCCCTGGGTGCATTGTGCTGCACAGGTGTACTTGCATACATGCAGGCAAAACACACACACTAAAATAAATGAATCAGGGGAAGAAAACAGAAAAGGAAACAAAGCCAGCAAGATGCTCAGCAAGTAAAGGAGCATGCCACCAAGCCTGACAAGTTCAGTTTAACCCCTGGGCACTGTATGATGGAAGGAGAGAATCAACTCCTTGCAAGTTGCCCTGTGATATCCACACACAAGCTACATGCATGTTCCTCTACCCCAATTTTTTGAAACCAAGACAGGAGCTAGAGAGATGGCTCAGCAGTTAAGAGCACTGGCTGCTCTTGCAGAGGACCTAGTTTTAATTCCCAGAAACCACATGGCAGCTAACAACTGTCCATAACTCCAGTTCCAGGGAATCCAATGCCCTCTTCTGGCATCCACGGGTACTGCACAACATGGGTGCACTTACATATATGCAGACAGTGCATTCATACATGCAAAATAAAAATAAATAACTCTTAAAAACCATGGTGGATGATTCCTGAAGAATCAAGGTTGACCTCTGCCCTCTGTATGTATGTGCACAGATGCACGCCTACATGAGTAACACACACAATTAAAGATTGAAAGATGCTAAGTTGCTGAAAACCATAGACCACACCCAACATCTCCATTATTCCATCTCTCTCTAACAACAGGAGAATTCAAACTTCACTATCTTGCCATAGCAGGGAAATCAGAGGAGGATGTTCAAGGTCAAAGCAAAGGCTGGTCCAGAGGAGATCAGACTGATGGCAGAATGCATACCCAGAGAGGTCAATTAATAAAAATCAGCCTCTCTTTTACAGAAGGTTCTGTTGTTCCCATTGCCATTTTTCACCCACTTATCTCAAAAGAGCCTCTGAGTAATTTCGTGGAACAGGAAGGCAAAGATTATTTATCTTCATCTTGTTTCATGAAGAAACAAAATCTCAGGGGTAGTGAAGTGATTTGTTCAAAGTTGCGAGGTCACCTCAGAGTTTTAAAGCTGGGAAGGATGAACAAAGTGTGCCTCCATGCTGCTGTTTTCAGTTCTGAGTCCATGGCAGACATCAACAATTGATCCTAGAGCTATCTACCATGGAGCTTGGATCCTCAGCGCAGTGTGCAGTAAGCCATTACTAGTTAATTCAAATTGGCCTACAAGACAGAATCCCCTTCAGTGTCAAGTCCCAACTAAAGTTCTATTTTGATTTGAAACTGAGAGTCTGAGGAGAGAAGAGACTTGGCTAAGATTGCCCAGTGGGTCAGTGGTTGCAAACCCTTCCCTTTCCAATAAGCTTCTTATATTGTTTATGATGGAATTTTTTCTAAAATATCTTTTTACTTACTCACTTTCATTTTATGTGCGTTTTGCCTTAATGTATGTAGATATAACACATATGTGCAAAAAAATGCCCACAGAGGTCAGAAGAGGGTGTCAGATCCCCTGGAACTGGAGTTATGGGCAGTTGTTAGATGCCACGTGGGTGCTGGGAACTGAACCCAGGTCCTCTGCAGGAGCAGCCAGTGCTCTTAATCTCAGGAGCCTTGGTGTCATTATTATTAGAGTGAAAAGAATCAACGGCCCAACTACAATCAAATCCCTTTTTAAAAAAAGACTATTTCTTCTTAGAACACTTTAGTGAGTCATATAACTCTTTCTGGAAGCAGAGAATAAATGATCATTGTCAATAAAATGCAGTTTTACTTCATATTGACCTTCATTCACTAAAGTAACAATTCTCTAAATCTCAAGCCCTGCTGACCCAGGGCTTCTGTTGACACTCAGATTAAAAAGCAAAGAAATAGGGGCTGCAAAATGGCTCAGTGGGTAAAGGTGCTTACTGCTACACTTGATGACCGGAGTTCGATACCAGAGATCCACAGGGGAGAGGAAAGAACCGACTCCTGACCTCCACACAGGAGCCTAGACATGTGCCTCTCCCCCATGTCCTGCCCCAACTGTTTTTAAATGTACAAAAAACTGGTGGTTGCGGGGAGGGTGGAGAAATGACTCAGCAGTTAAGAGCACTGGCTGCTCTTGCAGAGGACCCAGGTTCAGTTCCCAGCACCCACATGATAGTTAACAACCATCTTTAACTCCAGATCCAGGGGATCTGACGCCCTCTTCTGGCCACCATGGATGTCACGTACATTCAGGCAAAACACTCATAAACACAAAATAAAAATAAATAAGTAACTTTAAAAAAAATTTAAAACGAGGCCATGAAAACACTCTGTGGCACTGACATGGTCAAGGTCAACACCTTGGCCAGGCATGATGGGGAGGCCAATTAGAAATCTATGGACATTACCAGCAAATTTGGGCTCATCCAAGATGAATCCAGTTGGCTAATCTCCATGCATTCTATCTTGTATTCAGCACTGGGAATTGAACCCAGGGCCTCATGAATACTAGGAAAGCACTCTGTCACTGAGTTATAGTCCCAGCCAGTATATATTTTTTCATACTACAAAAATGTTTACTTAGGTTTGGCTCAGTGGTTAAGAACACTTGTTGCTCTTTCAGAGGACCTGAGTTCAGCTCCCAGCACCCTCGTCTGGTGCTCACAACTGCACGCAACTCCAGCTCCAGGGGATCTGATGCCCTCTTCTGGCCTCTACTGGCACTGCACTCACATGGCAAACACACATAACTAAAAATAAAATAAATTGCTGGGTGTGGGGTGCACATCTTTAATCCCAGCACTTGGGAGGCAGACGCAGGGGGAATCTCCGTGAGATTGAGGCCAGCCTGGTCTACATAGAGAGCTTGAGGCTAGCTGGGGCTACAGGGAGACCATGTCTCAAAGAAATTAATAATGATAAAATAAATCTTTAAAAAAATTTACTAATGGTGGAATAGGAAAACTATTATGGAAGTTTGTAGAAATGTGGTGTCAGCCTCAGTCCAACCCAGCATGAAGGTCCCCAGGCTGAGTAATGGAGGCCAGAGACAGAGACAGTGTCCTGAGTGACTGCTTTTGTGTGATGGTCAAGGGTGGGCAAAAAAAGGCTGTTACAACTTGAGGGAGGCCCTACTGTGTGTGGGGCTGGCTGTTGAGAGGGGTTGTGAGAGATATGTTGGGGGCCTAGGGAGGATCTGTGCATGTGATTTGTGCCACCTGCATACATCAAAATCTCTTTATTTGTGAGAGCTAGATTCTATATAGATAGATAAAATAAGATATGCAGATGATGTAAAAGTGGAAGGGGAACTGTCTAGGGGAGCAAGGGGAAAGGGGAGGGCGGTAGGCTGTGGGGGCAGGCTCAAAGTATATTACATTCTTTTGTGGAAATGGTCTTACATAACCCAGTCTAATAAAAATGTTTCAAAGACTCATCAAGCCATATACTTAAGATGGAAGTGTTCAGTGTGTCTTACACCTTAATTAAATAAAATCCTGAGCTAGGAGATGACTTGGTAAGAGTGTTTGCTGAGGACGAGGGTTGGAATTAGAATTCACCACATCCACCTAAAAGCTGGATGTGGCCATGTACTTGTCTGTAACCCAACACTGTGGAGGGCAGATACTGAGGATCACTGGTGTGCTGCCAGCTCAGTCTAATGCTCAGTGAGAGACCCTACCTTAAGGAAATAGGGAGTTGTTAAAGAAGGATGCCTAATGGCCTCCTCTGGCTTCCACATGGGTGTGCTCACTTGCACATAAGTGTGCACATACCACACACAGACACACACAAATAATAAAGAAATGACATCAGGCACAGTGGTGCTCACCTCTTATCCCAGCACTTGGGAGGCAGAGGCAGGTTGACCTCTGAGATTTCCAGGCCGGCGTGGTCTACATAGTGAGTTCCAGGCCAGCTAGGGTTACATAATGAGACCCCGTTTCAAAAATAAATAAAGGATATAAAGAAAAAGTGAAATGAAATATTTTCATTGATGGATCATTAGTCTTGAATCAAAATAGGAGCCAAAGCCTGGGGCTCCCAGAGCTGCTGCTGAGTTTGGTGTGGCTGAAGTGGGGACTGAGTACAAGAGGAAACCGTGTTAGGACTTGGTGGGGTGGGAGCTCAGAAAGCTAAGACTCATAGTTTAATTTTTTTCCAGACAAGGGCTTGGGGGATGGCTCAGTCAGCGAAGTGCTTGCCTCAAAATCATGAGGACCTGAGTTGGAGACCCAGAACCGACATAAACAACTGAGTATGATAGAGCATGCTTATAATTCCAGTGCTGAGGATGTGGAGGCAGGAGGGTCCCTGGGGCTCACTGGCCAGCCTGCCCAGCCCCATTAGTGAGCCCCAATCCAGTGAGACCCTGTCTCAAAAGACAAGGCAGGGGGCTGGAGAGATGGCTCAGCAGTTAAGAGCACTTGATGCTCTTGAGGAGGACCTGGGTTCAGTTTCCAACACCCACATGGTGCCTAACAACTGTCCCTATGGCCAGTTCCACATGTGGAACTCATACATATAAAGAATTATTAATATATACACATGCATACACACAGATATATTACACATGTGCACACATTCATGAATACACACAGACACACCACAAACATGCACACACATACATGCATACACACATTGCACATGTGCACGCATGCATGCACACACTGATTCACCACAAACATGCACACATATGCCCGAACACACAGATACACCACACATGTTCGTGCACATGCATGTACAGAGGCAAACCACACAGGTGCACACACAAACGCACACACACAGATACAGAGACTTGAGCGCACGCACATGCGTACACACAAATTTCAGGGAAAGAAAAGGATATAAGATAAAGGTTAAAATTGTTCCTTATCAGCCACTGAGCTCCCTACGCTGGGAGTCTTAGGTAAACAGTATCTTACAGGTAGCTGTCTTATTCTGGACACTGTCCAAGTAAGTGCCCCCATAGGCCCACATCCTTCTCTCGTTCATGACCCCACAGAATCTAGTGTGGCTGGCCCCACCCCTCAGGAGCAGCTCCGCCCTTTCAAACTTTCCCTGTAATAAACACCACCAGCCCAAATGTCTGCATGCACAAATCTTTACACACACTTGCGTATGTATGCCTGTGAGATAATCACTCACAGGAATTCCCATGCTGCAGAGATTATTGACTTTGAATACCGGTGTACAGTGTCAGATCGACAGCTCATAAGAACGCCTGCTTGCTCTCTCCTTTGCCAGTACTTGGTTTCATCAGACCCTTCCTCCTTTTTTCCTCTCTCCCCCGATTTCTGTGTGTGCACACGAGTCCGCCTTATTTTGTTTTGAGACAGGGTCTCCCTGTAGACCAGGCTGGCCTCAGACTCGTAGAGATCTGCCAGCCTCTGCCTCCCAAGTACTGGAATTAAAGGTGTGTGCCACCGAGGCTGGCTCCACCTTATTTTTTTAGACTACACCTGGAGTTCACTGATGGTGGGGACTGGTTGGCCAGTGAATCCCCAGGAACCACCTGTCTCAACTGCCCCCACCCAATGCTGGGGTTACAGAAGCCCACTTCTACATTCGGTTTTTATGTGGGTACTAGGGATCTGAACTCAGGACCTCATGTTTGTGCAGCAAGCACTTTACCCACTGAGTCACCTCCCCAGCCATCTCTAATTTTTGAGACAAGGTGTTGCTATGTCACCCAGGCTGGTCTTGGCTTTTGCTCCTTCTTGATCTTTCCAGTTCTGCCACAGTGTTCTGAGTGTTCCCAGTACAACAGGTTAAAAATGGTATTCCCATGGGGGCTGGAGAGATGTCTCAGCAGTTAAGAGCACTGGCTCTTACAGTTACACGGTGGCTACCAGCCATCTGTAACTCCAGTTCTAGGGGACCCAACACCCTCTTCTGCCCTCTGGGGGCTTTGGATGAAATGGGTACCCTTACATACATTCAGGCAGAACATTCATACACATAAAATAAAAATTAAAACAAAATTTTAAATGGTATTCCAGAACCTTTGGTATAATTTCATACTGATTTCTTTATAACCGCAGTGTGTTGATTGGTTAGCTCACTTTCTGTCTGCTTGTCTCCATTAGCCCTTTTCTCACTAGGTTGAACTCTCTGACTCTGGGGTAATTAATGTTCTACCCTGATCAGGGTTACTTTAAAAGAAACCATCTGGCTTACATAGACTAAAATATTTACTATTTGGACCCCATCAAGTTTGGTTGATTCTAGTGTCTAACTGATTTACAAGTGCTGTTTATATATTAAGAAATTTTTCTTATTATCTTCTCTGTTTTGCATTTAATTCTTCACTTTCTTTGGCCTCCTACCCTCAAAATAATCCAGGCAGAAGGGAAACTTCAAGGCAGAAGCCCTGTGATGTGCTTGATACATCTGAAAGCACTGTGGTCTGTGTTCATTTAGGAAAGTATTTTAAAATTATTTTATTTTGTTTCATCTTTCCATTTGAGACAGGGTCTCACTAAGTTGCCCAGGCTGGCCTTGAACTCACTCTGTAGCCCTGATTGGATTTGAACTTGGGATTCTCTTGTCTCAGCTTCCTGGATAGCTGACAGGCCTGGACCACCAAGCCCAGTTGGGGAAGATTTTTGGTTTGTTTTTGCTTCTTTTAATGTATCTGGAATCCAGAGACCAAGACCAAATTAAGCACTTTGCTGAGCCCCCACCCCCCGACTAACTGAGTCTCCCCTGATTCCCTTATACTCCTGGACCAGGATGGTATATATATATTTTTAACCTGTTTTATACATGAGGCTTTGCTGAAGTCCTGGCAGGTGGTAGAGCTGGGAAAATCACCGCACTGCCTGGCTCCAAGTCTCTAGGTCTTTCCAGTAAAGCATCTTGCTTCCTAAAACTGAGGTCTGTACCAGCAGCCATGGTGCCCAGAGAATGCAAAAGTCCCGGCAGGCATTGGCTTGAGTCCCTCTAAGTGTGTGCGGGATGTGGGGCAGAGCATGGGGTGGTCTACCTCCTAATCTCTGTGTATTCTTAGGTGAGAGAGGGCGGGGGGGGAGTGATATTCCAACACAAAAACCACACAGACGTGAGCGGACGGAGCTTACACACCTCTCTGTTGCTCAAAGCCTATCAGGAGCATAGTCCAGTTAGGAATGGGTGTGAGGACCATAACACTGTGCTGGAACAGATGTGGTGGGGTGGGGGTGGAGGGTGGGGCTAGAAGCAGGAAAAGGGAGTGACTGCCAGGCAGCTGGATCAGGTGGTGAACTTTTATTATGTCTGGCACTGGGCCACAGCCACCCATTACACAAATCTGACAGTGACCATTACAGTCTCTGAGCCCTTGAACAAATCACAGCCTGAAAGGTAACCTGTCTGAAAATAGTCACCCCATTAAAACCATTGGGCCAGAGAGCAGGGTCCCCAGAGGAGAATGTGGGGGTACACATGGGCATGTTCTTCATATTGGTGTGTAAGAGTGGGCCTGGACAAAGGGGGTGGCACCGGCAATCTGCTCCTTGTAATTTCTCTTTAGGGCTGGGGCATGTCTCAGTGGTAGAGCACCTGCCTAGAATCCCCCAGTTGAGATGTGGCTCATGGGTTGACAGTCACCTCAGACACAGACCCACAGTTTTATGAAGTCTCTTGTGGGTGAAGGAAAGCTGCTCAGGAAAGAGGAAGCCCAGGCATCGCCCTGCAGACCCAGCCTGGGATTCTCACTGACCCCTGGGGCCCAGCTCCCTCCTGCACTCCACACTGAGTTCTTGCACACTGTCAGCAAGATAGAATCATCTTGAGGTAAGGGACCCTGTATCTCACAGTCTTTCTGTGTGGTCCCCAGGTGTTAAGCACTGAGCCACCCAGGAGGGACACTGATGGACTGTTTGACTCAAACAAAAGCATTGTCATCCTTAGGGGAACTTTGTCCATGTCTCACTGTGTAGCCCAGGCTGGCCTGGGACTCTCAGTCCTCCTGCCTCAGCCTCTTCAGTGCTGGGATTACAGGTGTGAACTGCTACACACCTGTGGACGGACACACACCTGGCAACATTTCGATTCTCAGACCCTGTGTATTTTGTTACATTTCTTTAAAATTTTTTTTATCATTATTATCATTTGTGTGTGTGTGTGTGTATGTGTGTACATGAGTGTGTTGCCTGCATGTGTGAAAGTGCATTCATGTCATGCAGTGCCCATGGAGATCAGAAGAGGGTGTGGGACTCCCCTGGAACTGGGGTTATTGACAATTGTTAGCTGTCATGTGGGTGCTGGTGACCGAACCTGGGTCCTCTGCAAGCGTAGACAGTGCCCTTAATGGCTGAGTCATCTCATCAGCCCGTTTTTCCTTTTCAGTCACACTAAGAATTGTTCACCTGTAGGCACAGGGAGTGGTGAGGCATCAGCCTGCCTTGGTGATCCTGAGGGTAAAAAATCCTGCGCAGGTGCAGACGCCACCCCTGAGATGCTATAAGGCTGAGGGCCGGTGGCTTTGCGCCCAGAGCACCAGGCTGGCCAAGTGGATGGAAGGATCCCTTCAAAGGTAACTTGTGGGTGGAGACAGCTCCATTTCAGGGAAGGCTCAGGGCTGGCGAATTGCAGCTAAATTCCTGTCTGTGTACTAACACTGCGCAGGATTTCCGGCACACATTAAGTATGCGTAGGTAGGCACTAAATAAATGTTGAGTGAGGAGACGCCCTCTCCCCCTTCCTAATAGGTTGGTAACCTTAAACTTTCCAGAAAAGTCATAAATGTCACAAGAAATTTGTTTTTTCAAAGAACAAATCAAACTGGCGGGTCAAACGGCGGACAGTTTGACTCAGGTGAGCTGGTGGCCCTCGGCTGAGATGGACAGGAAGTGCTCAGTTTGAACAGCGATCCTGGTCTCGCAGCCTCGGCTCCCCCACGGCTCTCTCCTACTGTGTTCAGAGCTCTCAAGGGGCAGAAAAGCTCTTCCCGGCCACCAGACTTGGGGAGGTGACTTTAAACTGCAGGCCACTAGCCCCCCAATACGGACTCTGTGGGAGGGCTCTTGTCTGCCCTGGGCACCCCTCTTTTTGGAGCACGGTCCACCTTCTCGAGAGCCTCTAGGTTAGGCAGGGCTGCGGGCTGCAAACTTCCGGATTCTCAGGTGTGGGCAAGCTCTCCCCTTCCCTGGTGGGGGGCAGGTGCGCCGAGGCGGGGGCCCTACTAGCTTGGGCCTTCAGGCTCCCCAGTTATGCACCACCTCTCGGAGGAGCACAGGAGACTGAGCCAGGGACATGTTCGCAGTTAGAGACCCAGGAGTTTCAGGGTGAGGTTCAAAATGTCAGGGAGGGCCAGGGGGAGAGACAGAGGTGGTGGTGGTGGTGGTGGTGGTGGTGGCGGGGGGGGGCGGATGGCAGAGGAGGACGCCCTGGTACACAGGCCGTGGAACTTCTTCCATCCCTCCTCCTTACCCTCATCTTCACCTGGCGCCACTGCCACTGAAGCCCTCCATCCCCTCCCCCCAGCAACACCGCTCCACGTCCCCTCAAGTCAGGCGTCCCCAGCCCCCCTGCACCCACCTAGGGCGCTCATGCTCCGCAGGCTCTGGGCGCCTCCTCCACGCAGGCCTCCGGCTTTCCCCAGCGCTGGGCTCTGGTCCGCAAGCAAACATGCACTTGTCTGAGACTGCCACCCTCCCAAGGCCAGGGACACCCACCAGGGACTGGGGGTGTGTTGCGGGGGCGGGGGGTGGCCTACCCTGGGCCAGGAGTCCCAAGTTCCGAGAGCGCAAAGGGAGGAAAAAAAAAAAAAAAGCAGAGAAAGTGTGTCATTGGCTGGGAGGGGCGGGGGAGAGAAATGCAAAACGCGGCAGGAAATGAGACTAAAAAAAATTACAGAAGGTTAGAAAGATAAGGAGGGGGAGGGGCAGAGTTTGAATCCAAGGCTTAGAAGGAAGGTCTTGATGAGGTCCCCTGCTTGGGGACCCTGAAGGGCCTGGGTGCTGAGACCAAGCTAGCCAGGCCATTTTGTCTAGGCGGGGCATGGCTGGGCCCACCCTAGGCTGTCATTCCCTGGGTCTCAGTGTGGCCTTGGAAGGAGCGCCCCTTTTTCTTGATTTTCTGGGGTGGTTGGAATGGGGTCTTGAATTTCTTCATTGAAAACGGCGATGTGGAGGAGAGCCGCTTTTCTGATGCACGTGGCACGGAACCACGGGAGACACAAGTTTGCTCCTGGGAAAGTCTACTCAGAGTGGAACCAGGAACCACAAAATAAAAACGGAGCCAGCTCCGCAGCATTGCACGACACGGGTGCACTCACATACATGCAGGCAATACACTCATACACATAAAATAAAAATAGTAAAGAAAATA
>NW_008354274.1:2801705-2812059 GCF_000622305.1 Nannospalax galili | reverse complement strand
GGGGGGGGGAAGAGCAGAGGGTCTCAGAGAAATGCACCTTGCTTTGGGAGAAAACTTTGTTGTTGAGACAGGGTCTTACTATGTAGCTGTGGGTGCCCTGGAACTCACTGTGTAGACCAGGCTGGCCTCAATCTCACAGAGATCTGTCTGCTTCAGCCTCTCCAGTGCTGAGATTAAAGGTGTGTGCCACTATGCCTGGCTATTATTACCTTTTGATATGTGCATGTGTGTGGTTATGTATTAAATCACTTTCCACCATATTACCTTGAGACAGGGTCTCTCCCTGAGCCTGTAGTGAGGATAGGAGCCACCAAGCCCCAGTGATCCTCCTGTCTCCATCTCCCACAGTGCTGGGGTTACAGGCAGGGCCTATAGTTGAACTCAGGTCCTCATGCTTGCTCAAGTGCTGTTACTGAGCCATCCCCCCATGTCCAGCCACTGAGAAGCCTTTTAATCTTTAAAGGAGAGCTCTGCCCAAGCTTCAGTCATGGCAAGAAAGGAATCCATATGCTTTTAAGATAATTAAAAAGGGACTGGAGAGTTGGTTCAGCGGTTAAGACCACTGGTTGCTCTTGTGGAGGACCCAGGTTCAGTTTGTAGTATCCACATGAAGGCTAGAAACCATCCATAACTCCAGTTCCAGAGGATCTGATGCCCCCTTCTGACCTCCATGGGCATTGCACACATAGGTGCACTTACATACATGCAAGCAAAACACTCATACACATAAAAGAAAAATAACATTTTTTAAAAAAGAAATCTAAAGTATTTACAGAGATGTGTGCAGGGCCAAGCACACATGTCAGGGTGACAACTGCTCACAGTCTGAACACCATGCAGCTCACACCCACATGTGTTCCACTAAAACACAAAACATCTTATGTCTCCAGGAATCCCCTGTGTCCTTTTCCAGTCACCAGCAAAGACTGGATCTGCCTACTCATGAGCTTTTTTACTTTTTATTTTTGTGGTGCTGGAGATTAAACTAGGGCCTTGTACATGGTAAGTAGGACAGTTATCCCTGAGCCACACCCCAGCCCCTCACTGGGGGATTCTAGGCAGGTGCTCTACCACTGAGCCACACCCCAGCCCCTCACTGGGGGATTCTAGGCAGGTGCTCTACCACTGAGCCAAACCCCAGCCCCTACTGAGGGGTTCTAGGCAGGTGCTATACCATGGAGCCTCACCCCCAGTCTCTGGTTATGAACTAGAAGCAAACACAAGCTCCCTTTTGATTCAGCACTCTCATTCAGTGTTAGGGTTTTGACATTTATGGATGGGATGGTATGCAGGTGGAGTTCATTAAGATGTGGTTCCTTCCACTCAAACCTTATTAAAAATGTCAAACATGCAAGTTTAGAAGAACCAGATGGTGAATGTCCATTGTATCCACCACTGGATTTGGGAATCGACTTCTGCTGCCTCTGCTTTATCACAATCTCTTCATCTCACCACTCATCAATCTTCTGTTTGGATGCATTTCAAAATAGGTAGCAGACATTGGTATGTATCACTTGAAATACTCCACAATGCATGCCATAGAGTAAATCTATTTTTAGTTTTTTGAGGAACTTCCATACTGATCTCCATGGTGACTGTACCAGTTTACATTCCCAACAGCAGTAAGAGTTGTTTATTTTTATTTTTAATTGTGTATTTGTGTGTGTGTGTCTGTGTATGGTACGTGCACATGCGCAAAGTGGTCACAGAGGCCAGAAGAGGGTGTCAGATTCCCTGGAGCTGCAGTTACAGGTGATTGTGAGCTGCCCAATGTGGGTGCTGGGAACTGAACCAGTCATCTGTCTGTAAGAGCATTACATTCCCCGGGGTCTGGAGAGATGGCTCAGTGGTTAAGAGCACTGTCTGCTTTTGCAGAGGACCTGCGTTTGATTCCCAGCACCCACATGGTGGCTAACAATCATCTGTAACTCCAGTTACAGGGGATCTGATGCCCTCTTCTGGCTTTCAGTGGCATTGTGTGGCATGGGTGCACTTACATACATGCAGACAAAACACTCATACACATAAAAAGATAAATGAATAATATTGGAACGGGGTGGAGAGAAAACTAGTGCAGCCCCCAGCTCTCACCAGCGAAGCTTCCTTATACATCAGAGTGCGATGCACACAGAAGGCCACAACTGGCCAAGTTTTAGAGAATAAGAGATTTCAGAGTGACTGTCCCTGGATAGGACGCCTATATTACATCTCACCCACTCAGGCCTCAGGTACCATTGTGGAAGCAGAGGAGAAAAAGATTGTAAGAACCAGAGTTGGTCCATGAACATAAAAAAACGAAGGCTTTCAGGCTACTAGAGACTTGCACATGGGAACTTGTGGCAATGGTGGCGTTGTGCACAGGACCCATGTTGACTCCATCAGAAAAGGGCCCAGTGTGGAGTGAGGGAAATGGGCAGTGAGTCACAGCCCTAGCCTGGGAACTGTTGGCAACTGATTACTGCTGGGTGAGGCAGAGTAGATCTTCATTAAGCTCTCTAGATAGGCTGAGTAGACTCCAGTGGATGAACTTGCACCAAGGGACATCTGGGTACAAATGCTTGACCAGATAGGACTTAACATGTGTGGTGGCATGCATGAGGTCCTGGGGGGGTGTGATATGAGGGGGCAAGGGCAGGGGAGGGGGTGGGAATTTGGTTAAGAACTATTGTATGAAATGCACAAAAACTCAATAAAAATTTTTTTTTTTGTCTTTTTGAGACAGGGTCTCCCTGTAGCCCCAGCTAGCCTGAAACTCTCTTTGTAGACCAGGCTGGCCTTGAACTCACAGAGATCTGCCTGCCTCTGCCTCCTGAGTGCTGGGATTGAAGGTGTGCGCCACCATGCCTGGCTAAAAATATTTTTTTTAAAAAGAAAAAAAAATTTGAAAGAGTAGTGCGTGCTCTTAACTACCAAGCCGTCTTTCCAGTCTCTGAAATGTACATGTAGATTTTGGCTATGTGATGACATGAGATTTGGTAAATGTGTGCACCACTTAGCACAAACTCTCACATCAGGCTCCAATAAAGCAGCCTCCAGCCTCGCCTGACTGCTGGGTGCTGGCAGGCGGCTGCTACCAAAGGAGCCAAAGTTTTAATTGTTAATTTTAATGGATCTTAAGGTAGATCTAAGAACCCATATTTGACTCTGTCACTGGAAAACTTAAGTATTAAGAAGCATTTTAAGTACGCCAATCTGTGTATAACTTTCATGGAACCTCAACAGAGGTACGTGTTGCTGAGGAAAATTTGTTAGTTGATCGGTTGTGAGTTGAAAAGACACCAGAGTTTGATTATTTCATATATAAAAGGGAAGGCAGGGGCTGGAGAAATGGCTCAGCAGATAAATTACCTGCTATGAGAGCGTGAGGACCAGAGTTCGGATTCCCAGCACCTATGTAAATGGTGAGCAGGCATGGTGACCTGCCTGTAACACATGGGAAAGACAGGGGATGCCCATCGCAAGGTAATTGCTTAGAGTAGCTGAATCTGCAAACTTCGTTCAGTGAGAGGCCCTGCCTTAGTCAATAACGTGGAACACAATGGGAGGAGATACCTGGTGTCAGCCTCTGGCCTCTACTTGAATGCTCTCATACGTGCACATACATCGTCCACATGTGGGAGTCCACACACATGTGAATACACATACACACATATACATGTACAAAAAGATGGAAGGAGGGCAGAACACCATAAATTAAAAAAATTTTTTTTCAGAACTGAACATAGAACCTCATCTCTCATGCATGACAACTTAGGGGCGGATGTGCTGCTGAAGAAATGGCTTTCCCAGAGCGATCGTTAGCTGCTTATATATTCTCAGTGAGGGGCAAGACCACATGAGCCTGGTGCTTCCATGAAGAATGTTATGTGGACCTAATCTGTTGCTTGGATTTTAAGAATGCAACAGCCACATTGGGCCCAGACACCAGAGTTTCACAACAGCAGTGCTTCCAGAACTTTCTGCAGTATAAGACATCCCCTACTTTAAACAAATGTCTATCAGGCTGTAGTGCCACACGCCTTTAATCCCAGCACTTGGGATGCTGAGGCAGGCGAATCTTGAGATTGAGGCCAGCCTGGTTTACATAGCAAATTCCAAGTCAATTGGGGCTACAAGAAGATCCTGTCTCAAAAACAAACAAGTAAAAATCCAAAACAAACAACTCCCTACCCTCAAATGTCTAAGCCAAGTATGGTGGTACATACCTCTAATCCCTGCACTTGGGATGCTGAGGCAGAAGGATCATCATTTTGAGGCCAGTCTAAGATACATAGTGAGGCTCTGTTTAAAAAAAAAAAAGTAAAATACAGTGTTCAAAAAGGTCTAATCTGATGCCAGGCTTGATAGCACATGCAGACCGCAGAGGCATGTGGCTCTTATAGCGATCAAGGCCAGCCTGGTCTACATAGTGAGTTCTAGGTCAGCTGGGTGACCCTGTCTGGAAAAAAAATCTAATCTGTTATGGATTGATTGTTCTGTAAAATATAATAAAAATTAATTACTAGAAAATGAAATTTCAAAAAAGACACTCAAGATAGAAGCTTGGATCATGCTTGGCTATCGTGGCAGTCGGTCAAATGTGCTGTAAAGTCTCAAAGTGCTGAGTCTCTTGTTTTTGTGCTTATCTTGTCTTGGACTGATGCACACAAGGACACAGGCCCACCGGCCAGACTTCGGAGCACCTCCCTGCACAGAAGAAGCTTGAGGGTGCCCATGTCTGTCTCCCGATGGCCCAGCCAGCCTTGCCTCCAGGACTGGAAGAGGACTGGGACAGGAATGGGACTGGAAGAGGCAAGAAAAATGTCACATTTGTTATTTAGATGGTCACAAACCAGGGCCGAAGTCCTCAGCTCATAAGAACTGGTCTCGGGATGAGGCTGTTTAGACATGTAGACATTTCCTGAGGCAACAAGAACAAACATCTATTCACTTCAGATAGGGCACCAATGACTGACGAAAGAAATGGTTCTACCCAAGTCCAACTTGGTGAACGAATGAGTTTATTTGGCTTACTTACAGGAGTACGAACAAAAGGTTACTTACAGGAGCGTGGACGACCCAAAGACAGGTGCCTCTCCAAAAGCCCACCCCAGCCTGGGTGACGACTCATGGTGGCTATGTCCCTGAAGCTCTCTGCACAGCTTCAGGCAGCTCAACAGGCCTCAGAATCTCCTCCCCCAGCAGTTGTCACTGTTTCTGTAACTTTGGGAGAGGTGGAGTTTTAAATCCTGTAAGTTTCAACTTTCCTTGGATTTGGGAGATTTGTTTACTTTCCAAGTCTCCTGAGTCCCCCTCCCCCTCCAAAAGGATGAGTTTCACTTTGGAGGAAATCATTGCCCAACAGTACAGCACGTGCCCAGAATGCCCAAAGCCCTGGGTTCATCCCTAGCACTGCATAAATCAGGTGTGGATGCACAGGCCTGTAATCCCAGAACTCAGGAGGAAGAGGTAGAAGGATTAAGAGTTCAAGGCCATCTTCAGCTATGTAGTGAGGTCAGTCTGGACTACATGAGATCCTGTGTCAGGAAAGAAAATAAAAAGGGAAAAAGTGGAGAAGGAAGGAAGGAGGAAAGAAGGAAGGAAGGAGGAAGGAAGGAAGGAAGGAAAGAGGAAGGAAGGAGGAAGGAAGGAAGGAGGGAAGGAGGAAGGAAGAAGGAAGAAGGAAGGGAAGGCACTTTTCTCATATCTCCTGTCACCAAAGCCTTAAAAAACACTAACTTTTCCCCACATTTTGCACATTCTCATTGGGTTTCAACCTTCTTAACTTCTTCAAATGATGGAATCTTAATTTAACATACACATGTTTGACTTTTAATATTTCTGTACCCATATGATTTTTATCCTCTTTTTAAAATTTCATGATGTCATTTGTCAACTTGTTAGGTTTGTCTAGTGATATTGTGAACAAAAGTGGTACTTTTTTATAAGGAAGGAGGGAGGAAGGAAGGAAGGAGGAAGGAAGGAGGGAGGAAAGGAAGGAAGAAGGAAGGAAGGAAGGAGAAGGAAGGAAGGAGGAAGGAAGGAAGGAGAAGGAAGGAGGAAGGAAGGAAGGAAGGAAGGAAGGAAGGAAGGAAGGAAGGAAGGAAGGAAGGAAGGAAGAAAGGGGCTCAAATGAGCAGCTAGGACAAGACTCTGCCAAGGGTGGAAAAGACCAAGGAATGCTGGGAAGGAAGGCTATATAAAGACCTCAGATCTTCTCAAAGGTGCCCCAGGACATGCACAGAGAGACCACACCCACAAATAAAAATGATTCATATGAGAAAGGCCCGCTAATCCCTGATGTTAAAAACATAACTGCCAAATTAATAAAATCAATTTAAATATCCAGTAGGGTTCACAGATGTCTGTCAAGTCTCTCCTCCTAGGCTCAAGAGCTAAAATAATATAAACCCCAATAAAATAACAAGTTCCTGGGAAAACTGAGATAGCAGCAATCAACTCAGAAAGAGCCAAACACCAGATTTCCTGCAGCAGGGCAGGGGACACAGGGAAGAATTCATCATGATGTGCTTGTCAGAGCTCATTCTGTGCTTTGAGATGACCCAGTGAGAGCCACATAAAGTCAAATGTGAGCACCTGCTGTCCCCACTGCACCACAGGCTGAGGCAGGGGCATTGCTTGAACCCTGGAGTTTAAGGCCGTTCATAGTGAGACCCTGTCCAAAGCAAAAAAGGACACAAAGCATGAATAAAAAATGACCTTTGGAGCTGCTGAGATGGCTCCATTGGTAAAGTGCTTGACACATAGGCATGAAGACCTGAGTTCGGATTCCCAGTACCCATATAAAATCTGAGCCCAGTGGTGAGTACCTGCCATCCCAGCACTAGGGAGGTGGAGACGGGAGGATCCCAGGGCTCACTGGCCAATCTAGCTGAATCAGTGAGCTGCAGGCTCAGTGAGAGACCCTGTTTTTTTTTTTTTTTTCTTGAGACAGGGTCTCCCTGTAGCCTCAGCTGGCCTGGAGCTCACTATGCAGACCAGGCTGACCTTGAACTCACAGAGGTCTACCTGCCTCTGCCTCCCGAGTGCTGGGATTAAAGGCATCCACCATGACACCTGGCTGAGAGACTCTGTTTTAAAACTTAAAGTGGAGGGCTGGTGAGATGGCTCAGCAGGTAGGCACATGTTGCCAAGCCTGAGGACCCAAGTCTGATCCTTTGGGATTCACATGGTGTAACTCCTGAAAGTTGTCCTGGGGTCCTGATGCACATATTGTGGCACAAACCACCCCCCCCACACAAAATAAATAAATTAAAGTGTAATAAAAAATTAAAAATAGGATGGAGGCTGATGGAGGAAGACACCTGAGGTTGTCCTCTGACCTCTACATGCATGCACACATGTGCACTCATACATATGTACACACAGATACACATATATGCACATGTACCCACACATGCACACTCACACAAAGACGCATACACATGTGCACATGTATCAGCACGTGTGCACTCACACACTCATGTGCTCACATGCAGATGTGCACACACACACCAGCATATGTGTGCATTCAACTACAGACCCACATACATGCACTTGTACACACATGCACACCCGTGTTTTTATACATGCATACACACAAAGGTCTTCATTTAGGCATACCCTTATGAAGCTTCAGGAACAAAAAAAATTCCAGTTGAGAAGATTCTAAAGTCTTTTAGAGGAAAAGTACACATACAGATAGGTGGTGCCTTCAAACGGACCAAGGATTCACAGCCGCAGCTCTGGATACCAACAGACAGTGAATAAAGCCTGTTTCCATCAGGGAAATAGACTTTAACCTAGGAGTTCCATGTTTAACCAAATAATCAGTCAAGTGCGGTTAACTTGGTGGGTTTATAATCAGTATGGAAAAAAATCTTGGGCTGTGTCTGTGAGGAATGTCTTAGATTAGGTTAATTAATGTGCAAAGAGCCACCCTGGATATGGGAGGCACCATCCATGGCTGGGGTCTTGGACTGAATAAACAGGAAAAAGTGAGCTGAGCACCAGCATTCATCTCTCTGCTTCCTGACTATGGATGATGTGTGGCCAACTGCCTCATGCTCCTGCCACCGAGCCTTCCCATCATGATGGACTGCACCCTCAAACCATGAGCCCAAATCAACCTTTCTCCCTTAAGCTGCTTTTGTCTGGTATTTTGTCACATCAATGAAAAAAATAACTAATACAAAGACCCAGGAAAGAAAAAAAAAGTCAGTCACCGATTTCAGTAAAAACCCTCACTAGCTAACAGAAAGATCCCAGCTACCAAAATGGACTGAAAACAATTGTCAAAGTTACAGACTGAACTAAATTTCAAGCTAAATTTCAACTAAATCCATCTAGATTTTTTTTTTAAAAAGGCCATTCATAAGGAGTTTAACTAGGAAAGAAGTAAGCAAGGCTGTGGATGTGTTTCCTATTCACTCCGTGTGCTGCATTAGCCAGCTTCCCATTACTATAACAAAGTACTAGAGGCAGGCTATATTACAGAGAAAAAAGCCTTATTTAGGTAGTGGCTATGGAGAACAGAAGTCCCCAGAGTGACAGCACACTATGGAATAAGTATGTGTATCTCTCTTTGTAGTTGTGTCTCATTTCTTTCTTGCTCTTTTTAAAAATATTTGGTTTTATTTTTCTTGATGTGTGTGTGTGTGTGTGTGTGTGTGTGTGTGTGTGTGCATGTGAGTGCAATGCCCACAGAGGCCAGTAGAAGGCATTGGATCCCCCAGAGCTGAAGTCACAGGCAGTTGTTAGGCACCCTGACCTGGGTGCTGGGAATAGAATCTGGGTCCTCTGCAAGAGCAGTGAGGGCTCTTAAGTGCTGAGCCATCCCTCCAGCCCTATGTGTCCCTCTTCCTATAAAGTCACGAAGATTTAATGGTGCTGTCTTCTCTCAGTGATCTCATCTACTCTTACCTCTCCCAAAGGCCTCACCTGCACCACCAGGATTGGATTAAGTTTCTACCCGCTTAACTCATTAGCATAAGATCTGAGGGCTTAAACTTCTCTAGGAATTCTAGAGCAAAAATGTATTAAACCATTGTGCCTTCCACCCTGGCAAACAACTGCTCCCAGTAAAAAATAAATCACCAAGTTTTGGTGTGTGCATATATGTGTGTGTGTGTGTGTGTGTGTGTGTGTGTGTGTGTGTACTTGTGTGCATGTGGAGGCAAGAGGACAACCTTGGGTATTGTTCCTCAGGAGCCATCCACCCTGATTTTTTGTTTCCATTTTGTTTGTTGAGACAGGGTCTCCCTGTAACCCCAGCTGGCCTGAAATTCACTATATAGATCAGACTGGCCTCACCCTCACAGAGATCTGCCTGTCTCTGCCTCCTGAGTACTAAGATTAAAGGTGTGTCACCATATCTGGTTTACTTTTTTTTCATCCTGTTTCTCGAGACAGCATCTCTCACTTGGCCGGAGGCTCATGGGTTAGTCTGGGCCATCTGGCCAGCCAGCCCTAGGGAGCCTCCTGTTTCTGCCCCCTAGCTCTGGGATCACAAGCACCACTACACCAGGCTTTTCACACGGATTCTGCGAACTGAACTCAGGTCCTCATGTTTGTGTCGTGAGTGCTTTACCAACTGAGCCATCTCCCCAGTCCTAGAAAGTAGAAATAAGCCAATTCTACAGGAAGTTTGTGTGTGCGTGTGTGCGCACATCCATGTATTGCTGAATAATAAAGTCTGGGAGGGAGCTGCTCGGTGGTTTGGTTCCTGGTCTTGTGAGCAGATCCCAGTTATCACAGTCAGGGAGGTGGTAAGACCACAGGGCCACCCACACAACCCAGTGTGTTCAAAGAACATTTTCTATTTTACTTGGAACCAATGGTGGTTTTCTTCTGGGCCCCTGTGTGTGTTGGGAGGAGAAAGAAAACGTTTAGTCTCATCTGACTAAAATCTAGCCAACCCAGTCCCCTAACAGACATGGTAGGTCGTGTTGGGTGGGTCTTTCTGGGCTGCAGCTATCTCTGCCCTCCAGCTTCCTTCACTGGTGTGTGAGTGTGTGGAAACAGAGGGGCTGACACACCCCTGGGGTCCTTGACCGAGGCCACTAGCTCAACTGGAAAGGAATTCATATAAGACTCTTCTTGGGTAACATGCAACACAGCTCTCTCTCTCTCTCTCTCTCTCTCTCTCTCTCTCTCTCTCTCTCCCCCCTCTCTCTTCTTCCCTCCCTCCCTCTCTTCCTTTGTCTCTCCGTCTCCTCTGTCTGTCCTCTCTCCATCTTGTCCCACTTCACTAATTCCCCTTTTTCTTCCTCCTTTCTCCTGTCCCCTCCCACCTCTGTTCACTCTCTCTCTTCTTTTTCCAACTCTCCTTCCTTCTTTCTGTCTCTCCCCCTCCCTGTCCCCTCCCTCCCCCCTC
>NW_008354274.1:2800120-2801674 GCF_000622305.1 Nannospalax galili | reverse complement strand
TCTTCATTTCTCCCCCCATCTCCTTCCTTCTCTGTCTTCTCTCTCCATCTCCATTTCCTCTCTTTCTGTCTCCTTCCCTCTCTCTGTCCTCTCTCTCTTTCCTCTGTTTCTTCTTTCCTTCTCCTCCCCCTCTGTTCCCTCTCCCTCTCCTCTCTCTCCTCTCTCTCTGTATCCTCTCTCTCTTCTCTGTGTCCTTTCTCTCTCCCTCCCCCTCTGTGTTCCCTCTCCCTCTCCTCTCTCTTCTCTCTCTCTGTATCCTTTCTCTCTTCTTTGTGTCCTTTCTTTCTCCCCCCCTGTGTTCCCTCTCCCTCTCCTCTCTCTCTGTCTCCTCTCTCTCCTCTCTGTGTCCTCTTTCTCTCTCCCTCCCCCTCTGTGTTCCCTCTCCCTCTCCTCTCTCTCCTCTCTCTCTGTCTCTTCTCTCTCCTCTCTGTGTCCTCTTTCTCTCTCCCTCCCTGTCTCTGTGTTCCCTCTCTTGCTCCCTCTGTGTTCTCCCCCCCCCCCGTCTCTCTCCCCATCTCCTCTCCCACCTCACTATTTCCCCTCTCTCTGTCTCCTCTTCCCCACCTTGGCCTTACCTGGCCTGGGGTTCCCCTGCAGCCTGTGCTGAGGGTCCCCTCTCCTGCCACCCTCCTCAGGAACTAAGAACAGCACAGGAGCACCCTGCCCAGGGATCCAGCACTCATTTTTTGCATGTGCAGCCAAAATCCTAGCACCCTCTGTCTGTCTCCTTGTCCACCTGCTGGGAGACCCCCAGCAGCCCCAGACACTCCTCCTGGGGTGTTGAGAAAGGAAAGCACCTTCTCATGTCCCTCATGCAACTATCCACAGGGGTTCAATGGCTGAGGGAAAAGCCACCCAACCTCATCCTCGCAGGGCAGGAGGGAGTTCTGAGCCTGGGATGCCCAGGGAGGCATGCCTGCTGGGACACGATTCCACCCTAGTAGACCCTGTGGGCTCCCTGAATGAGGACTGCCTTAGTCATGTGACCAGTTGGCTTTCACTTGTTATCTCAGCACTCAGGAGGCAGTACTCAGGAGGCTGAAGCAGGAGGATTGCTGCCTATTCAAGGCTAGTCTGGGCAACTTAGTGGCCAGTCGAGGCTACAGTGTGAAACTCTGACAAAAAAAAATTGTTCAGAAGGTGTGGTACTGGCTGTAGGGGTGGCTCAGTCAGTAAAGTACTTGCTGCACACGCATGACGACCTCAGATCAGATCCCCCAGAACCCACATACAAAAGCTGGGCATAGTGGTAAGTCCTGGGGAGGCTCACTGGCCAGCCAGCCTGCTGAACTGGTAAGCTCCAGGTTCAGTGAGAGACCCTGTCTCAAAAAATAGTTTGGAGAACTACTGAGGAAGACAGTAAGCTGAGTAAGCTGACCTCTGGCCTCTACATGCATGTGTACATGTGCATATGTAAACACACACACACACACACACACACACACACACGAAGGAAGTGAAGGAGGGAGGAAGGGAGGGAGGAACAGAGGGAAGGAAGGGGAGAGACAGAGAGGAGATAGATAGATAGATAGAGAGAGAGAGAGAGAGAGAGAG
>NW_008354274.1:2783318-2799081 GCF_000622305.1 Nannospalax galili | reverse complement strand
ACACACACACACACACACACACACACGAAGGAAGTGAAGGAGGGAGGAAGGGAGGGAGGAACAGAGGGAAGGAAGGGGAGAGACAGAGAGGAGATAGATAGATAGATAGAGAGAGAGAGAGAGAGAGAGAGAGAGAGGAAGAACATCACCCCAGGGGTCTGTACCACAGCTGCAGAATGTTCCCTCCTCTGATGGGTCCCACTTCCAGACCATCAGCCTGCTCTCGGCACCCCCTTTTCCTTACTGTCCCCAGCTCATCTTTACACTTCTGCCCACATTGCCTTGCTGTGACAAACATTCACTTTCTTACTGCCTAAGGGCTCCTTGGGGCCCCCAAAAGAGATCAGAGAAAGGGGAAAACCAAATGAAAAACTGAGAGGCCGTGATTTTCCACCAGGGCCGAGCCTGCATCCTGATGCCGTTTCCAGACATTTCCATACGGTGCCCAGAGCCAAATGGAAGGAAAGCAGGCACCCAGGGGAGACACGTGCGTCTGTCTCTTCTGTGACCCCTCCTTCACCATGCCCTCTTCTTTCCTTCCCCTCCAGTCGATGCTTCCTTTAACTCCAAGAAAATCATTCCTTATCAGAGCTGCAGTCACACGCTTGGGACAGCAGAGACATTTCACAAACTATTGATCTGAGAATTAATAATACAGTTCTCCCAGATGCTGTGTCCTGCTGCCATCACAACTACGAACACCCGTCCAAAATAGCATCACAGACCAGACAGAGCCTTTCGGGCCTTTAATTATGTTTTACATACTTTCAGGCTTTCATGATGTTATTGTTTTCTCTTGCCCTTGCAGGCTCACGTCTCTTAATTTCCCTTTGTTTCCCTTTCCCTGCCATCTCCCTATACAGAGAAAATTCTAGAAAGGCATCGATGTGTCTACATTAGCAGTCCCCCTCCAGTGATAAAAAATAACCTGCTGAAAGGCCCATTGACTTTTGGTTATGCTGAGCACATTAAATGACCCTCAGCTTTTTTTCTTTCTTTCTTTGTTGATGTTGCTGTTGTTTAATTCTTCCAGAAAATGTAGCTTTCGTTCAAGAAAGAAATGTTCCCATTTACAGGCTGATAATAGGCATTCAACAGTTCTTAATAGCTTGAGTTATGAAATATTATATAGCCATCTGTATGACTAATTGGGGGAAAAGATACCTTGAAATTTAACCCACTATAGTACTGACATGGAGGCATCCTTGTGGGGCATTGGCACTGGGACAGGACAGAGGCACTAGGCTGGAGAGATGGCTCAGTGGGTAAAGCGCTTTCCCTACAAGTATGAGGACCTGAGTTTGGATCCCCAGAGCCCACATAAAGCGGGATGAAGTAGCTGGTTTCTATGATCTCAGCTCTTCAATGGTCAGATGGGAGATGGAGGCAGGAGAGTCCCTGGAAGCCGTGAACGAGCTAGCCTGTGTATTGTAGACACGAGACTAGGTCTTAAACAAGGGGAAGGTGAGGTCCAAGAGCCACAGTTGTCCCATGACCTCCACACATGGCATGCGTGTCTACACTCACACACATGACCATGAACTCACACAAGATGTTTTAAAAAGATTTTATTTATTCCTTTTTTAATGTATATTTTTATTGATGTTTTATGCATATCATAAAATAAATCTTAATCATATTTAGGCCTTGTCCCCTCATCCATACCCCCATAGCTCCCCTCCATTGGATTTCATGTATTCTGTCATATATGTTAAGGGATATTGAGTCAAGCTTTTGTACCCAGAAGTCCCTCAGTGCAAGTTCATCCACTGGAGTCTGGTCAGCATATCTAGAGTCCCTCCCTTGAAGAAGACCAACTCTTATCCAACAGTAATCAGTTGCCGATAGTTCCTTGGCTAAGGTTGGGGGCCTGCTGCCCATTTCCCCAGTTCTATGCTGGGTTTTTGTCTGATTGAGTCAGCATGGGTCTTGTGCATGCTGACACCATTGCTACAAGTTCATATGAGCAAGTTCGCAGAGGCCTGGAAGACTCTGTTTCCTTATGTTCCTGCACCAACTATTTTATTTATTCTTTTTTTAAAAAAATGTGTATGAGAGTTGTACCTGAATGTGTTAAGTGCACAATGTATGTGGCATGCCTGCAAAGGCCAGAAGAGGACATCAGATTCCCTGGAACTGGAGTTAATGACAGTTGTTAGCTGCCATGTGGGTGCTGGGAACTGAAACCAGGTCTTCTGTGAGAGCAGATGCCTTGCACATGCAACACTGTCCCTCTCTGCTCATCAGATTGATGGATGTCTGACAGTCCCAAAGCCTGAAAATCATTTTCTCCCTCAGTTAGTCAACATTAGGGTAATTGGCACTGTGCATCCATTTCAGTGTAGCGGATGTGCTTGTGGCCCCACATCAATAATGAATAATCACATAATGACCAGAAGTGTGTGCGAGCTGTCAAAGTGGGCCCATAATGGATGCTTTGTTTGTCTTTGGGGACTGTATTACCAGTGTGTGACTGATTAGGCTTTAAAATGCTCTAGGTTACCTGAGGCCTGAAAGGTTCTCCATCAACCCCTCCACGTGCAACTTCAGGGTGGCCTGCTGTTTGCTTCTGGTTCCCAGTTTTAAAAAATGGAAGCTATTTAACCCCGTGCACCTATCACCAAACCTGCCAATTGTGTGTATTTCCTTTCCCCGACTTCCTTTGCTTTTAGAGGCAGAGACTGGCAACACCCCAGCAATGACCCGGAGTTATGTCTGTTTTTAGTACCCAGTGTTTGAGTGGGAAAGTCAGGCCTCATTAAAAATACGAATGTTGTGGCTTATGGAATGAGCCACTTTGAACACAGTTGTCTGCACACCAGTGGTTCTCCAACTGTTTTATAGGAGCATGGGTTTTTATGAGGCTTCTCTCTCCGTGTCCCCCCATGCCCCCCGCCATGGATTTCCCTACAGTTCAGGCTGGAAAAGGATTGACACGATCAGTCAGGCTGACAGAGAAGTGAGGGTTCCACATTCACAAGGCACCCGCTGGTCAGTTTATCACCGTGAACCAAACCTGTAACAGCTTGGTTTCCACTATTTAAAAAAAAAACAAAACAAAACTGTGTGAATCTCTGAGCAAGCACTTAATGACATTTCATCAGTTTAAGCCCTTAGAATCATTTAAACCGTGTCAAATTCAGTGTGCTGTTATATACTTTGTGTGTGTGTATTGCATGTGAGTGTGTGTATGTGTGTGTGTGTGTTCATACTGTGCAGAGGCCAGAGGCGGGCACTGGGTGTTCTCTGTCACTCTTCAACTTATTTCTTTGAGGCTGAGTCTCTCGCTGAGCCTGGAGCACTTCTTTGGCTAGGCTGGCAGCCAGGAAGCCCTAGTGAGTGGCTTTCCTGTCTCTGCCTCCCTCAGGGCTGGGGTCACTTTGGGGAGGCCTGGGCCTTCATCTAGCAGCTTATGTGGGTGTTGGGATCCGAACTCAGTTTCTCATGCTTGTGCACCAAGTGCTTTTAACCGCCACGCTGTCTCTCCAGCCAATATATATATATAATTTAAATTTCATTTTATGTGTGTGTGTGGGTGCCTGTATGTATGTGCACATGTGTGCCTGGTGCCCTCAGAGACCAAAAGAGGATGTCAGATTCTTCAGAATTTGAGTTACAAGTGGTTGTGAGTCACCTGACATGGGTGTTGAACTGAACTCAGGTCCTCTGCAAGAGCAAGTGCTCTTAACTGCTGAGTCATCTCTCCAGTCTCTTAAGTTTTTTTTCTTCCTGTTACATTTGTCTATTTTATTTGTGTGCATGTGTGTGTACATGCCATGGCATGCATGTGGAGGTCAGAGGACAACTTGTGTGAGTCAGCTCTCTCCTTCCACCATGTGGGTTGTAGGGATCAAACTCAAGTTGTCAGACTTGGTGGCAAGGCCCTTTATCCACTGCACCATCTCTCTGGCCAACAAGTGCATTGCTATGTCCTGTATTTTTATTTATCTTATTTGATACTGGGTTACATAAGGCCATGTTTATGCATGTATATAATGTACTTCCCACATATCCCCCCACATCCTACTTTCTTATCCCTCCATTGGTCTCCTTTGCTCTCTAGACAGTTTCCAGTCTATTTTTGTCATTTGCTTAATATACTTTTTTCCAGTTGCACCTGTTTTCCTGCGAATCACATAAATTTGTTCTTTATGGCTGAAAAAATTCCATTGTGTGTCTAAGCCACACACTGTCCGTTACTGTGTGGTGGACCCTGAGGTGGGTTCCACAACTTAAAGACTGAGGAAGTGCTATTTAAGTATCTCTGTGGTATGTTGACTTGGTGTCCGTTGAGTAAATACATAGGAGTAGCTGGGTCATGTTGCAGATCTGTATTTAGTGTTTTGAACTTCCCCACTGATTTCCATGGTGACTGAACTGGTTTACATTCTCACCTTAGGAGACTAAGTCTCTAACAAGCAAGCAGGGTCACTGAGAAGTGAAGATGGCTCACTTCCTGCTTCTTGGTCTGGCAGGAAGGCCTTTTTAAAAAAAAAACAAAACTGAACTTTTGTGTATTTCATATAGAACATTTAGAGCCTCACCCATAGCCCCACCCATAGCCCCCCCCCCGAATTCATTCATTCTGTCATTTGTGTTAAGGGAAGGCCTTATTTTTTAATTACATCAGGGTCCCTTCAACTTAGAGTCAAATAGCCTGGGGTATTTCAGCTTGGAGCTGTGACCTATCAGTACCCACTTCTTTGTTTAAGTTGACCAGTCCAAAATTGGGGTATTCAACTGGGAAGGGAGGAAGGAAGGATATACAAAGAACCCTGGGGGTAAAGGGGAAGGAGGAACTCAAGAGGGGGATAATAGGAGACAGGTATTATTAAAGGGTATATGGGGGCACTTAAACTGGGGAGGGAGGAGGGAGGTTAAATAGGGAGAGAGAGGAGAGATAAGTAAAGCCAGAGGGAAGTATATTAACTCAAAATCTCCCTGAAAAATACACATACAATACCTGAACCTGAGAGCATGTGTGTACATGAAGGCTGTATAATGAGAAACAGTGCAGACAGGAGAAACCTCCCTTTGAGTTGTTGGTCAGGGTAGTCCAAGAGGCTCTCAAAATAACACAAGCTATTGCCATAGCCCTTAGTTACCTTTCAGAACTTGAAGGTAAGACCCTATTGCTGAAGACAGGATATACTTTGGACACAGGACTTGGAGCAATGGAGCTGGAACTGACCTGGAAGCCTTCTCCATGAGGACTAGCTCTCATAGTTCTAGAGGACACTATGTAAGATGCCAAGGGAGAAAATCAATCAATGGTCCAGCCCAGCTCTAAAGCCTAATAACCACAACTGGCACAGAAAACTATCTGTATTGGTGCAGAAGTGGCACTTTTATCTAGCGGTAATCAACAGCTGTCTAAGGGAACTCATGGGTGGCATCATAAATACAGCCCAGTACACATGGCTGAGAGGTCACAGATTGTAGAGAAAACTGTCTCTCTTATATCTTCAGACCAATGAAATTTCTTACTGTATGCTAAATATGGGTCCTTGAATTTATAGACAAGTATACCGTACACCACTCATCAAAGAAATTTCTTTTAGCAACAGATGGAGGCTATTACAGAGTTCCACAAATGGTCACACACAGAGAATATATGTCCGAGAGATGCCTATCCCTAAGTAACACATCTGCAGTGGAACCTTGACCCCCAGAGCTCCTGGAACATAGCAGAACAGGGGGTAGAGAGAATAGTAATACATCCCTCAACTCTCATCAGAGAAGCCTCCTCAGAGTTCGATGTACATAGCAGGCCACAACTGAACAAGTTTTAGAGACTAAGAGACTGCAGAGTGTGTGTCCCTGGAAAAGACTCCTATATTAAACCTAATCCACCCACAGCTCAGGGACCGTTGAAGAGGGGGCAGAAAGATTGTAAAAACCAGGATTGGTGCATGAGCATAAGGAAACAGAGGCTTTCAAGTCTCTGGGAACTTGTTCATATGCACTTGCAACAATGGTGACTGTATGCACAAGACCCATGCTGACTCAATCAGACAAAAACTCACCATAGAACTGGGGAAATGAGCAGCAGGCCCCAGCCTTAGCCTAGGAACTATTGGCAACTGATTACTGCTGGGTGAGGAAGAGTACATCTTCTTTAAGGGAGAGACTCTAGATAGACTGTCTAGACTTCAGTGGATGAACTTGCACTGAGGGACATCTGGGTACAAATGCTTGACTGGATAGAACTTAACATATATGACAGAATGCATGAACTCCAGTGGGGTGGGGGGGCTCTGGAGAGGTGCCAGTGGGAGGAGGCTCTAAATTTGATTAAGATCTATTATATGAAATACACAAAAACTCAATAAAACTATTTTTAAAAATAGGAGAAACGACCCACTAAAACTCTTAAAACCCAGGCCCTTCCAGGGATTCCCTATGCCCTGTGGGAGCTTCATCTATCTATGAATGTGTGCATGTATGTGCAATTCTTTATGTGTATGGATGGGATTCTTTATCTTTCAATAAAAGTTTTCTTGCCTGTGGCTCTCTGCTGGTCTGAGATTTTTCTTGCCTTTTAATTCTTTAATTGGCTGAGAACATGAATTTGACTATAACTCCTAGACAGATACCATGTCCACCTCAACGCCACCAGCAGTGAAGAAGGATTCCTTCTTGTCACATCCTCGCCAGCACTTGTTGTTTTTGATGACCCTCATTCTGACTGGGAAGAGATGGAATTCAATGTCATCTTAATTTGTACTTCTCCGACGGCTAGTGAGACCAAGCATTTTTCATATTTATTGCCCATTTGTGTTTCATCTTTTGAGAACTCAATTTCATAGCCCACTTTTAAAGTATTTATTTTAATATTTTATTTATTATTTTTATTTTATGAGAGCATTGTCTACAATGTACCCACATCATGCAATGCCCATGGAGGTCAGAAGAGGGTGTTGGATTCCCTTGAACTGGAGTGATGAATGGCTGTTAGGTACCATGTGGATCCTGGGAATTGAACTGGGGTCTGCTCTTAACCACTGTGCCATCTCTCAAACCCTTAGTTCTTAAGGTTTTTGAGGATTTTGTACATGAATATTGTCTTTGCATTATTTCCATCCCTCCCAGTCCCCCTCCAACTCATCCTATGCCCCCCACTCCTCAATTTCTTGTCTTCTTTGACTGTTATTGTTACATATACATACATTTATAAATATGCACGTGTACTCCCGTTTAGGGCTGCCCACTTGGGATTAGATAATTTCTTAGGGAGCTAATCCTTGGAGAAAACTGATCTTCTGTCCCTCACATCCATTAATTGTCTGTAGCTCTTCATTCTGAGGTGGGACACTGTGGCATTGCCCACATCTACCTTAGCATGTCAACTGGTTTTGTCATTATGCAGATCTCCTTAGACTACCACGCTGTGGAGATTTCATGGTGCAGATTCCCTATCATGTCTAGAATGCAGTAACTAGCAGCAGGTGTCTTGTCCTCTGGCTCTTACATTCTCCACCCCCACCCCCCAGATGTACCCCGAGCCTTAGCTGAAGAGGTTGCATTGTAGATGTGTCACTTAGGGATGGACACCTCACAGTTACTTATTCTCTGCATTTGACCAGGTGTGGAACTTTGTAATAGTCACTATCTGTTGCAAAAAGAAGCTTCTTTGATGGGTGGTGAGAGGTACACTTGACTGTAAATAAAAGGATATGTATTTAGAATATAGTAAGAAATTATGTTGTTCTGAGGAAGACGACCGAAGCCACGTGTACTCGGCTGTGTTTACATTACCACTACCACACATGATTTCCCTCCCATTGAGAGCACCTTAAGTCCAATTAACTAGCTGTTGATTACCCCCAAGGTAAAAGTATCACTATTGTACCAATATGGATAGTTTGCTGAACTGGTCATTGTTGTGGTTCCTGGACTCTACAGCTGGATAAGATCATTGATTGGTTTCTCCCTTGGCAGCTTGCATAGTATCCTCTGATACATGAGAGCCAGTCTTCAGGAAGGAGGCATCCATGTCAGTTCTAGCTCCATTGCTCCAAGCCCTGTGTCCGAAGTATGTCCTGTCTTCAGCAGTTCTGGGAGGTAATCAAAGGCTGTGGCAATAGCTTGTATTATTTTGGGAGTCTCTCAGACTACCCTCGAAAGGAGGTTTCCCATGCCTGGCACTGTGATTTTTGTTATATAGCCTTCAGCTATACACATGCACTCACATTTATATTATATCTGTATTTTTTGGTAGTATAGTCCATTTATTGACTGGGTTGTTTGATTTCTTACTGTTTAGGTTTTTTTCTTTTCTTTTCTTTTTTGGTTCTTTGTGTATTAGCTGTAACTCCTCTGTAAGATATACAGCTAGCCAAGGTATTTCCTGTTCCATAAGTTGTTTCATATACTGTACAGAAACCTTTTAATTTCATGGAATTTCCATTTGTCAGTTCTTGCTTTATTTCCTGAAAGACTGGAGTTCTCTTCAGAAAGTCCTTCCATATACTAATAGCTTGAAGTGTTTTCCCTCAAAAATTTCAGAGTTTCAGGTTTTACATTAAAGTCTGTGATCCGTTTGGAGTTAATATTTGTGTATAGGGGGAGAGATAGGGATCTACTTTCATTTGTCTACTTGTGGAATCCAGCACCTTTTGTTGAAGATGTTGTCTTTTCTCCAGTGTATGTTCTTGACATCTTTGTCCGAAGTCAGATGCTATAATTGTGCAGGTTTATAGCTGGGTCCTTGATTCTATTTCATGGTTGTAGGTGTCTGGTTTTGTGCCAGTACCATGTTGTTTTTGTTACTATGGTGTTCCAGTTTCACTTCTGTTCCTTTGATAAAACACTCTGATCAAAAGCAGCTGAAGGGAGGACAGGGTCTGTTTCAGCTTAAAGTTCCAGATCACAGTCCATCACTGAGGGAAGTCAAGGCAGGAACTTGAAAGCAGGCCTACTTGCTACTCCACACAGCATTACCTCCAAACTCACTTCACAGTCAAAGAAGTACTGCAGGGACCATGGGAGACGATGGTGGCTGGATAGCTTTTGTATACAACCCAGGACCACCTGCCTAGGTATGGTACCACCCACAGTGGGCTGGGCCCTCTTACATGAAGACAACCCCCATAGACATGCTCATGGGCCTGTCTGATCTAGGAAATCTCTCCATTGAGGCTCTCCTCTCAGATGACTCTAGGCTGTGTCAGGTTGACAGTTAAAGCTCAGCAGGACATATGGCTCTGTGATGTAACTTGAAATCAGGTATGGTGAGCCCTCTGACATTGTTTGTTTTCTTCAGGATTACTTTGCCCAGGGTCTTTTCCGCTTCCATATGAATTTTAATTTTTTTTCTATTTCTGCAAAGAATGGCATTGAGTTTTGATGTGGTTTACATTGAATCTGTGGACAGCTTTTGGTAGCATGGCCATTTTCACAATATTAATTCTATCTATGAGCACGGGAGGACTTTCCTTTTAGCGTCTTCTTCAGCTTGTTTCTTTAGTGTTTTAGTTTAATCATAGAGGTTCTTCACGTTCTTCCTTTTTTGTCTGTTTGCTTGTTTTTTGCTTTGAGACAGCGTGGTGGTTTGAATGAAACCTGAACCCGCCCCCCACCCCAGCTCTCAGGTATATGAACACTGTCTCCGGTTGGTGGTGCTGTTGTGGAGGTTTAGGAGGTGCGGCCTTGCTGGAGGAAGCCTGTCCCTTTGAGAGTACACAGTTCTTTCAGTTTCTCTCTCTCTCTGCTTCCTGTACCTTCTTAAAGACCTGAATGCTCAAATTTCTGCTCTGGCCACACCTGCCACGCTCCCCACCATGATGGACTCGCATCCCTTGGAACCATAAGCCGAATGAACTCCTCCATCTATAAGTTGCCTTGGTCCTGGTGTTTTATCACAGCCACATAAAAGTCACCAATACAGACAGGGTCTTAGTATTCAGTCTAGGCTGGCCTGGAACTTATTACGTAGCTCAGCCTAGCCTTGACTTCAGGATCCTCCTGCCTCAGTCTCCCAAGTTCCAGGTTCACCCATCACGCCCAGCTTTGTTACCTTCTTTGAATGTAACCACACATACAATCTTTTCAAAGGCATGTCTCCAATCTCTGAGTTTTTCAATAAAGTTCCATATGTCCATTTGAAATGTTCTGGCTAAAATGTCTGGGTTCTGTGTGTAAGAACACAGGAAAACCACACAAGAGATTAACTGGGGCAGCCAATGGGAGGGAGGGACAAATGAGGCCACCAGGCAGCACTGGAGAAAGAGGAGGATTCATGGAAACCACAGGAAGGATGGGTTACTCTGATCAGTCGGAGTCAGTCAGTGTTGGGAATGATCGACAAGATTAAGTAACATTCAGCACCCAGTACCAAGACTGCAGGATGGACAGGTGTGTGATAAACAGTGCCAAGGCGACAGGATTTCATTCTTCAGAGTTGAAGACACCTGTTCAGAGCAAGGCCAGCACAAAGTACATTCAGCAAAGTCACAAGAACACCCCAGCAGCCAGACACACTGAAACTCTCTCTCACACACACACACACACACACACACACACACACACACACACACACACACACACACTCACACTCACATACTCGTGTATACGCTGTGGAGATTTGAATGTGTCCCTGTCCCACCCCCCCTCCGCCCTGTATGCTTCAAGTATTTGGACACTGGGTCCCCAGTTTGGGCCACTGTTTTGGGAGGGTCATGGAACCTTTAGGAGGAGTGGCCTTGATGGAGGAAGCACATCCCTGGAGGAGGGCTTTGAGAGTTCCAACTCTTCAAACTCAAAGTTTCCCTCTGCTTCCTGTGCCTGCTTGAAGGTGTAAGCTCTCAGCTTTCTGCTCTGGCCACCTCTGCCACCATGATGAGCTCTTACTCTCTGGAACCATAAGCAAAATAAACTCTTTTTTAAGTTGCCTTGGTCATGTTTTCTCATAGCAACAGAAAAGTAACTAATACACACACAAAACTCATATGCTTAATTACATACACTCACACACTCACAAAACACACACCTTCACACAAACACATTCCTACATTCAAACTCAGACTCAGACACACACTCAAACTCACATGCAATCACTCACACACATTCAGGCTCACACACACTCACATACGCTTTTCTTCAGCACCTGGTTTGTATCAGGAAATGCCAAGATGAACTACAGTGTGGCCTTCCCAGTTTTGAAATACTCAACTAGAGAAATGAAATACATCAATACTTTATTAATAACTCTCAGATCCACTAGACCCGCATGCATTCTCTGGGTACAGCGATTTTCATTAAAGTGTGGCGGTCCATCGCTCTGCGACGTGGTCCACCCCAATCGATTTTTTGTCTATTGATCTCATATTTTTCAAGCTCACTGAACTCACTTATTACTTGCAATGGTTTTTAGTGGATTCCTTGGGTTTTCTACAAAATCACGCCCTCTGAGAATAGGAACTATTGTATTTCTTTTTCTATCTAGACACCTTTCATTTTTTTTTCTTGCCTAATTACCTGGGCTGGAGCCTCTAGAAGTAGCTGGAGTAGGCAGCCTTGTCTTGTTGCCCTGGTAACCGATTCTTAAAACAAGACCTGTGTCTGGGTTGGCATGGGTTGGGGGCAAATGGCAGAGAGTGCACATTTGGAATACACTATTTATTAAAGTTCAAGTACTAAACAATGTGCTGATGTAAGACTCACATACATGTAACTAAAATCCAACCATAGGTACACGATTGTTTAGAACTACACAAACCCAAGCTTATTTTTCAGGAAGGAGAAGTTGATTGCCATTGTTGTGTATGATTGCTGGTAGGCAGTGTGAATTGTAACTAATGGCAGTTGGTTTTATGACTACAGACAACGTGCCCCATTTTGCCTGTACCCAGCACAGCTTACGGATGTCTCCTGCCTCCCAGACCTTGGTGCATGAAGGCTCACCCCACTTCTCCTTGAGCCCATCAAGGACGTCATTCTGTCTGATGTGCACACTGATTCTCTCACAGGCAGGGACTGTGTGTGGCCCCTTTCTTCCTCGATTACAGCATAGCACAGAAGTTCCGCGGTACATGCCTTCAGAGATGAGCAGTGCTGCTGTGCAGTGATGCTGCGGGGCTACGTCCAGAGCGCCTAAGGCAACAGGGGCTGGAGGGTATCCACCCTGAGACCCCAAGGGAAGCAGGGGTATGCCTCCAAACAGCTGGGCATCTCTGCTCTGCTGAGGACTTGCTGCATGATCCTGGGTCACCCGCAATAGTTCCTTTTTGTGTAGTGGGCATAAAGTGGTGCACTTTCACCTGCCGCCACCAGCCTGGCCCCTCCCTTTCCTCCTTCATTCTCTGCTGCTGCTTCTGAGCTTAAAGCTTTGCAGAGGTCCCTGAGCCCTGGGAAGAGTGGGGTGTCATGAGTAATAGGGAGCAGCCACCTGCGGCTGTTTTTCCAAGCTCCTGTTCTCCATGCAGATTCTTAATGTTTTATTGTTCCTGTGTGTGGGAGTTTTAATGTTTGATGTTTATAGGGGAACTGGAGAGAGATGGTTTCCTTATGTGAGTCCACTGAGATGGGGCAGCTGTTTCAGCTGTTCTGAAAGAGGAAGTGTCATTCCTTGAGCAGCTGGTTGGGGGAGGAGCCATCAGGGCCCTACCCTGGGCCCTGTGGTTGCTGCTGTGAAGGGAGCCCCACTTTCCCAAGCATCACAACCAGGGCTCTGCCCCAGGGCTTTTCTCTAGTGTAGCTGAGGGGAGGCAGAGATGGTTGGAAGGTGGGGCTCTCTCCCCTCTCTACCAGGCAAGACCCGAGAGCCTTTGTCCCCTCCCGCCCTGTCCCCTAAAGGTCCCAAGAGGACCAAGCTCTGAAAGCCCCCATGGTTGTTTTAATGGTTAATTTTATGTTTCTGTATGTGATATATGTGTTTGTATGCATGCCCACGTGTGTGCAGGTACACATGCATGTGTATGTGGTGGAGGCCAGAGGTTGATGTCAGGTATCTTCCTGTGGCTTTTCTGCCTTTACTATTTATTTAAATTTTTTTTTTTTTTTTTTTGAGATAGAATCTCACCATGTAGCCTGGAACTTGCTATGTAGACCAGGCTGGATTTGATCTCATAGAAACTCACGTGCCTCTGCCTCCCTAGTGCTGGGATTAAAGGTGTGTGCCACCATGCCCAGTAGCCACTTTATTTATTTTTAACATGTTATCTATTTATTGTGTATAGGGGTGAGGGGATACATGTATCACAGCACTAGGTATAGAACTCAGAGGACAGTTTTGTGACTTGGTTCTCTTTCTATCATGTGGGTCCCAGGGATCAAACTCAGGTTGTCAGACTTGACGGTAAGCACCTTTACTGGATAAGCCATTTTGCCTGTCCTCAATCTTTTTTTTAGGCCCTGAGCCTGGAGCTCACTGACCTGGTTAGACTGGCTGGCCAATGAGCCCCAGGAACCCCTCTGCCTCCACCTCTTCAGTACAGAGATTATGGGTGCACTGCTGTGCCTGACTTTTTACGTGGGTACAGGCGATCCAAGCTCAGATCCTCATGCTTGTGCAGCAAGCACTTTATCCACGAAGCCATCACCCCAGCCTGTGACGGTCACTCTCAATTGCCAATTTGACTGAATGACAGGTGCCTAGGAAGTGAGTGAGGCACAGCTCTGGGTGGGTCTGTGAGGGCTTTTCCCGAGATGAGTGCCATGTGGGGAAAGATTGAATGTGACACCATCCAATAGGCTGGGGACCCAGATGGAATAAAAGTAGAAGATGAAGCCTATCAGCAGATCAGTGGAGCTTTACTCTTCCTGAGCGAGTGCATCTGTTCCTGCTGCATTGCGGCTGGTGGAGTGGACACCAGACTCCAACTTCTCAGTCTCTCACTGCGGGACTCCACACTGGCAGCTCTCCAGGGAGCCCTCAGTCCTTGAGCCTTGGACTAGGGCCACGTCCACAGGTCCCCCTTGTTCTAAGCTCTTGGACTGAGCAGTTGCAGGCTTTTCTGGCTCTCCAGTGGGGACAGCTATGGCTGACCATCCAGCTTCCTACTGTGTAAGCCAATCTAATAGATCCCCTAGGTGATATCTATGCACATAAGTGTATGATTTCTTTGTTCTAGGCCTCAAGAGCACCCCACAGCCACTGAATGGATGGGCTTTGCCCACTGCCCACCCTGGACCGGCTTCAGTCTTCACTCCCTTTCTTTTTTAAAAAATAAATGATTTATTGAGAATTTCATACATGCATATAAGGTGTTTTGATCAAATCCATGCCCACTCCCTCCCCTCCAATTCCTCCCATATCTCCCCATGACTTTTTTTCTGATAACTTCATGTACTCTTTCTTCTTCTTTGATTTATTTATTGATTGATTGATTTGTTTATAGGCCTTTTGGCTACTCTAACATTCCCAACTCTAAAGAAGTAACCATACATTTGGCCCCCCCTCTGAAGAGATAACCCTAAAATCTTTTAAGGATTAGGTAAAAGCTTCCAAATATTTTCGACATTTTTGGCCTTTGGAATGGAGTATGTTGCTAAGATGCCCAAGGACATTGTGAGTTTTAGCCAAGAAACTGGGTACTTTTCTTTGGGGTCTTTTTACCCTAACTGCCTAGCCAATTCCTACCTCCTATTCTTATCACACCATCCTCTGAATAGGTTGTCCAAATTGCCAATAGGAAATCGGGACACAGACCACTCTGGCTTCTTCCATGCTGAACAGGGATGCAGGGTGAGGCAGTTGGAGTACCCCCTCAGTGGGTCTATCTAAAAAACTCCCAAATTGCATAACTCTTATGTCTAGGGGGGAAAGAAAAGAAAGTCCTTGAATTGTGAATAGGAGACATGAAGGAGAAGTAAAGGGAAGAGTAATTACATTAAAAGTTCTAGACCGGGAACTGGAAAAAGTCAGAACAGGGCAATTTTCAAATATTCATAGGAAGAGTCCATTGGAATTTCTTGACAAGGGCTTCCGAAAACATCCCTCTATTGGGTTCCTCCTCATTTTTCTTTTGTCTTCCAAGGCTGGACTCTAGAGTGATGGATTCGGGATTTGCTTTCAGGTATTTTGATAGCTGTTGGAGTGGTTAGAATCAGTGTCAGTTCCCTCTCAAAGGCTTCTAGATAGGGGGAGAAAACAGATTTATCCATCATTTTAGAACAATAGCTGGTTGTCTCCCTTAGCTACAGGTGGGCACTACAGTATTGCAGACCAAGATTTGAAGTCTTACATCTGAGCAGCACTTTCTGGTTAGGAACAAAATCATCAATGAGAAATAATTGCCTAAAGAACTTTTTATATAGATTTAAGCCTAATGTCTGGAAACTGTAATCCCTTGAACTCTGAAAGAAATATACTGATGGCCAGGTGTGGTTGCACACGACTTTAATCCCAGCACTCGGGAGACAGAGGCAGGCAGATCTCTGTGAGTTCAAGGCCAGCCTGGTCTACATAGTGAGTTCCAAGACAGCTGGAGCTACAGGGAAACCCTGTTTCAAAAAGACCAAAAAATATATATATATATATACTGATGACTTTACTCTTTGGTTATACTTTCCTATTGAGTGTTTAAGACCATAGAGTTGGTTCAAATAAGCAACTTATTTTTGCACTTGAGGTCATTTGGGGATCTGTTCCTCAGGGTTCACATGGGCTTGGGAGGAGCTCCTGGCTCCTTTCTTTTATCTATGTGAAGATAAGTCAAAGGTCCTGCTCGACCATGTCTTGTTTCACTTGGAAGCATGAAAGAGATGTTTCCTCTGAGTTGACCCTCCTCTTTGTAGACTGGACACTGGTTCAAGTCCATCT
>NW_008354274.1:2780918-2782980 GCF_000622305.1 Nannospalax galili | reverse complement strand
TAACAAACCTACACAGACCTTCATCACTTGCTTAGGCTTTCTCATTTTTTCTATTTTAAAAATATCTCCACTCCCATATTCTTTTAACATCCTTTACATTCTCATTTTCTTTTTTTAAAAAAATAATTATGAGACATAATAGCACTAACAAATAAATTTTCCATCTGTTGTGAGACTTCTTTTCCTGGGGATGGTAAGCAATGCTTATTCCCTTTCAAGGTTCTAGTGTTGAACCAATGTTTGATTAAAGTTTTACTGGGGAACCAATGAATTTATTGATCTTACTTACCGAGATAACTGAGGGGTTGCTGAGGTGTATGTATGACCTGAGGGTATGCACTCTGGAAAGACTTTACCCAGCATGGGTCATGCCTTCTCTTCCTAGTCTTCCCCAGTTTGTATATTTTAGCCCTCCCCCAAAGCAGGAGGCCTTGTGTGATTAGGATCAAATTACATACAGGTGGCTGGGAAGAGTGGCTGGCTGGATACTCAGGTAAGGGTCCAGTGACCCTGCTTGGTACTCCTTTAATGAATGAGCACAACAGTCAACAAGCCCAATTGTGACTATGTTTAGTGATCAGGCTCAGCTAAAGTCATGATAATGGGAGTTATTTCATGCAGAAGGGATGGCTGTATAGCATCATCTTATTAAAAGGACCTGGAATTTAAAAGGATTTAGTGCTAGGAACCACACATGAGGGAGAACATATGTCGTTTGTTTTTCTGAGTCTGTTGCTTCACTTAGCATAACAGTTTCTAGATCCATCCATTTACCTGCAAATTTCATTATTTCATCTTTCTTTACTACTGACTAGAACTCCATTGTGTAAATATACCACATTTTTGTTAACCACTTGGCACTTGAGGGGCACTTAGGTTGCTTCCATCTCTTAGCTATTATGAAAAGAGCAGCAACAAACATGGCTGTACAAGTGTCTCTACAATAGGATGGGTCCTTTGGGGATATGCCAAGGGCTGGTATAACTGGGTCTTATGGTAGGTTCATTTTTAGTTTTTTTCTTCTAATCTCTATTTATCTGATTATTACTAGTCACAGTCAGTTACTTTCTGAGCTCCTTGGCATCTGAGCATGGATATAAAGTCATCAGGTAGATTTCAATGGTAATGTTTTTCACATCTACTAATTATTAAGGAGCAAATTTTTATGCTTTGAAGAATTATTATTATTATTATTATTATTTTTTACACCCACTTCTCCCCCGACTAGAGCCCTTATACTCTGATATCCCTGCTACTGTCTGCTGTGTTGTCGGCACCCCCAGCCATTCCGCACTACTTGCCCTTCTGGTGAATCTTGTCAGCTTATCTAGAGGACTTTTTTTTTTTTAGGAGGGTCAGCTGTTCCTCATCTAGCGGTAATCAGTTGTCAATATTCTTTTGGATAAGATTGGGGTCTGCTGTTCATTTTCCCAGTTCTATGCTGGGTTACTATCTGGGAATCCCTTTGGCCACCCTGGCCAACAGCTCAAAAGAAGGTATTGCCTGTCTGGCGTTGTTGCTTGTGTAGCCTTTAGCTGCACATATGGACTCTTATGAAATTATATTGTTTTAAGAGTTCTCCACACTGTTTTCCACAGAGGTTGCATGAGTGTACAGTCCCACCAGCAGTGAATGAGCATTCCCCCTTCTCCACATCCTTGCCAGCATTTGGGGTAAGGTGATACCTTAGGGTGGTTTTAATTTGCATTTCCCTAATTACTAACGATGTTGAACACTTTTTGAGATGTTTCTTAACCATCTTTATTTACTCCTTTGAGAACTCTCTATTTAGAACTTTAGCCCATCTCTTAATTGGGTCATTAGGTTTCTCAATTCTTTGGTTTTTGAGTTCTTTATAGATTCTGGATGTTAAATCTCTGTCACATGTGTCACTGGTGAAGATTTTTCCCCATTCTGTGGGTTTTCTCTTCACTTTCTTGATTGTTTCTTTTGCTGTACAGAAGCTTTTTAGTTTAATGAGGTCCCACTTGTTGATTGCTGACCTTAATTCATGAGCAACTTCTGTCCTATTTAGAAAATCCTTTCCTACACCTATATCTTT
>NW_008354274.1:2780370-2780800 GCF_000622305.1 Nannospalax galili | reverse complement strand
TGGAGATCCAGTTTTGCCAGCACCATTTGTTGAAGATACTGTCTTTCCTCCATTCTGTGTTCTTGGAACCTTTGTCAAATATCAGGTGGCTGAAATGGTGTGTGCTCAGATTTGGATCTTCAATTATGTTCCATCGATATTTGTGTCTATTTTTGCTCTCGTACCATGGTGTTTTTAAGACTATAGCTCTCGTACTATACTTTGAGATCTGGTATAGTAATCTCCCCAGCATTGCTCTTTGTGCTCAGGGTTGCTGTGGCTATCTGGGGTCTTTTATGCTTCCACATGAATTTAAGGATTTTTTTTTTCTAATTCTATGAAGTATGTCATGGAGATTTTGATTGGGATTGCATTGAATCTATATATTGCTTTTGGTAGGATGGTCATTTTCACAAAATTAATTCTTCCATCCCATGAGCATGGGAGGTTG
>NW_008354274.1:2777673-2780281 GCF_000622305.1 Nannospalax galili | reverse complement strand
TAATTTTTTTCCCGAGTTTTTTTTTTTTTTCAGCAATTGCGAATGGGATCATTTCCCTATAGTCTTTCTCCAATCACTTGTTATTGGTATATAAAATGCTACTGATTTTTGCAGATTGATTTTATAACCTGCCACTGTACTGAAAGTGTTGATCAGTTCTAGGAGTTTTCTGGTGGAAATTTTGGGATCCCTTAGGTATATTATCATATCATCTCCAATTATTACTCCTTTAATTTCCTTCTCCTGTCTTATTGCTCTAGCAAGAGTTTCAAGCACTATGTCAAAAAGGAGTGGAGATAGTGGACATTTGTGTCTGGTTCCTGATTTTAATGGGAATGACTCAGTTTTTCTCCATTTAGAATAATGTTAGCTGTGGGTTAATTAATAGATTTAATTATGTTGAGGTATGTTCCTTGAAGTCCAATTCTCTCTAGGACTTTGAACATAAATGCATACTGAATTTTTTCAAAAGGCTTTTCTGCATCTATTGAGATGACAATGTGGCTTTTGTCTTTGAGTCCATTTATATGATTAATGCTGTCTATTGACTTGCATGTATTGTATCGTCCCTGTATCTCTGGGATAAAGCCTATTCGATCACAGTAAATGATCTTTCTGATGTGTGTCTGTATGCAGTTTGCAGGTATTTTGTTGAGAGTTTTTGCATCTATTCTATGTTCATTAAGGATATGGGTCTATAGTTTTCTTTCTTGAGTTGTGTCTTTACTGTTTTGGGTATTAGAGTGATGCTGGCTTCTTAGAAGGAATTTGGGTGTTCTCCCCCTCTGTGTCTATCGTTTTGAATAATTTAAGTAGTATTGATTGGAGGTCTTTAAATGTCTGGTAGAATTCTGCTGTAAATCCATCTGGGCCTGGTCATTTTTTAGTTGGGAGGCTTTGTATTACTGTTTCAATGTTCTTATATGTTATGGATCTGTTTAAACTGTTGATCTCTTCTTGGTTTAACTTTGGTGGTTCCCATGATTTTAGATATCCATCCATTTCTTTTAGATTTTCAAATTTATCCCTCTTTTCTTTTAGTTCTTTAAAATACTTCCTTATAATGATCTGGATCTTTTTTAAAAAAAAAACATTTTTTAATATATTTTATTTATTGTTTTAATTTTATGTATATGTGAGTATTGCCTGCATGTATGTGAGTGCACCTGTGTTGGGCAATGCCATGGAGGTCAGAAGGAGGCTTGGGAATCCCCTGTAACTGGAGTTAAGGATGGTTTGTAGCCTCCCTGTGGGTGCTGGGAATTGAACACGGGTCCTCTGCAAAACCAGTCAGTGCTCTTAACCACTGAGCCATTTCTCCAGCCCCGGTCTGGATCTTTTGGTTGTCTGTTGTGATGTTTCCCCTTTCATCTCTCATTTTGTTGATTTGAATTTGCTCTTTCTTTTGGTTAACTGGGCTAAGGGTCTGTCTATCTTATTTAGCTTTTCAAAGAACCAATTCTTAGATTCATTCTTTGTATTGTTTTCTATGTTTCTATTTCATTCATTTATGCTCTGATTTTTGTTATTTCTTCTCTTCTGCTGGGTTTGGGTTTCATTTGTTTTTGCCTTTCCAGTGTCTTGAGTTGCAATATTAGATCATGTATTTGGGCTCTTTCTAGTGAAGGCACTTAGAGCTACAAACTTCCCTCTTAGGACTGCTTTTAATATGTCCCAGAGGTTGTGTTGTGTTGTATTGTCCTTTTTGTTAAATTCCAGGAATTCTTTTATTTCTTCCTTGATAGGGGATTGAACCAGCAACCCCTGGGCAGTGATGATTGGGGATGAGTAAGCATGCCATTCGCCAGCCCATGCCGCCCCCAGTACCGGGGACACTCAGACGCATTGTGGTCTGATAGAATGCATGGAATTATTTCAATTTTTTTTTTATTTATTGAGGTTTGTTTTGTGGCCCAGTGTGTGGTCAATTTTTGAAAAAGTTCTATGGGCTGCTGAGTAGAAAGTGTATTCTTTGGTACTTGGGTGGAATATTTGAAAGATGTCTGTTAGGTCCATTTGATGTACGGTATCATTTAATTCAGACCTCTCTCCATTTATTCTTTGTCCAATTGACCTGTCTAATGGAGACAGTGAGGTATTGAAGTCCCCTACTATTACTGAGTTGGGGTTAATCTGTGTCTTAAAGTCCTGTAGTGTTGTTTTTATGAATTTGGGTGCACCTGAATTTGTTGCATATATGTTACAGACTGTAATATCTTATTGGTTAACTGTTCCTTTGATCAGAATGAAATGACCCTCCTTATCTCTTCTGATTAGTTTTACTTTGAAGTATATTTTGTCAGATATTAGAATCTCAACCCCTGCTTGTTTCTTAGTGCCATTTTCTTGGGATATTCTTTTCCATCCTTTTACCTTAAGGTTGTGCCTGTCCTTGAAGGTGAGATGGGTTTCTTGCAGACAGCAAAGAGACAGATTTTGTTTCTTAATCTATTTACTTAGCCTGTGTCTTTTGACTGGGGAGTTCAGCCCATTGATATTTAAGGTTATTATTGAAAGGTGTGTATTGGTTGCCATCATTTTGACTGCTGTTTGTGTTCTCTAATTTTGTGTTTCCTAGATTATACCTTTAATTATTTTCCTTCTTTGT
>NW_008354274.1:2761779-2777382 GCF_000622305.1 Nannospalax galili | reverse complement strand
TGTATTCTCTCTTCTCTCTTTGTTCTGTACATTTAGTGTTTTTACTATGATATGTCATGGGGAGTTTCTCTTCTGATCCTGTGTATTTGGTGTTCTATGTGCTTCCTGTACTTGTATAGGGATGTCTTTCCTTAATTTTGGGAAATTCTCTTCTACAATCCTGTTTAAGATCTGGTCAACACCATTAACCTGAAATTCTTCTCCTTCCTCTATTCCTATGATATGTAGATTTGGTCTTTTCATGGTGTCCCACATCTCTTGCATATTCCATTCCTGTTTTTTTTTTTTTTTAAATTTTCCATAATCTTTGCTTGAGTGGTCCTATTCTTCAACTTTATCATCCAGTGTTGATATTCTGTTTTCTATTTCATTCAGTCTAGTGGTGAGGCTTTCCCGTTGTTTCAAGTTGGTTTATTGAGTTTTGCAGTTCCTTCTTCATTTCTGTTTGAGTTTTCTTCAATGTTTCTCTTTTGTGAATACATTCAGAAGCTTATCCCTATCTTCTTTTAGTTCTTTGATTTGTTTCTTTGTGTATTCTTTAAATTCATTGAATTCCTTGATAATGTTTGTGATCATTCTTTTAAATTCAGTCTCCTGGGTTATCTCTAGGGGGTTCTCCTTGTGGAACTCTTCTGCAGGATTGGTGGAGTTTGGTGTGGACATAATGTTTTGGCTTTCCATTTTATTATTCTTTCATTGTGATTTTGGCATGTGAATTTCTTTTGTTGTTTATGATTCTGATATGAGAATTAAGTTGAAGTATGCTTCTGTTTGTATTATCGGGGTGCCTAGATCCTTTCTTTATTGGTTATGTAAAGCTGGTTGGTGCAGCGTTCAGGTTCTCTCAGGTTTAATTTGGAGGGAACTGATGGCTTCAAATCAGCTATTCAAGAGTACCCACAGAAGCCCAGTTCAGGTTCCCGTCAGGTACACTCAAGCTTCCTTCACCACATGGAGGCAGGATCTGGGCACTCTTACGCAGTCCCTTGTGTACTCAGCCCCTATGCCAGAAGGAGGCCAGAGGGAGGCCAGAACTTGGCACTCTCTGGTGGTCTCCTGAGATCAGCGCATCTACATGACTACACCAATGGAGGCTGAAACCCACCCTCTCAGGCTGTCTGCTAGGACCTTAGCCTTAGCCTACCAAAGCCAGATCTGCCCTGGGGCTTCGAGAGGTGCTTCTTGAAATCCCAGATAGGGGGATGGGTATGGCATAATTAGGGGAAGCTCACCACCACTGGAGGCAGGATCTGGGTGCTCTCAGGCAGTCCCCTGCATTCTCAGGCCCTCTGCCAGAGGGAGTACAGAGGGAAGCCAGAACTTGGTAGTCTCTGGCAGTCTGCTGAGATCAGATCTTTGTTATGTGTGTGAGTGTGCATTTAGGCATGCATGCATATGCGTATGTAGGTATTTAGTGTGTGTGGGTGTCTCCCAATTGGCTAGTTCCTCCAATGGGTGGGGCCTGCTGCAGAGCATGGACTACGAAGGGGCTGCTGGGAGCCATTTTGGGACAGAAGCTGCGAGCCATGGGTAGCACTTGTGGTGTGGGGGATGTGCAGCCAGCCACAGCAGCTCAAGGACCGAATGGACTTACTCTTGTGGACCTGGGGCAAGATCACTGGCCCTGGAGGCATGAGCAAATGCTAGCAGTGACTATGGACACGGTGCCGTCTGATATGGCAGGCTCTGAGCTTCAGCACAGGGCTAGGCACTGGGTACTCATTCCTTTGTAAGTTAAGTGTACATAAAGATATGTTATATGGTTTTTGTGATAGTGCAGTAGACCTAGAGGGAATTCAGGTGACAAAATTGGCATAGTTGGCAGGTTAAAGGAACCACAGCCTTGGGGATGTGGGTCTCAGAAAGCAGTGCTGTTCCTGCTGCCCCTGTGGTGGGTCAGCTGGGCTCTGAGTCCCAAATCCAGGAGAGAAGCCAATCAAAACCCATATGCTTAATGGGGTTAGGGATAGTCATATGGGTTATACAATGGATTATAAAATCTGTAACTAAAAAGAGGCCAGACATGCAGAAGTGTGGGCCACAGCTATGTTGTAAATGTGGGGTATGTTGCGGGTATGTGAAGATTTGTTAAAGGTTACCCAAAGGCTAGAAAATCTTTTACCTGCTCTGGACCCAAATGGAGTGCCCAGAAAGAGTGAATGCAGCCACTTTACATGATAAAAGATATGCCCCAGGTGGGGAAGCTGAAAAGGCTGAACTGGCAGACCCAGGTGCAGAGCTGCAGAGAGAAAAAAGGCAGGACACTTTGACTTGTGTAAGGTCCAAGGACTCAGAGGAAAAGACAGATAACAGTAAAAAGGGGAAAAAAGCTAACTGTGCTGTAGCTAGGAAATATTCCATGCTAGAACTGTTAAAACTAGGAAAATCTTACAAGCAAGTATGCAGAGGGCCCCTGGCCATGTGGCTTGTGAGAGTATGGAACATGGGAGCAAATGAAGTCAGTCGAAGTCCTTCAGAAGCTTCACAGCTGAGTTATATAACCACCCATCTGTCCTTGTGACATAGCCTGTTCAACCTAGGCCAATGCAGGGGACAGCAGTCCTTAATGGGTTGGCTGGTTGAAGGCGTTAAAGATACATGGTTGTCACCAAGGGAGACTAACATGATTAGCAGGGGCTGGAGGACTATAAAGGAGGGGCAGGCATTCCTGAGAGAACTAGGTATGAGAAAAGCGATATATGATGTCCAGTTCACTGGGCTAGATAAGAGTGTGTTTGCCAGAGATATGAATGAAAGTTTAATTCAACTGGGACCTTGAGAATGGTATGGGGCTTTAATGGTTTTACTAAGCCCTTTGATGGGACAGGATCTTTGTAAAGTGAGAGAGGCTTTGGCAAATCTAAATGATACTGACCAGCATGTAAAACATGTCTGTAAAATAACAGAACACCTTATAAGAAATATAAAAAAGACCAGACTAAAGAAATGATCCACTTGGGTTACTCAGACAAATGTGGCAAGACTTATGTCAAGCCCAAATCCCCAGAGAAAAAATTGATAGAAAACCATATTAGGTACTAAGGTGTTTCTGGAAGGTTTTAAAACCAGAAGAATGGTTTACAAAGGACGTTCAAAGGATAGCAACTGTACAAGGCATGGTTGAGAATCCCCAAGGATTAAATAAGATGCATTTCTCTTCTGATAAAGGGTATACTAGGGGTGGAAGCAAGTTTTCCCATCAAGTTCTCCCCCAGAAACCTGATGTGGTCAATGGGAAGATGACAGATGTGGCTACAATCAGGAGGCAGACTCAGAGCCTGTCTGACTCAGGGAACCAGCAAGCCACAGCAGGGACAGGAGAAGGCCCCTACCTCCTTAGCCCAGTGCAGGGTCAGGCAACTGGAGCCAACACCTGTAAGTGTATCAAGAATAAAAGAATCCAAAGGCATAACTAAAAATGGAACCAAATTAATTCCTTGTACCCATGCTGTGGTACCTAACAATGAGCTACGGAGAAAAGAGTTAATACGAATGGACAAAACCTTTCCATGCTGTGTGAGACCTTGTCTATGATTGATTTAATATATAATGTTAACCTTATTTCGAGTGTTTTACAGATGTGAAACCCATTTGAAAGATACCTGAAGAAGCAAAGGCCAGCTATAGCTGTAAGATTCTTGGGAGTTTTACGTAGGTTGGGTAAGATGAGGATAGAGACTCCCAAACTATACAACTGTTAAGAAAATCTACAGTACCAGGGTGGGTTGCCCCCCACGAGCTGTTGGTCAGAGAGGTCCTCCAATTCACCAAGGCTATTGCCATTAATGTCAGTTGTACACTAGAAAGGTCAGTAAGGCCATGTTTCTGAGGACACTGCATGTTGTGAGCCTGGGAGAAGAACAAGAGATGGAACTGAGACTAAGCCAAAAAAGCTACGTGCCACTGAATGAATGATGTTCATATTGATGTGGATGGTTGGGGAAGAAAGAATCCCTTATAATTCTACTCAATAATGGACCCTGCGAGCTGCACACTATGGACATGCCAAGCAATACCTGCAAATGCAATAATGGCTTGACCAACACATATACAACTGACAAATTTCTAATTGGATAAGGCCCACCCCTAGGGGTGAAACACACATCTGGTGCTGTAGACCAGGCCAATGCCTTGCATTGAGATAGGCTACAGGCCCTAGTGGAGAAGCCATCATGAGTATACTGTTTAATGAGTGTAGTACATCTACTGGGATATCTTCTAGGCATTTATATTTACATTCATGTTTGTTTAAATGTCTCTACTTCCTTCCATTTGTCTTTATAGTAGAAGAAACACCACTGAGATAGATCAATGGCCACGACCTAAAGACAACTAATGGGGAGGCCCAAGAAGCCACTATCTCGCCATGATACAAGAGAGAGCGCCCTACATCTATCACCCCCTCCAAGGCTCAGGGACTTTAGTGGAAGATGGATGGGAAGATTTTAAGAGCAGAGGAAAGGGATGGAGTGTCTCCCAATTGGCTAGTTCCTCCAATGGGTGGGGCCTGCCGTGGAGCATGGACTATGAAGGGGCTGCTGGGTGCCATCTTGGGATGGAAGCCATGAACATGTGGTATGGGGAATGTGAAGCCAGCTGTAGCAGCTCAAGGACAGAATGGACTGACTCTTGTGGACCTGGGGGGAGATTGCTGGCCCCGAAGGTGTGAGCAAATGCTAGTGGTGACTATGGGCATGACGCGGTCTGATATGGTGGGCTATGAGCCATAGCATGGGGCTAGGCACTGGATACTCATTCCTTTGTAAGTTAATAAATGCACATAAAAATATGTTATATGGTTTTTGTGATAGCGCAGGAGACCTAGGGGGAATTTGGGCGACAGTAGGTATATGTGCATATGTGTACCTGTGTATGTGTGTGTCTGTAGGTCAGAGATTGATTCCAGGTGTCTTCTTCAGTTGCTTTCTACATTGATCTATTTATATATGTATGTATTTATGTATTTTATGTGCGTGAGTGTTATGCTTGCATGTATGTAAGTACACCTGTGTCATGCAATGCCCTCAGAGGTCAGAAGAGGGCATCAGATCCCTTGGAACTACTTGTGGACCTGGGGGGAGATTGCTGGCCCCGAAGGTGTGAGCAAATGCTAGTGGTGACTATGGGCATGACGCGGTCTGATATGGTGGGCTATGAGCCATAGCATGGGGCTAGGCACTGGATACTCATTCCTTTGTAAGTTAATAAATGCACATAAAAATATGTTATATGGTTTTTGTGATAGCGCAGGAGACCTAGGGGGAATTTGGGCGACAGTAGGTATATGTGCATATGTGTACCTGTGTATGTGTGTGTCTGTAGGTCAGAGATTGATTCCAGGTGTCTTCTTCAGTTGCTTTCTACATTGATCTATTTATATATGTATGTATTTATGTATTTTATGTGCGTGAGTGTTATGCTTGCATGTATGTAAGTACACCTGTGTCATGCAATGCCCTCAGAGGTCAGAAGAGGGCATCAGATCCCTTGGAACTAGAGTTACAGATGGTTGTTAGCTGCCATGTGGGTGCCGGGAACTAAATCTGGGTCCTCCACAAGAGCAGCCAGTGCGCTTAAACATTGAACCATCTTTACAGCCCCTTAAATCTATTTCTTTAAAAAAATTAAATTGCATTTATGTGTGTGTGTGTCTGTGTGTGTGTGTGCACATATGTGCATGTGTACACCATGTGAAGACCAGAGGACAACTTGCGTGAGTCAGTTCTCTCCTTCCACCATGTAGGTCCCAAGGATTGAACTCATGTTATCAGGCTTGGCAGCAAGCACTATAACCCACTGAGCCATCTTGCTGATCCTTAAGTACCTTCTGCCTATAGAGACTGAGTTTCAGAGTCACCCTTCTGGGATTATCACTGATGTGCCAACATGGGAGCTGGGGTGTCCATACACCAGCTCTTCCTTTGTGTGCTGCGTGGGGACAGAAGTGCTGATCCTGCCAGGAAAGCCACTGGCTATGTCTGCCCTATTTGCTTTGACTCATCCCTGACTCCCCAGGAATCTTAGATTCAAACCCATGTGTCCCTGGATTTAAGCCTTGTTACAGTTTGAATCTGAAATGCCCCTTGTAGACTCACATTTTGAATGCTTATTCCCAAGCTGGTGGAGCTATTCTGAAGGCTGTGGGGCCTGACTGACAGAAGCTGGGGAGGGCCTTTGAAGATTATAATTGCCCCAGGTTGCTGCCCAATGGCACCTTGATACCTGATACTCTGATAACCATGATAATTAGAGCAGGAGGATATAGTACCAGGCAGGGCTATGGTTATGGTAATGGAGCTATTGACCCTCTGTAGGGGGTGGAGGAAGGGCAGGTCAGGAGACTTTCAGCTGAGATTCCCAGCTCCCCAGTTGCACATGATCTTAAGGGATGCTAGAGTATATGTATATGGGCAAATAGATGATTGACTAAAGGTAGGGGAGGGGCTTCACAACAGAGTTTCCAAGTGGGTCTTTGTCCATGATGTGTTTGAGGGTCACCCATGCTCTTGTAAGTCATCTTTTGCCTGTGCTCTGTAAGTAACCCAACAAACTCATTGGTTTCAACAAGTTGGACTTTGATGGCATTGTACTTTGGTCTGCCATTGGTGCTCATCTGGGGTGAGAAGACATCTCCTCAGGAAAAGTTAATGTTAACATATTGTTTCTCTGTTTTCTGGTCTGTCACTATGTGAACAGCCACTGCCATGTGCTCTTACTGCCATAGACTGAGCCAACTGCCGTGCCTTCTCTGCCATGATGGGCTAAACCCACTGACACAGAGAACCAAGAGAAATCTTTCTTGCTTCTGTCTGGTATTTTCATCATAGTGATACAAAACTAATAGGAGCATTGTCTGCCATCTCCCTCGGAGACTCTATGTCTCTTGGTGTGGCCTTTTCTCCCTGCTCCATGTTCTATGTCCCAAGAAGAGCCAAGTTCTGCAGGAAAGTGCACAGTCAATACCCACAAACAAACCCTTGCCCCTGTGCTCCCAGGCCTTTGCCCTCACACTTGTGTCCATGTCACCTGTGCCCACAGTGTGAGGCTACAGTGTGCATCGAATTCAATGGCTTCCCACTTGTCATCTGAACATGGTGTATAACAAGGAATAGCTTTGTGATGAGAGAGGTTCAGATACACACAATAGCGATACACCTCAGGGAGGAGTTAGTCTTTGGAGTATGAATAATTTTTGTTCTGGGACTCAGATTCCTTCTGCCCATAATGTTTAGAGTCCTGTCCTCGTGTCTTATTTTCTGTTTTGCATGTGCGCATGCGTGTGTGCACATTATGTAGCTGTGGATTATGCATGTGTGGATGGATGCTAGTGTGCATGTGCATATGTGTGTATGTGGAGGTCAGAGGATAACCTCTGGTGCAGATCCTTGGGTGCTGTGATGCTAGTTAGCTTTAACTGTCAACTTAACACAATCTAGAATGACCTGGAAAGAGAGTCTCCATGAAGAACTGTTTACATTGTTACAGGCCATTGTGGGCCTATGGGCATGTCTGTGGGGGACTGCCTTAAGTTAATTATGGTGGTAGACCCAGTCCACTGTTCACAGCACCATTCCCCAGGAGGAGATTCTGAACCATAGAAGAGAGGAGAAATGGAGCTGACACAGACAAGCAAGCAAGTGTGCACCTCTTCATTTCTCTCTACTGGTGACTGTGGATGTCATGTGACTGATCTTTGAAATTCTTGCCTTGACTTCCCCACAGTGATGGTCTGTACCTTGGATTTTGAGCTAAAAGAAACTCTTCCTCCCCTCAGTTGTTTTTTGTCAGGATGTTTTATCACATCAACAGAACAGGCACCGGGACAGGTACCTTTCAACTTTTGAGACAGGGTCTTTCATTGGACTGAAAACTTTGTCCAAGTAGGCCAGGCTAGCTGGCTCATGATTTTCTAGGGATCCACCTATCTCCACCTCCCACCTCTCTAGCACTGGGCTTACAGGTGTACCATACCATGTCTGGCTTTTTAGAGAGGTTCTGGGGATCCTAACCTAGGTCTTCATGTTTGCATGGCAAGTGCTTTACACATGGCGTTGTCTCTTGGCTCCTATTTTCTGCTTTTGACTAAGGATGAGAAAAAAAAAAAGCAAAGCTGTGACTTAGAGGGTACAAACTCTACCACAATGAAATAGGACCCCAAGCCCTATAATGATGTCTGTGTTTCCCTCTGTCCTGATTAGCTTTAACTGCCAACTTGACAGCCTAGGGACACTCTCAACTGAGGAATTTCCCAGATCAGATTGGCCTGTGGGCATGCCTTTGGGGGAATTGTCTTGATTTTTAATTGACACCAGAGGGCCCAGCCCACTGTGGGCAGCACCTTTCCCTAGGAGGGTGGTCCTTGGTTGTATAAGAAAGCTGGCTAAACATGAGCCTGGGAGTGAGGCAGCAAACAGCATCTTCCAAGGTTTCTGCTTCAAATTCCTACTTGAATTCCTACCTTGATTTCCCTCAAGGATCAACTGTGATCTGTAAGCTGAAATAAGCCCTTTCCTCCCCTGAGTTGCTTCTGGTCATGGCGTTTATCACAGAAAGAGAGTGAAACTAAAACATCCTCCTAAAATATCCTCTTAATGGAAGATGGGAACTTGGGGTCAGAGGCCACACTCCTTCCTACAGAACCTCAGCATTTCCCCCACACTCAGGCGGCTTAATGGCTCCGCACGATTTCCCAAGAGCAAACACATTGATGACACCCAGGATCCCTGAAAGTCTTGTGAGCAGCAAAAAAACTTTTAAAAAGACCCAATTTGTTTAGTTCAGATTTATTGGGATCAAGTTGGATTCTGTTTCTTTTGTTTACTCATTTGTTTCCAAAAATAAATTTTGGCCAAACAGACCATTAAGGATAGAAGTGCTTCAGTGCAGTTGAAACTGTCAGGGAAACAGGTGAGAAGGCCATAGGATAGAAAATAGACTGTGGCCTCGGAGTCATTAATGCCAAGGACAGCAGCTGGAGACAGAAGCAGAAGCTGTGGACAGTTCACTTTGGGGAAATCACATCTTTCTCCCAATTTTCCAGGGCACAAGGTCTTATTGTGTTGAGAGACAACTGTGATTTGTGTCTGGAGCCTGGAATCAGGGGCCTCCGGGAGCCGTCACTTCAGGTATACAGGAAATATTTATTGTACCTGGTTAGCCCCAAACGCTCTCAGAATCTCTGTAACTGACACACAGTAGGTTGGGGAAAGGCTAGACACATCCCTCTTCTACATGGCCTTGGGCAACTGTTGAAATGAGAAATTTGAGGGTTACAAGATGGCTCAGTGGGTAGAGTGCTTGCTGTGCAAACATAAAGAGCGGAGTTCTGAGTTCAAGTCCTAGATCTACGTGAAAAAGCAGGGTTTGGTGGTGCATGCCTGTAATCCTAGCCCTGGGGAGGCAGAGACCGGAGGCCGTTCAGAATCAGTGAACGTCAAGTTCAGTGAGAAACCTCAGGAAGTGGATGGTGATTAAGGAAATCACTCAAGGTTGACTTCACTCTACAAGCACCTGCACACTCATGTATCTGTACACGTACACACCCTCACACACATGAATATGTATTTATATACATACACACACAGAGAAATAAGGATATCTCTATATAGTTAAATGTCATTCTTTCCCAAATTCATGTTTACTGTCACCTCAGAATGTAGCTGTTAGGTTTGAATCTGGATTGTCACTTGTAGACTCACATCCTGAGAACTTGGTCACCAGGTGTAGAACCTGGAGGAGGTGGAGGCTGAGAGAACCCAGTAGGTCCCTGGAGGTGGGGCTTTGAATGCTACACTCACCTCTGGTTCTGGAAAGCTCTCTCCTTCTGGGTTTACCATGATGTGAATAGCAGCTCCCTCTCATGTTCTCACTGCCAGGGGTGGAGCCAATTCTGCCTCCATGTCTTTTCTCCATAGTGGATTGAAATCCCTTTAAAATCTTGAGCCAAAATAAATCTTCACTCCCTCAAGTTGTTTCTGTCAGGTACTTTGCTGCAACGATGCAGAAGTAATCAGTTATAGTGACCCTATGGGAAGTAGAGTCTTTGTAGACATTACCAGGATAAGGGTCTTGAGATAATATCATCTTGGATTTAGAGCAGACCCCACTCTAAAACCAATAATAAGTGTGATGATTAAGATGATTGATTGTCAATTTGATGGGATTTAGAAACACCATGGAGACTGTTCTTGTTTGCTTTCTCTTGCTATGATAAACACCATGACCAAAAGCAATTTAAGAAAGGAAAAGGTTTACTTAATATTACAGATCATAATCCATCATTCAGAAAGGCAAGGCAGGAACTCAAGCAGGAACCTGGAGGCAGGAACTGAAGCACAGACTATGGAGGAACGCTGCTTACTGGCTTGCTCCCCCTGGCTTGCTCAGCTACCTTTCTTATACAGCCCAGGCCCACCCACCCAGGGACAGTACCACCTACAGTGGGCTGAGACCTCCTACATCAATGAGGGATGAAGAAAATGCCCCACAGGGCAATCTGATGGAGGACATTCCTCACTGAGGTTCCCTCTTCCCAGGTGTTTCAAGTTGACTGACTATGGAAAAGACTGTGGAAGCTAACTAACTATGACAAAGACCAACTTTTGGACCTGTTAACTCTAAACTGAGCTAAATGACATGGGAATTCCCACCCTGGATGTGGGTAGCACCATCCCTGGGCTGGGGTCCTGCTCTAAATACAAAGGAGAAAGTGAGCTGAGCACCAGCATCCATCTCTCTGCTTTCTGACTGTGGATGTCATGTGAGCAGCCGCTTCATACTCCTGCCACCATGATAGACTATAGTCTCTCTAACTATAAGCTGATTAGACCCTCCTTTAAGTTGCTTTGTGTCAGGTGTTTTGTCACAGCAATAAAGAAAGTAACTAATAAAATGGGTTTTCTTATGAGACAGGACAACACAAGAAAACCCAGAGAAGGCAAGGGAGAGACCAGAATGACATGGTTCAGAGGAAAAGCACCTGCCTAGCATCCCCCAGTGAGGGGCTGGGAGTATGGCTCAGTGGTAGACTGCTTGCCTAGCATGATAGAAACCCTGGCTTCCATCTCTAGAACTGAAGACAGAAAAAGGGAGGGGGGAGGAGAGAGAGAGAGAGAGGTCCTTACTCTGGTCACTGTCTCTAGAACTGAAGACAGAAAAAGGGAGGGGGGAGGAGAGAGAGAGAGAGAGAGAGGTCCTTACTCTGGTCACTGCGTGTAGAAAGCTCTAGAAAGATAAGGGAGGGAGCAGGGAGAGCAGATGTGGATTCTGGCATCTCAGTTTAACAAGATAGGGCTGGATTGTGGTACTTGGTTCATACTGGGTACAGGGTGATCTGTGGTCTCCAGATCCATATATATAGAAGCCCTACTTTCTGGTATCTTCACCATGAAATAGGACCTTTAAACATGTAACTAAGGTAAAATGAGGCCGTCGAGGTGGACCTGCTTGCCTTATAAGGACAGTGAAGAAGAGAGAGACGAGACCAGAACACAGACACAACCGGAGGGATGGCCATGTGAGGGCAGTGTGAGGGGACAGCATCTACACGCCAAGGAGAGAACCTCAGCAGAGCCAACAAGCAGATACTTCAGCTGTAGACTCAACCTCTAAAATTATGAGAAAATAAGTTTCTACTGTTAAACTACTCCATCGATGGAATGTTGTTCAACAGGTGAGCTGACCAATACACATCCTTTTGTTGTATCAGCTGAGCTGAATAATACACACTGTTTTGTTCCAGTAACTTAGCTGATTGGTACACTACGTAAAAGCTCAAACTTGCCCGTTCATGTGGGCTGGCCTCTCTCCCTACTGCTCCTAGGGCCTCCTCTCTGAGATTCACAGCTGTCTATGGCTCTAAGGACTGTATCCCCTCCCCCCCCCTCATCAGAGTGCTCATCAGCAACAGACCAGTTCTGCTCTATGAAAGCCCATTGGAACTTTGTCCTTTGCAGTCCGTATCTCAAGATTCTTACACAAAGTCTCCGAGAGGATTCACTCAAACCTTTCAAACCCTGTCTCTGCTGTCCCCCACACTTACAGCAATTCTCCAAGTTAATGAAAGTCACTTTTACATTATGGAGTTGGACCAAATTAGCATTTAGCAAAGAAAGGGGCTTCTTTTTTTTTTTTTTTTTCAAATCATATAACTCTAAATTACCTTCAATTTCCTAAATGGAATTTGGCTCGAGATTCACTCTGGTATGGAGTAGTCCATAATGAGATTATATTATGTTTAGGGAAAAACATTCAAATGACCAAGATAATTAATTTTGCATAACAACCAACATCTAGCAAGATCAGGGCTGTAACTCAAAGCACCAAGCCTCCAGGAGCCCCTGGGGGTGGTGATGTTTCTTTCAGAATGTATCAGCAGAGACAGTACCATAGACCTGAGAAAGGCAGAGGTTGACAGCTGGAAGTGTTGGATCTTTTTGGTTCTGGTCACATCTTCGTATTTCCTCAGCAGCTGTCATTTTACTGCTTTCCTGGGTTTAGAAAGATGAAACAAAAGCTGGGAAGATGGTTCAGTGATAAAGCTCTGGATGCACAAATGTGAGGACCTGAGTTCAAATCTCTGGGAGCCACGTAGAGCTGGATAGGATGATTCACATCTGCAACCCCAGCATTCCTGTGGCGAGATGAGAGGCAGAGACAGGAGAGTCCCGGGAAGCTCAGGGACAAGCTAGCCTGGTGTGACAGGATCAAACAACAAAGAGACATTGCCTCAAGCAAGACGGAAGGTGTGCTGTGATCAGAATACACTTGTACTCACACATGAGTGCACACACAAAGTTAAAAGATGAAAGAAGCATTCCCTGTCTCCCCACCCCCCACAAAAAAAAATCCTGGAGGTGCTTTGCTGGGGGACCCCTTTGAGAATGCTTTCCTGGTATTGAAAATGTGGGTACCATCATTGGGCTCACCTAATGACTGGATAGTGTGTGTGTGTGTGTGTGTGTGTGTGTGTGTGTGCATGTGTACACATGCATTTGGCTTTAAAAGAATAAGAACAAGGTCATCTCCATCTTCAGAAATCATGCTCCAGGTGGCTTTATCTGCATGAGATTAGACTTGTCTGAACATCTGGGAAGGCTCTGACTCAGCAATAATTTTCTGGTTCAGATTCATTGTTAAAATCACCTCAGACATAGCCAGGAACTGGTGGACAGTCTACCTTTTCTTTTACATTGTGTCTCTCTGTAGTTCTAACATAGTCTAGAAATGCGTTAGGTTGGGAACAAAGAAACTACATTTTCATTTAAGATCTGCTTCTGAGAGCATGGCTGCAAAAATCAATTCCTGTATTTGAACCAGTTGTTGTACTGAATACTCCTATTAGTCCTGTTTGCAATATTCAGAACAGCCCAAGTGTCCACCAATGGAGGCATGGATGAATATATTATACAATAGCCGTACAGTAGAAATACTATTAAGCCATGAAAAAGAAAGCACTGAGACAGACTTCAAGGTGGGTGAGGCTTGCATCATGGGATGCCTTCTGCAGACCCAAGATGCCATGTAGTGAGCAAGTTGCATGGGGAATCACATGAAGCCACATAAACAAGCAGCCTGGGATGACCCTGCCCAGTGACGCTTCCAAATAATTTGGCCTTATCTGGTTCACGTGGAGCAGAGACCCACCTGGTGACCCAAGTCTCCTGAACCAGCTCTAATGCAGTGGCTAATGTTCCTGGTAGGGGACTACATAGCAACAGCTAACTAAGACAGCTCTGGCTGCTTCCTCAGCTTGCCACTGACCTTGTTCCACCTCTCACCCCTGGCCCACCTCATGCATCTTTGTTACAAGACTTGTCCCTGTTAGCACCTGGCTCTGCAGTCCTGGACATGGGGAGGGTCTCTGTGGTGGTGAATCTTGATATTGATTACCCACTTTACAGGGGGACAAGCCTCAGGGCATGTGTGAGAGAGTTCCAAGACTGGGTTAACAGAAATGGGAATTTCTACCCTGAATGTGGGCAGCCCCATCCCCTGGGCTGGGGTCCTAGACTGAATAAAAGGGAGAAAGTGAGCTGAGCACCAGCATCCATCTCTCTCTGCTTCCTGACTGTGGATGTCATGTGAGCAGCTGCCTTAAGATCCTGCTGCCATGCCTTCCCACTGTGATGGACTGTGCCCTTGAATTGTGAACCAAAGTAAGCCCTTCCTTCATTAAGTTGTTTTCATTGGGTGTTTTGTCACAGCAATGAGAACAATAACTACTATGGTCTCCAAGTTCCCATCCATATCTGGAGGGTTCAGTCTCTATGGCCCAATCTGTGCCCATTGAGAGTTTACAGCCAAGAAGTTAGAGGAGTCCTAACAGTCTGGCATACTGATTTGCTTTCTGTTGCTGAAAGAAACATCAGAACCTAAAGCAACTTGGGGAGGAAAGAGTTTATTTCATTTTACAACTTCCAGGTCACAGTCCGTCATTGAGGGAAGTCAGGGCAGGAGCTCAAGGCAGGAACCTGGAGGCGGGAACTGAAGCAGAGACCATGAATGGAGGAACACTGCTCACTGGTTTGCTCCCCCTGGCCTGCTCAGTTACCTTTCTTATACAGCCCAGGTCCATCTGCCTTGGGACGGCACCACCACAGTGGGCTGGACCCTCCTATATCAATTAGCAATCAAGAAAATGCTTCATAGACCCGCCCACAGGCCAATCTGATGAAGGAATTCCTCAGTTGCAGCCTCTTCTTCCCAGGTGACTCTAGTTTGTGTCAGGTTGACAGCAGAAGCTGACTATGGCAGGGATATTGAGACAAGGTCCCACTATGTAGCCCGGGCCAGCTTGAATTTGCTCTATAGACCAAACTGTCCTCAGACTTGCAGCAATCCTCTTGCCTCTGCCTCCCAAGTGCTGGGATCACGGGCAAGTGGCACCATGCTTTATTCAATCTCTCTCTCTCTCTCTCTCTCTGACATAACACCCTGAGGAAGGCCCTGAGTTGGAGTGAACTCCTCCTCAGGGTTGAGACAACTTGGAAGCCTGACTCACCTCCAACACCTCCTCCAGGCTGGCCTTGCAGCCAGCCCCTGCTGCTCCTCTTCCCTGCTTGAACCCCACATCCCCACTCCCTCCTCAGCTTCTCTGAAGATATCAAATCCCCATCTCAAGGTTTGAGCCTGGAGGATCCCACTGAAGATAGACCCTCATGGGAAGAGAGCAGCTTGATGAGGCCATGCTAGACACTCACTAAAAACAGGACTGGGGAGATGGCTCAGTCAGTAAAGTGCTCGCCCCCCAAGCTGAAGGACCTGAGTTCAATCCCCAGCACCCACATAAAAAAGTCAGGCATGGTGGAATGGTCTTGTAATCTCAGCACTGGGGAGGTAGAGACTGGGGCTCTCTGGCAAGTCAGCTTGGCTGAATCCACAAGCCTTAGAAGGCAGTAGGATCACTGCAAGTTTGAGGACAGCATAGTCCATAGAGCAAGTTCCAGGCTAGCCAGGGGCTACATAGTGATAGACTTCTCTCTGTCTCTCTCTCCTATCTATCTATCTATCTATCTATCTATCTATCTATCTATCTATCTATCTATCTATCATCATTTATCTATCTATTTATCATCTATCTATCTATCTATCTAATCTATCATC